>NC_133129.1:6765528-7116434 GCF_048418815.1 Hemitrygon akajei
CAATAATGCGTGCTATTATTTAAATAGGGAGAAGTTTCAAACGTCAGAGGTGCAGACAGACTTAGGAATTCTTGTGCAGGACTCCCAGGAGGTTAATTTATAGGTCAAGTCTATTGCAAAGAAGGGAACTGCAATGTTGGGATTCAGTTCAAGGGGAATAGAATATAAAAGCAATGAGATAATTCTGAGAGACAATAAGACCCAGATCGGCCACTCTTGGAGTATAGTCAACATATGTCAGAAAGGATGTGTTGTCGTTGGAGAGAGTCCAGAGGAGGTTCAAGAGGATGATTTTGGGAATGAATGGGGTTAACATATGAGGAGTGTTTGGCATCTTTGGGCTTGTACTCACTGGATTTAGAAGGATGCGAGTGGATCTCATTGAAGCCTACCGAATGTTGCAAGGACTAGATAGGGTGGATATGGAACAGATGTTTCCCATGGATGGGGGTATCCAGAACAGAGGGCACAACCTCAAAACTGAGGGGCAATGTTTTACAACAGAGGTAAGGAGGAAGCTTTTCAGCCAACGAGTAGTGAATTTGTGGAATGTTCTGCTACAGAATACGGTGGAGGCCAAGTTCTTGTCTATATTTAAGCTGGAAGGAGATCATTTCCTGATTGGTCTGGGCATCAAAGGATATGGCGACAAGACAGATGTATGAGACTGAGTGGGATCCGGAATCAGACATGATGAAATACATTGTATCCACTACTTATTCTTTGTCACAGTCTCTCTACATGTTGCAACTACCTGTACTTCAAGTGCTCCATCCTCTGACCTATCACTCTGGTTTGCATTCCTCTGCCAAGTTTGTTCTCCCCATCAGATCTAGCAAACCTGCATGGACATTGCTCTAGCATGGACATTAACTACTCTGTAAATTCAGGTGTAACCGGATCCTTTTGTACAAGCCATAGCTTCCCTGGAAGAATTCCCAATGATCCACATATTTGAAACCCTGTCCCTTAGATCAATTCATCTGTAGTATCATCCTGTTTGTATCCTCACTGGCACATGACACAGGTAACAATCCAAAGTTACTACCCCTTAAGGTCCAACTTTTCAGCTTCCTGCCTAGCTCCCTGTATTCGCTCAAGACCTTGACTCTTCATAATGAGAGGCATTGATCATGTGGGTAGTAGGAGGCCTTTCCCCAGGGCTGAAATGGCTAGCATGAGAGGGCATAGTTTTAAGGTGCTTGGAAGTAGGTACAGAGGAGATGTCAAGGGTAAGTTTTTTACGCAGAGAGTGGTGAGTGCGTAGAAGGGGCTGCTGGTGACGGCGTTGGATGCAGATATGACACGGTCTTTTAAGAGACTCCTGGATGGCTACATGGACCTTGGAGAAAGAGGGCTATGGGTAAAGCCTAAGTAATTCTAAGGTAGGGGCATGTTCGGCATAGCTTTGTGGGCCGAAGAGCCTGTGTTGTGCTGTATGTTTTCTATGTTTCTACTACTTTACTGTTCCTAGCTTTATCACTGGTACCATGTGGCTGAGAGACTGGTGTAGGGGGCAGGGCTTTGGATTCCTGGATCATTGGAGTCTCTTCTGGGGGAGGTACGACCTGTACAAAAATGACTCATAATAAACTTACTTTGATCTTTAAACAAATTCGTAGGCCAAAGGGTTTGTTCTGTGCTATTCTTTTCAATAATGTGATTGGAATTTGCTCCACTCTTTTCCTGATTTCCAGGGCAAAGAATTCGGTCTATTATCACTGGTATGTGACGTGAAATTTGTTAACTTAGCAGCAGTTCAATATAATACATAATCTAGCAGAGAGAGAAAAAAATAATAAATAAAATAAAGCATAATAAATAGACAAGTAAATCAATTACATATATTGAATAGATTATTTAAAAATGTGCAAAAACAGAAATAAAAAGAAAGTGATTTTTTTTTAAGTGAGTTAGTGTCCAAAGCTTCAAAGTCCATTTAGAAATGGGATGGCAGAGGGGAAGAAGCTTTTTCTGAATTGCTGAGTGTGTGCTTTCAGGCTTCTGTATCTCCTACCTGATGGTAACTAAGAAAAGGGCATGCCCTGGATGCTGGAGGTCTTTAATAATGGACACTGCCTTTCTGAGACACCGCTCCTTGAAGATGTCCTGGGTACTTTGTAGTCTAGTACCCAAGATGGAGCCGACTAAATTTACAACCCTCTACAGCTTCTTTAGGTCCTGTGCATTAGACCCTCCATACCAGACAGTAATGCAGCCTGTCAGAATGCTCTCCACGGTACATCGATAGAAGTTTTTGAGTGTATTTGTTGACATGCCAAATCGCTTCAAACTCCTAATAAAGTATAGCTGCTGTCTTGCCTTCTTTATGACTACATCAATATGTTGGGAACAGGTTAGATCCTCAGAGATTTTGACACCCAGGAACTTGAAGCTGCTCACTCTTTCCACTTCTGATCCCTCTATGAGGATTGGTATGTGTTCCTTTGTCAATCAGCTCTTTTGTCTTACTGACTTTGAGTGCAGGGTTGAAATAAACCAAAGATAGTGTGCAACAGAGATGATAGGAAGGACAGGCAGGGAATGAGGTATAATCACAGCCAGTGGGATGATTTACAATAGAAAGCAACAAATACTGGACTGAATGCACGCAGCTTAAGAAATAAGATGGACGATCTTGAAATTCAGCTGCAGATTGGCAAGTATGACGTTGTGGCCATCGCTGAAACTGGCTAAAGGATGGCTGCCATTGGAAGGTGAACGTCCAAGGATATACAGTGTATCGGAAAGATGGCTTAGTAGGCAGGGGGGAGGTGGTGTGGTCCTGTGTATAAGAAATAATATTAAATCATTTGAAAGGAATGGCATAGGATTGGAAGCTGTAGAGTCTCTATGGGTTGAGGTAAGAAAACAGCAAGTGTAAAAGGACCTTAATGGCAGTTGTTTACAGGCCTCCAAACAGCAGCTGGGATGTGGATTACAAATCACAGGAGGAGATAGAAAAAGTGTGTCAGAAGGGCAATGTCATGATAATTGTTGGGGATTTTAACGTGAAAGTGGATTGGGAAAACCAGGTCAGTACTGAACCTTGAGATAGAATTTGTAGATTGTCTAAGGGATGGCTTTTAGGAACAGCTTGTTGTTGAGCCCACTATGAGATTGGCTGTGCTGGATTGGGTGTTGTGCAATGATCTGGAGGTGATAAGAAAGTTTAAGGTTAAGGAACCATAAGGGAACAGTGATCACAATATGATCGCGTTCAATTTGAAATTAGAGAAGGAGAGACTAAATTCCAATGTGGTATTCGCCGAAACTAAATTTCAGTGGAATAAAGAAAATTACAATGGCATGAGGGGAACTGACCAAAGTTGACTGGACAGGGACACTAGCAGGAAGGACCGCATTGTGAAAAATGAGGGAAGTGCAAGACAGTTATGTTCCAAATAAAACATTTTATCCCAATAACATTCCCAATATAGAAAGAAAAAAATAAGTAGATCAATTACTGTAAGTGTATGTATATTAAGTAGATTAAAAAGTGCAAAACAGAAATAATTTTTTTAAAAATGAGGTTGTGTTCATGGGTTCATTGTCCATTTAGGAATCAGATGGCAGAGGAGAGCTGTTTCTGAATCACTGAGCTGAGTTCCTTCAGGCTTCTGTACTTCCTGCCTGATGGTAACAATGAAAAGAGGGCATGACCTAGGTGATGGGGTCCCTAATAAAGGATCCTGGCTTTCTGAGACACCGCTCGTTGAAGAGGTAGTACCCAAGATGGAACTGACTGATTTTACAGCCTCTTTCAGTCTTGTGCAGAGGCACCCCCCCCCCCCCCCCCCCCCCCCCATATCCAGACATATCCACCATATCCATATCCAGCAGGCAGCGTCGGAGCAAGCAGCAGAGCGAGAGGGTGCAGAGTGATAGGGCTTTGGCTCAACTGGCTTAGGTGGAAATGGGAAGAGCCTTCCTGTGACCATTGAGTCTTATAATAAAGGGGGAAGTTACAGGTTTATTTATTTAGTGATAACAATAGCATTAGAGGTATGCATCTAGGATTAGTGTTGTGATTGGAGTGCCAGATGTGGGACCCTGGGAGACTCCCAGCCTCCCCAAGGATTACATCTGCACCTAGTGCATTGAGATGAGGCTCCTTAAGGACCGTGTTTGGGATCTGAGCTGCAACTTGATGACCTTCAGCTAATTAGGGAAAGTGAGGAGGTTATTGATAATATCTATAGAGAGATAGTAGATAGCACCATTGTGACAGTCCCCCTCAGAAATTGATATATCGTTTTAGATATTGTTGGGAGAGGTTGACCTGACACAGGAAGACCACAGTGAATGGGACTCTGGCACTCTGCTCAGTGCCATGATCAGGAGAGCAAGGAGAAATGCGGCAGTTATAGGGGATTCCATAGTGAGGGGAACAGACGAAATTCTGCGAGCTAGTCAAGGATACCCGGCTGGGGTGTTGCCTCCCTGGTGCCAGGATACGGGATGTCTCAGATCGGGTACAGAGTGTTCTGAGGAGAGAAAGTGAGCAGCCAGAAGTCTTGGTACATGTTGGTACCAATGAAATAGACAGAAAAAGAGAGGAGAGGTCCTGAAGGAAGATTACTGGGAGCTGGGAAGAAAATTGAAAACCAGACCTCCAGAGTAATAATCTCAGGATTACTGCCTGAGCCACGAGCTAATGAAGGTAAGAATAGCAGAATTAAGCAGATGAATGTGTGGCTAAGTAACTGGTGCAGGGGGCAGGGCTTCAAATTCTTGGATAATTGGGATCTATTTTGGGGGAGGTATGACTTACACAAAATAGATGGGTTACACCTGAACTCAAAGGGTACTAATATCCTGGCGGGATTGTTTAATGTAGCTGTTAGGGAGGGTTTAAACTAAGTTGGCAAGGGGAGGGAAACCAGGGTATTAGGGTTGAAGAAGAGGAAAATAGAAATAAGTCAAAGATACTGTGCAGCAAAGGTGGCAAGAAGGACAGGGAGGTGAATAGACAGGATAGTCTGCTGTGCGATAGAAATATAACAAAATCGGTAACAGCTACTGATCTAAATGTACTGTACTTAAGTGCACGCAGCATTAAAAATAAAGTGGATGACCTTGTTGTACAGCTACAAGTTAAAAGATATGACATTGTGGCCATCACCGAGTCATGGCTAAATGATGGACATGATTGGGAGCTGAATGTCTGAGGATACACAGTGTATAGGAAGGTAGGTAAAGGGGGTGGCATGGCCCTGATGGTAAGCCACGATATCAAGTCACTAGAAAGAAGGGACATAGGATCAGAAGAGGTAAAATCCTTATGGGTCGAGTTAAGAAATGGCAAGGGTATAAAGACTCTAATAGCAGTTATATACAGGCCTCCAAACAGCAGCTGGGATGTGGACTACAGGTTACAGCTGGAAATAGAAAAAGCCTGTCAGAAGGATAATGTCAAGATAATTATGGGGGATTTTAATATGGAAGTGAATTGGGAAAGTCAGGAAGGTACTGGATCTCAGGAGAGGGAGTTTGTAGAATGCCTACGGGGATCAGCTGTTTTGGATTGGGTGCTGTGTAATGAACCTGAGGCGGTTAGGAAGCTAGAGGTAATGGAATCCCTTGGAAGTAGTGATCATAATATAATTGAGTTCAGTTTCAAATTTGGAAAGGAGAAGCTGGTATCAGCTGTATCGATATTTCAGTGGAACAAAGGAAATTACAGTGGTATGAGAGAGGAACTGGTTGATGGGAAAAGTAAGCTAGATGGAGGGTCAGTAGAGGAGAATTGGATGAAATTCCTACAAGAAATAAGGAATGTGCAGGAAAAATATATTCCAAGAAAAAGAAAATCATGAATGGAAAAGCACATGTGGCTAACGAGAGAGGTTAAGGCTAAAATAAAAGCAAAAGCGACGGCATACAAGGAAGCAAAAATTAGTGGGAAAACTGAGGACTGGATGACTTTTAAAAACTTACAGAAGGAAACTAAGAAAGTTATTAGGAAAGAAAAGATGAATTATGAAAGGAAGTTGGCAATTAACATAAAAAAAAGGATACTAAGAGTTTTTAAAAAATATATGAAAAGTAAAAGAGTGACACAGGTAGATATAGGACCGATTGAAAATGATGCTGGAGAAATTATGATGGGTAACAAAGAGATGGCAGAGGAACTAAATGAGTATTTTGCATCAGTCTTCACAGTGGAAGACATTAGCAACATACCTTGATAGCCAGAGGTCTCAAGGAATAGAATTAGGTACAGTCAAGATTACTAGAGAGAAAGTGCTTGGAAAGCTAAATGGACTAAGGATAGATAAGTCTCCCGGACTGGATGAGATGCACCCACAGGTTTTGAAGGAGGTGGTCTTTGGAGATTGTGGAGGCATTGGAAATGATCTTCCAGGAATCAATAGACTCTGGCACGGTTCTGGAGGACTGGAAGGTCGCAAATGTAGTTCCGCTGTTTAAGAAAGGAGGGAGGCAGCAAAGAGAAAATTACAAACCTATTAGTCTGACATCAGTAGGTGGAAAGTTATTGGGAGTCGATCCTCAAGGATGAGCTTGTGAAATACCTCAAGGTGCATGACAAGATAGGCCCAAGCCAGCATGGTTTCATGAAGGGAAGATCCTGCCGCACCAACCCATTGGAATTTTTTGTGGTAATCTCAAATAAGATTGACTAGGAAGAGGCTGTGGATGTGTATTTGGATTTTCAAAAGGCCTTAATAAGGTGCCACATAAGAGGCTGCTTAATCAGATGAGAGCCCATGGAATTACAGGAAAGCTATTGGAATGGGTGGAGCATTGGCTAATAGGCAGAAAGCAAAGGGTGGGGGGGAAATAAAGGGATCCTATTCTGGTTGGTTGCTGGTTACTAGTGGTGTTCCGCAGGGGTCGGTGTTGGGGCGGCTTCTTTTTACACTGTATATCAATGATTTAGATTATGGATTAAATGGTTTTGTGGCTAAGTTTGCGGATGACACCAAGATAGGTGGAGGAGCAGGAAGTGTTGAAGAAACTGAAAGGTTACAGAGACACTTGGTCAGTTTAGGAGCAACACACACAAAATGCTGGTGGAACGCAGCAGGCGAGGCAGCGTCTATAGGAAGAAGCACTGTCAACGTTTCAGCCCGAAACGTCAACAGTGCTTCTTCCTATAGATGCTGCCTGGTCTGCTGCGTTCCACCAGCAGTTTATGTGTGTTGCTTGAATTTCCAGCATCTTCAGATTTCCTTGTGTCAGTTTAGGAGAGTGGGCAAAGAAATGGCAGATGAGATACAATGTTGAGAAATGTACAGTTGTACATTTTGGAAGAAGAAATAATTGGACAGATTATTATTTAGATGGGGAGAAAATTCAAACATCAGAAGTGCAAAGGGACTTCGGGGTCCTCGTGCAGGATACCCTAAAAGTAAACCAGCAGGTTGGATCGGCAGTAAGGAAAGCAAATGCTATATTGGCATTCATTTCAAGAGGAATAGTGTATAAGAGTAAGGAGGTGTTGATCAGGCTCTGTGGGGCACTGGTGAGACCTCATTTGGAACACTGTGTGCAGTTTTGGGCCCCCGTCTTAGAAATGATGATGTGATGTTGGAGAGAGTTCAGAGAAGATTTACGAGGATGATTCCTAGAATGCAGGGGCTAACATATGAGGAGCGTTTAGAAGAATGAAAGCGGATTTAATAGTAACATTTCGAATGTTGAAAGGATTGGACAGAGTAGATGTGGAAAGGCTGTTTTCCTTGGTGGGTGAGTCCAGGACAAGAGGCCACAGTCTTAGAATTAGAGGGTACCCATTTAAAACAGAGATGAGGAGAAATTTTTTTAGCCAGAGGATCGTAGATTTTTGAGGGTGTTTAAGGAGGAGATTGATAGGTATCTAATTAGTCAGGGTATCAAGGGATATGGAGAAAAAGCCAGAAATTGGAACTAGATGGGAGAATAGTTTAGCTCATGGTGGAGTGGCGGAGCAGACTCGATGGGCCGAATGGCCTACTTCTGCTCCTTTGTCTTGTGATTTTGTGATATCCCCCAACCTCCATACGCATAACACGGATTCAACCAACCATGGATCGGGAAAACCCGGAAGTTCCCTCTTCAGCACTTGTTGTTTGAGCATGTACAAACTTATTTTCTTGTCATTATTCCCTAAACAATACAGTATAACAATTATTTACATCGCATTTACATTGTATTAAGTGTTATAAGTAAGTTAGAGATGATTTAAAGTATACTGGAGGATGTGCATAGGTTACTGCGTATCGGGATCGATTTAAAAAAAAACGGAAGTTCTCTTACTAAGTAAGTTGGAACAGGTACATCCGGTATTATTTAGCATCAGTTAGTCAAATGTTTGTCTTGGTATATAGTATATATTTTACCTTTCTATACATATAAAACACTTAAGAAACGTATGTATTTCAATAATTAAACCTCTGCATTGCTTAGAAATAATTGTAGCTATCATCAGGGTGGGACCTTTCACATGCTCCATTATTCTCACTTTATCCTTTAAAATTGTTCCGATCGTTGACCGACTGTAGCCTAACGCTTCTCCAGTGACCAATGCCATTTCATCTCTTTCTGATCCCTTTATTATTTCCACTTTATTTTCAATTGTGATCGTATTCCGTCAGTGGAACTGCGGGTTCAGAGCTCCGCCAGATCCTAAAGTCCACTGTACTGAGACAGTTTAAATAAGGGACTTGAACATCTGGTTGTTTGGTATCCGTGCCGGGGGGGGTTCCTGGAACCAATCCCTCGTGGATACGGAGGGCCGACTGTATGTCTATAGGAGTTTTTGAGTGTTTTAGGTGACAAACAAAATCTCTTCAAACTCTTAATCAAATGTAGCTGCTGTCTTGCCTTCTTTATAGTTGCATCAATCTGTTGCGACCAGGTTAGGTCCTTCGGAGATCTTGACTTCAAGGAACTTGAAATTACTTCCCCTCTCCACTTCTGATCCCTCTTTGAGGATTGGTTCGTGATCCCTTGTCTTACTTTTCTTAAAGTCCATGATCAGCTCTTTGGTCTCACTGACATCGAGTGCAAGGTTGTTCTTGCAACAGCAGTCAACTGTGGCAGTCGAATCTGGATAAAGTCACTCGGAGACTGTATAAGTACAAACTCTTTATTCAAAGCCTCCGGGGTACTTCAGTTAGTCGCTCAAACGGGAACAGTCAGTGACTGTTCCTGCTTGGTCCACCAACTAACTGGCAGTTCCTCTTGCAAGATAGATATAGTTGCTCACATACACCCACACAGGACAGGCAGGAGCCGGTCTTATCTATGTGCATCACTAACTGCACAAAGAGACAAGGACCTTCAAGCACTAACTGCCTAACTACAAAAAAATACTGCTCAGCATTGAATAGCAAGATTAGCACATCTGTTGATCATCAGTGGTTTCTTGCAGAAAACGGGCTGCTATGTTTAATGAATGTGTTGACCCTTTACATACTTTATCACAAGTTGTTCTATCTCTCTCCTTTATGCTGTCTCATCTCCATCTGAGATTCTACCAACAATGGTTGTGTCATCAACAAATCTATGGATGGCATTTGAGTTATACCTAGCGACACAGTCATGGGTATAGAGGGAGTAGAGCAGTGGGTTAAGCACACATCCCTGAGGTGCACCAGTGTTGATTGTAGGTGTAGGTTGATCAAAAATGTAGATGTTGTGATTAATAAGTTTAATGTGTAAGTTTAAATAGAGGAGGAAAGAATACAGTGAATGGCAGGATGCATGAGACCATTGATGTACAGTAGGATTTTTGGGACTAGTCCTATTTCTCTGTGCAGGGACTAGGTGGTGAAAAAGGCACATAGCATGCTTACCTTTATTGATAAAGGCAGTGAGTATCAAAGTTTGCATGTCCTGTTCGGGCCAAAATCTTTACTTAAGCTTTCTCCTTCCTCTTTGGGACTGTGGCAACAAGGGAAGTCAAAACCAACATAAAAACCTAAGAGAGGGCATATAATAGAGCAAATATTAGAGGGAAGTTAGAGGATTGGGAAGCTTTTAACTACCAAAAGAAGGCAACTAAAAAAGTCATTAAGAAAGTATACATGCAGTACAAAAGTAAGCTAGACAATAATATTAAAGAGGATACCAACAGCTGCTTCAGATACATAAATTGTAAAAGAGAGGAGAGAATGGATATTGGACCACAGAAAACCTTGCTGGAGAGGTAATAATGAGGGACAAGGAAATGGTGGACGAACTGAAGTATCTTGCATCAGTTGTCACTGTGGAAGACACTAGCAGTATGGCGGAGGTTCCAGGTGTCAGGGGTCATGAAGTGTGGGAGGTTACCATTACTAGGGAGAAGTTACTTGGGAAACTGGAAGGTCTGAAGGTAGGTAAGTCACCCGGACCAGATGCTGTACACCCCAGAGTTCTGAAAGAGGTGGCTGAAGAGATTGTGGAGGCATTAGCAATGATCTTTCAAGAATCACTATATTCTGGAATGGTTCCAGAAGACAGGGAAATTGCAAATGTCACTCTCCTCATGAAGGGAGAGAGGCAGAAGAAAGGAAATTATAGGCCAGTTACTCTGACCTCAGTGGTTGGGAAGATGTTGGAGTCGATTATTAAGGGTGTGGGGAGGTGTATTGTCATGCACTTGAGCAGAAGAGATGAAAGTATAGACTATTTTCTAAATGCAGCAAAAGGGCGGGGGTCTGGGGTGCTAGGGAGATTTGGGAATCCTTGTGCAGGATTCCCTGGAGGTTAATTTGCAGGTTGAGTCTGCGGTGCTGGCATTCCTTTCAGGATTGCTTGGAGTGTAGGAGCAAGGATGTAGTGCTGAGAATTTGTAGAATGCTGGTGGAGCCTCGCTTGGAGTGTGGTGGGCAGTTTTGGGCCCCTTGTCTTGGAAGGGATGTGCTGAGGCTGGAGAGGGTTCGAGGGAGGATCGCAGTGATTCTGGGATTGAACGGCTCGTTGTGTAGGGAGAGTTTGGTGGCTCTGGGCCTGTGTTCACTGGAGTTTGGAGGAGTGGGGGGTGGCCTCGTTGGAGCCTGTCCAATGGTGGGGGGGCATTGATGGAGTGGATGTGGAGAGGATGTTTCCTGTGGTGAGGGAGTCTGGAACCTGCAGATGTTGCCTCAGGGTAGCAGGGTGTCCTGCTGGAGTGGAGATGAGGAGGAATTTCTCTCATCTGTGGAATTATCTGCCCAACGAAGCAGTGGAGGCTACCTCAGTAAATATTTTTAAGACAAGGTTGGGTAGATTTTTGGATTGTAGGGGAATTAAGGGTTACGGGGAAAAGGCAGGTAGGTGGAGATGAGTCTATGGCCCGATCAGCCATAATCTTATTGATGGTGGAGCAGGCTCGATAGGCCAGATGCCCTACTCCTTTTTGTTATGTTCTTATGTAATTTCTTTGGTCAGGGAGTGGTGAGTTTGTGGAGTTCTTTGCCATGGGCGGCTGTGAAGTCTTTGTGTTTGGGGTGGGGTTTGTTGGATTTTTAGTTGGTCGGGGCATAGGGAGGAGGGCTGGAGATTGGGGCTGGGAGGAGGAATGGATTAGCCATGCTGGAATGGCGGATCGGACTCTGGGCCAAGGGGTCTAATTCTACTCCTATATCTTATAGTCTTATGGCTTCCATTGATATATTCAGAGCAAAGGGACAGCAAGCGTTACCTATGTATTAGCTGAAAGAGATGGTGGAGTTTGAAATGAATTTTTTTTGCATCTATATTTACTCGGGAGACACAGAGTCTATAGAGGTGAAGCAATGAAGCACTGAGGTCATGGACCATTTACAGATTATGGAAGATGATGTGCTTGCTGTCTTGAGGGATTCAGGATGGATAAGTTTTCAGGGCCTTATGAGGCTTTCCCGTGGGAAGTTCGAGCAGAAATTGCAGGTGTCCTAAAAGGGGTATTTAACTGGAGGATAGGAGGATAGCTAATGTTCCATTGTTTAAGAAAGACTCCAAAAATAATCTGGGAAACTATAGCTGGTGAGTCTGACTTCAGCAGTGGGAAAGTTATTAGATTGTATTCTAAGGGTCTAGATATATAAGTAGCTGGATAGACAGAGATTGTTTAGGGATAGTCAACATGGTATGGTATGTTGTGTCTAACCAACCTAATAGGGCTTCTCAAGGAGATTAGATGATGAAGGCAAGGCAGTGGGTGTTGTCTGTATCTACTTTGGATGGATATGGACATGGTGTAGGTTAGGGTACAACATTGTGGGGCGAAGGGCCTGTTCCTGTGCTGTAACGTTCTATGTTCAAATATAATTTTAATTACATTTTAGTATTGTGTGCAGTTCTGTTTGCTGAATTACAGGAAGGATGTGGAGGCTTTGGAGGGGGTGCAGAAAAGCATCATGAAAATGTTACCTGGTTTGCATTATAAAGTTGTACAGCGCAGAACAGTGGCCTTCTGTCCTGCTCATTTGTGTCAATCAGGTTGCCTGACTGAGCTAGTCCCATTTTCTGCTTGTCCAGATTCCTCTAAACCTTTCCTATTCAGTAACTGTCCAAATAGCCTTCTTAAATGTTTTATTTCTACCCACCTCTATCACTTCCTCTGTCAGTTCATTCCATATACACCCTATCTTCATTATATGCGGGGGATACCTTCCTCGCAGTCAACACATAATGTGAAATCGCGTAATGTGAATAATTATTTAAATAGAGAAAATAGGGATGCGTTCCAGAGGGCTTCCTAAATATGTTTTATCTGTAATTTATTCACATTTTCATACCAATATGACACAAAAGCAGTACCACAAGGCACATTCGTATTATATTTCATCAATTTAAGGTAATATTCAATGTAATAGATCATAGAAAATTAACATACTAGGGTGTACAGTACTCACCAACGGACAGGTGTGTTCACTCCGGGAGATGAGTGGTTGTTCTTGTGTCGGGCAGCTTTACGTGGATAAGGTGCATGGATGGTTGTGGTCTTCAGGATCATATCAAGCACAGCAAGGGGTGAAGGCACCAGTTTGAAGAAAGTGGTGAGGGTTGTTTGCTTGGCAGAATTTTGTTTTTCAGCATAAATTTGCTTGTAAGGAAGAAGGGTTGACGGCAGGTAATGACTGAAATGCTAACTCTGTTCTAAACTTGGGTCCATGTCCATTGGCATTTGTGCTAAGTGTTCCGACTTCCACCATTCCCTCACCATTGGTAACTCCTGGGATTTTCAAACTCATCTGTTGCTTGCAGCATCTGAGAGATAGATCGCCGTAAAAAAAACCCTTGAATGTGGATCACACCTTGGTTGAGTGGTTGAATCAGCAATGTTGTGTTAGGCGACAGGAAATGCACTGTCATGTTAGGATGAATGCTGTCCAAATGTTTAGGATGGGCTGGCGCATTGTCAAGCAACAAAAGAACTTTAAAGGCAAGATTCTGTTCCTGGCAGTAGCGTCCCAGAGCTGTGTTACCTTCACCTGATGCCGCTCTGTTTATAATTTCCAAGTTTTTTTCAAGTGTTAAAGCGGTTCTCGGCTGCTTGGCTGATGGCCCAGGACATGACATTGGACTCTTAGGAGGCATAGTTAAATATATCAAGCACAAAATAGATAGATAGATAGATAGATAGATACTTTATTCATCCCCATGGGGAAATTCAACATTTTTTTTCCCAATGTCCCATACACTTGTTGTAGCAAAAACTCATTACATACAATACTTAACTCAGTAATAATATGATATGCATCTAAATCACTAACTCAAAAAGCATTAATAATAGCTTTAAAAAAAGTTCTTAAGTCCTGGCAGTTGAATTGTAAAGCCTAATGGCATTGGGGAGTATTGACCTCTTCATCCTGTCTGAGGAGCATTGCATCGACAGTAACCTGTCGCTGAATCTGCTTCTCTGTCTCTGGATGGTGCTATGTAGAGGATGTTCAGAGTTTTCCATAATTGACCGTAGCCTACTCAGCGCCCTTCGCTCAGCTACCGATGTTAAACTCTCCAGTACTTTGCCCACGACAGAGCCCGCCTTCCTTACCAGCTTATTAAGACGTGAGGCGTCCCTCTTCTTAATGCTTCCTCCCCAACACGCCACCACAAAGAAGAGGGCGCTCTCCACAACTGACCTATAGAACATCTTCAGCATCTCACTGCAGACATTGAATGACGCCAACCTTCTAAGGAAGTACAGTCGACTCTGTGCCTCTGTGTCGAATCACTGCACCGTAGGTAAAACCAACAAAAGTTTAAGAGCGCAAGATCGCACATCCACACTTTGCCAAAACCAATGCGAGACTGGTGGGAGTGAGACTGTGAGGCGTGCGCGCCTGACTTGTATTGGCGGGAAAGCGGTGCTTCTCATCCCAAAAGTGAGACTGTGAAGCATGCGCATGTGACTTACATTGGCGGGAAAGCAGTGTTCCTCACATAACTAAGTTTTGTACGCATATAAGGAGACATTGCTAGAAATAGGTTCTTGGCGTAACTGAATCTGCATAGTCTGAAAACGCATATAACGAGAATAGGGTGTATTAACTATGTTTGTGTGTATGGGGGGGAGGGGTGGAACTATTCCACATGTCTTTTTTAAATTCTTGCCCTTATTTTAAAACAGTTTTTTTTTAGTTTTGGTCTCTAGTATCTTGGGGAAAATGCTTTGGCTATTTGCTTTATCCATGCCCGTCATGATTTTCTACATGCCCAAGTTCACCCCTCAGCCTCTTGCATTGTGGAGTGGGTGCAGTGGGGTTGCAGAACTATGAGAGGCATAGATACAATAGATAGTCCTTTTAATAAGGATTTGAAATGTTATTGTAGAGGTCACAACTTTCAGGTGAGGTGGAAAGTTGAAGTAAATTTGTGAGGCAGGCTGTTTTTTTAAAGAGTGGTAGTGGGGAGCATTCTGTCAAGTTGCACCAATGCACTGGATTGCAAGGCTGCAGAGGGTCCTCATCCTCTTGAATGTACCGTAGATTCCGGATTATAAGCCGCTACTTTTTTCCCACATTTTGAACAGCTTTGAACTCTGCGGCCTATAATCCAGAGCGGCTAATACATGGTTTTTTTTCATGCCGCCTCGTAAACATTTTGCCTCGTAACAGTAGACCAATAAAATTGATGAGTAGTTCACAGAGGTCCAATGAAATTGTACGATAAATCAAGCACACTTTCACAATTAAATTATTGTAAATCAGTCATTTGTACTCACCCTCATCAACATGGAAAATACTCGAAGAAAAGCAAGACCCGAGCGCATTAGACCCGATCGCATTGCGCAAGCGCGTCAGACCCGATTAGACCCGATCGCAATGCGCAAGCGCGTCAGACCCGATTAGACCCGATCGCATTGCGCAAGCGCGTCAGACCCGATTAGACCCGATCGCATTGCGCAAGCGCGTCAGACCCGATTAGACCCGAGCGAAAACGCTGCTTTTAAGTTAAAGTCGATCAATAACTTTTCCTGGTAGGCTGCAGTATATATATTTTTACCAGTCGCTAGGAGATATTGGAATGTTGTTCGTGCTGTTCAGTAAAAAAGTATATGCAACGTAATTTGTGTTACCGATACGTATGTATATTTAAAAGTAGCGGTGCGGCCTAAAATCCGGTGCGGCCTTTACAATTAAAAAATTGATTTTATTTCTAAAATTAGAGCCTGCGGCTTTTAATCAGGTGCGCTCTGTAGTCCGGAATCTACGGTACTCTCTTCTCAATCAGGGAGGTGGTACCGGAGCGTGAAGATCCTCACTCAACATTTCAATGCTCCCATTTCTTGTCTTTTGCACCTCTTTTTTTTTGTATCTTGAACTGTTCTGATGCTGTAATACAAATTTCCCAACATGTTGGTGATAATAAACTGATACCGATTCTAACAGGTTCCATGAATTCCACGTCGCTGCACATTGTCTGTATCCTTCTATTTCCCTGTCTCTTTATCTGGAGGCTTTATCTTTATCTCTTTATCTAGAATTCTTCAACGAATTCTAACAGATTTGTTGGACAAAACTGTGCTGACTTCACTCTAGTTTGTCATGTACTTTCAAGTATCCTGAAATCTCATTCTTAATAATGAACTCTAAAATTAACCAACCATTAGATGAAGCTAACTAGCCTGTAACTTTGTGTATTTTGCTTCCCTCTCTTATTAAACAAGAATGTCACATTATAGTTTCCCAGTCCTCTGGGATCCTCTCTAATTCCAGAGATTCTGGAAAGATCGTTGCTAATGCTTCTGCTACCTCTTTCACAAGTCTGAGGTTTTATAGAAACATAGAAAACCTAAGCACAATACAGCTCCTTCAGCCCACAATGCTGTGCCGAAGATGTACTTACTTTAGAAATTACGTAGGGTTACCCGTAGCCCTCTATTTTTCTAAGTACCATGTACCTATCCAGGAGTCTGTTTAAAAAAAAAACCCTATCGTATCCACCACCACAGTTGCCAGCAGCCTATTCCACGCACTCGCCACTCTACCCATGACATGTACCTACTTCCAAGCAGCTTAAAACTATGTCCTCTTGTGTTAGCCAGTTCAGCCCTAGGAAGAAGACTATCCACACGATGATAGCCAGAGGCTTTGTCCTTTTGGTTTTGGTGATTAATCTATCTTAAGGCCTTTCAGCTTCCCAGCACCTTCTTTGTAATAGGCTTGAATTGAATTGAATTACATCCTTCATATACATGAAGAGTAAAAGTCTTTATGTTATGTCTTTATTCAAATGTGTAATTATAGTAATCTATAATAAATATTATGTACAACAGGGTAGTCAATATAACATAGAAATACAATTGCGCCAGCATGAATTAAGTAGGCTGATGGCCTGGTGGAAGAAGCTGCCCTGTTGGGCCAGGCTTTTATGCTGTGGTACTGTTTCCCAGATGGTAGCAGCTGGCACAGTTTGTGGTTGGGGTGACTCAGGTCTCCAAAGATCTTTTTTACACACCTGTCTTTGTAAATGCCCTGAATAGTGGGAAGTTCACATCTGCAGATGCACTGGGCTGCGACTGAAGGAAGTACAGTTCCCATACCAGGCAGTGATGCAGCCAGCCAGCTAGTGGTGTGCCACAGGGATTGTCGTTTGTATGACAGTGTTGTTAACATGGTTAATAAGTTTGCAGTTGAAACAAAAAAAGTATGCTATATTGGACTACAAAGAAGGTTATCAAAGATTACAGCAGGATCCAGATGAACTGGAGAAGTGGACCAAGGAATGGCAGAAGTAATTTAACTTGGATAAGTGCAAGGTGTTGCATCTTGGTCAGCTGAAGCAGGGTACATTCAGTGGCAGGAGCATGGAGATTTTGATAGAATAGAAAGTGAAAACACAGATGGACAAAGTAGTGATTCAGGCCTTTGCCACACTTGGTTTCAATGGTCAGGAGATTGAGTACAGAAGTTGAGATGTCATGTTGCATCCACATTTGGAATACTGTGCACAGCTCTAGCAAGTACAGGTGTTCCCCGCTTTACAAATGTTCACTTTACACCACTTTGCTTTTGCAAAAGACCTACATTAGTAACCTGTTTTCACATTACAAAGAGGATTTTTGCTTTTACGAAAATTTTTCTAATATAAATTAATGGTTCTTCGCTTTATGCCATTTTGGCTTAAGAAAGGTTTCATAGGAACAC
Organism: Hemitrygon akajei; assembly: GCF_048418815.1. Taxonomy (NCBI): domain Eukaryota; kingdom Metazoa; phylum Chordata; class Chondrichthyes; order Myliobatiformes; family Dasyatidae; genus Hemitrygon; species Hemitrygon akajei. Next base: position 6,783,075 of record NC_133129.1, read on the forward strand.
TGTACCTTTGTAAAGGGGGTGGGGGAGACCTGTATGTTATTAACGTGGAAAGGATGTAGAAAAAGTTAGCAAGGATTCTATTGGGCCTGGAGAGCTAGAATTATGAGAGGCTGGATAGGGTGGAGATTTTTTCACTGGAGTACAGGATGCTGAGGAGTGATCTCAGTGTTTATAAAATTATGGGGGACATAGATATGAGGATAGCCATTGCCTTTTCTCAGGGTTGGGGAGTCTTAAAATGAGAGGGCATAGATTTAAAGTGTGGGGGGGGGGTAATGTTCCCCTAAGATTTAAAAGCAACTTTTGGGGAAACTTTTCCAGAGTGAGTGGTGGGTATATGGAACAAACTGATGGAGGAAGGTTCAGCAGTGGGTGCAGTTATGTTTATAAGCCATTTGGATTAGAAGGGTTTGGAGGGATATTGGTCAAAAGCAGGCAAATGGAACAAGCTAGCTGAAGATGCACACCCTGGACTGAATGACACTAATTGTGTTGCAATTAAATATTGTCTGCACTATAACCAATTGTTTTGCTGTAAAATGTTTGAACACTTGTTCTTTTTCTCCAAACAGTACTGAATCAACTTCCACTTCCCTCTCCCCTGCCTGCTACCACCACCAAAAGCTTACTGTTTGGAGGGAGAATTGCAGAAGATGTAAATTGCCTCATGGGCTGTCGAGATGAGAGCCTTGTCACACAGTTAGTACATAGCCTCAGTCAAGTCTCCACAGATCATATGTAAGTACAATTGTATTATTTTCTGATTGGCAAAGGGGGTTAAAAACATATTTTTCTGAGTGCTTTGCCAGGTAACCATGGCACAACACAAGAATGACTAAAGAGCATTTTAGTCATCAAGACTTGTGTATTCAGCAGCTTAACCAGAAGTGAAGTGGTGTGTGTAAGGTGGGGGCAGCATTTTATTGAGAATGTCCATCTCTTGTCAGTTATTGCAGCCAACTGTTTCTCATTCAACTATTTCAAAAATTTTTGATGCTACCATTTACCTGATTGTTATTTGAGGCTTATTCCTGCAGAATTAATTGTATTACATAGAACATAGTAAGGCTTCCTGGCCCATGATATTGTGCTGTCCTTGTAATTTATCAAATTACAAAAAGATCAAGCCTGCTCTGCTACATCGTCCTTCATTTTCTTATTTAAAAGTTTCTCAAATGCCCCTATTGTATCTGTCTGTACCACCACCCTGGTAAGACATTACATGGATCCACCACTCTGTAAAAAGACACATACACATTTTACTTCTACTAGCTTCCCTAAACTTTCTTACATTCATCTTAAAAAGGATGTCCTCTGGTATTGTTCATTGCTGCTCTGAGAAATAGGCACTGGCCATCCACTCTTGTCTGCACCTTTCATCACCTTATGCTCCTCCATCATGTCACCGTTCATCCTCCTTCGCTCCAAAGAGAAAAGCCCCTGCTTGCTCAGCCATTCTTCATAAGACACACTCTCTAGTCCAGCCAACATCCTGGTTAAGTCTCCTCTGCACCTCTCTAAAACTTTGACATCCTTCTTATAGAGAGGTGACCAGACTGAACACAATATTCCAACTGTGGTCTAAGCAGCGTTTTATCAAGCTGCAACATTTACTTAGTGATCTTCAACTCGATCCCATAACTAATGATGGCCAACACACCGTATGCCATTTTAACAACCCTGAAAACTTGTGTAGGGTTTGGGATCTATGGATGTGGATCCAAGATTCCTCTGTTCCTCCACACTGCTAAGAATCCTACCATTAACCTTGTATTTTACTTTCAAATTCAACTTTTCAAAGTGAATCACTACAGACTTTTCGGGGTTGAACTAAATCTGCCCCTTCTTAGCCCAGCTCTGCATAATGTCAATGACCTGTTGCAACCAATGTCCCGAGGTAGAGGGTGGTAGTGGAGAGAATTTTTGATTGCAGGCATGTAACCGGTATTAAATAGTATAGTAGAACAGTTGGGGCAGTCCTTTTGATCCACACTTCTGTTCTAAGCAAGACAACAAATTAAACTAAATCTCTTCTGGCCTGTACCTGATCCATATCCCGCCATTCCCTGCATATGTATCTGTCTAACAATGTTGCTATCATATCTTCTACCGCTTGCTTGGCATCCTGTTCCAGGCATCCTCCATCATCATCATTTAAGAAAAAGATATTGCCCTTTGTATCTTTTGCACTTTACCACTGTTATCTTAAATGCATGTCTTTTAGTGCTTGTCATTTGTACTTGGGGTAGAAATACAATGGGTCCTTAATTAAATGTCCTATATGTTAATGATTTGGAATATAATGTAGGTGGCGTGATAAGTAAAATCGCAGATACTATCTATATATTTGTTGATGATACAATCACTGTTGGTAGAATCTCAGATGGAGAGAAGGCAAATGGGAACAAGATATGCCATCTAGTGGAGTGGTGTCGCAGCAACAACCTTGCACTCAATGTCAGTAAGATGAAAGAGCTGATTTTATGAAGAGTAAGACTAAGTAACACATACCAATCCTCATAGAGGGATCAGAAGTGGAGAATGTGAGCAGTTTCATGTTCCTGGATGTCAAGGTCACTGTCTGGTATGGGGGGGGGGGGTGGTCGAGGGCTACTGTACAGGACCAAAAGAAGTGGTAGAGAGTTGTAAATTTAGGTCAGCCCCATCTTGGGTACAAGCCTACGAAGTACCTAGGACAGTGGTCCCCAACCACTGGGCTGCGAAGCATGTGCTATCAGGCCGCAAGGAAATGATATGATTTGGCGATATGTAACGATATGAGTCAGCTGCACTTTTCCTCATTCCTTGTTACACCTACTGTTGAAATTGAGTGCATGCGAGGTCATCAGTCGCCTAAACGCAGTGATACCCTAGTTCCAGGAATCACTGGTTGGCCTTGGATAATCGGCTGCCTTGTGCAGCCGGCAAGAAGTGTGGTTGCTACTGGCCTGGAGCCTGGACAAATGGGCACCGCCTCTAAACCTGTTTAGCACACCGAATGTTCATGGGGAACCCGGTGCTAAAATATTCACTGACGACCTAATTTGGGCTCAGGGTTTCGTAAGTAGCAGAACAGCTACCTCGCTGCGATCTACTGAAAGTCATCCCTTGAGCCAAACTTTTGTCGGCTGATAGATCCTACCTACCTACAAGGAGGGCGGGCATGCATCCTGTTGCACTCCTCGCTTGGTCGGTCGCTCACTCTGGACTGCAACCGCCGTGGCCTTGGCATGGGGACCTCCGGCCCTTACCGTGTCCTCTCACTGGTGTGTTGCATGATCTTATAAGTTCATATGAGGAAAATATACGCTGTGTGTTTAATATCCAATTATTAAGGACCTCCAGCACCCAGGGCATGCTCTTTTCTCACTGTTACCAACAGGTAGGGCAGGGGTCACCATCCTTTTTTGCACTGCGGACCGGTTTAATATTGACAATATTCTTGTGGACCGGTCGACCGGTGGTGGGGTGTTATTCACGAACGGAATATAGGTGATAAGTCAACTATGAGTCATTTATAAGTGGCTAATACACTCAATTTCATTTCTAAAAGGGTTTATCTAATGAATTTAATATTAAACACACAGCGCATATTTTCCTCGCATGAATATACTGATAGTCAATTATATCTCACTTATAAGACAATCGCATCATAACATTTTAAGTAACGTTTGGATATTAAACACGCAGCGCATATTTTCCTCATGTGAACATATAAAATCATTGCACCAGTGAGAGGACAAGGTAAGGCCCGGAGGTCCCCATACCAGGGCCGCAGCAGTCGCAGTCTGGAGAGAGCGACCGACAAAAGTTTGGCTCGAGGAGTGACTTTCAGTAGATTGCAGCGTGGTTGCTGCTTTGCTAGTTATGAAACCGTGAGCCCAAATTAGGTTGTCTGTGAATATTTTAGCACCGGGTTCCCCACGAACATTCAGTGTGCTAAACAAGTTTAGAAGCGGTGCCCATCTGTCTGCGTTCCAGGCCAGTATCGCCGGCCGCGTGAGGCAGCCGGTTACCTGAGGCCAACCAGTGATCCCTGGTGCGAGGGTATCACTGCGTTTAGGCGACTGATGACTTCGTGTGCGTTCAAGTTCAACAGTGGGTGTGACAGGGAATGAGGAAAGGTGTAGCTGACTCATAGCGTTTCTTCGTGGCCCGGTGGTTGGGGACCACTGAGGTAGGAGCTACAGTACAGCTTCTTCCCCTCTGCCATCCAATTCCTAAATGGACATTGAACCCGTGAACGCTACCTCACTTTTTAAATATATATTATTTTTGTATTTTGCATGATTTTTAATCTATTCAATATACTTGTACTGTAATTGATTGATTTACTTTGTTTAATAAATCTGTTAGAGATTTTTGAGGTGGTTACCAGGAAAGTGGATGAAGGGAAGGCAGTGGATGTTGTCTACATGGACTTCAGTAAGGCCTCTGACAAGGTCCCGCATGGGAGGTTAGTTAGGAAGATTCAGTCGCAAGGTATACATGGTGTGGCAGTAAATTGGATTAGACATTGGCTCATAGGGAAGTCAGAGAGTGGTAGTGGAGGATTGCTTCTCTAAGTGGAGGACTGTGACTAGTGGTGTGCCACAGGGATCAGCGCTGGGTCCATTGTTATCTGTCATCTATAGCAATGATCTGGATGATAATGTGGTAAATTAGATCAGCAAATTTGCTGATGATACAAAGATTGGAGGTGTAGTGGACAGTGAGGAAGGTTTTCAAAGCTTGCAGAGGGATCTGGACCAGCTGGAAAAATGGGCTGAAAAATGGCAGATGGAGTTTAATACAGACAAGTGTGAGGTATTGCACTTTGGAAGGACAAACCAAGGTAGAACATATAAGGTAAATGGTAGAACACTGGAGTACAGTAGAACAAAGAGATCTAGGAATACAGATACAAAATTCCCTAAAAGTGGCGTCACAGGTAGATAGGGTAGTAAAGAGAGCTTTTGGTACATTGGCTTTTATAAATCAAAGTATTGAGTATAAGAGTTGGAATGTTATGGTGAGGTTGTATAAGGCACTGGTGAGGCCAAATTTGGAGAATTGTGTACAGTTTTGGTCACCTAATTACAGGAAGGATATTAATAAGGTTGAAAGAGTGCAGAGAAGGTTAACAGAGGAGGTCATGCTGCATCCATACATGGTACTGGTGAGGCCGCACCTGGAGTACTGTGTACAGTTCTGGTCTCCATACTTGAGGAAGGATATAGAACATAGAATAGTGCAGCACATTACAGGCCCTTCGGCCCACAATGTTGTGCCGACCCTCAAACCCCACCTCCCATATAACCCCCCACCTTAAATTCCTCCATATACCTGTCTAGTAGTCTCTTAAACTTCACTAGTGTATCTGCCTCCACCACTGACAGGCAGTGCATTCCACGCACCAACCACTGTTTGAGTGAAAAACCTTCCTCTAATATCCCCCTTGAACTCCCCTCCCCTTACCTTAAACCCATGTCCTCTTGTACTGAGCAGTGGTGCCCTGGGGAAGAGGCACTGGCTGTCCACTCTGTCTATTCCTCTTAATATCTTGTACACCTCTATCATGTCTCATTTCATCCTCCTTCTCTCCAAAGAGTAAAGCCCTAGCTCCCTTAATCTCTGATCATAATCCATACTCTCTAAACCAGGCAGCATCCTGGTAAATCTCCTCTGTACCCTTTCCAATGGTGACCAGAACTGGACACAGTATTCCAAGTGTGGCCTAACTAGAGTTTTATAGAGCTGCATCATTACATTGCGTCACTTAAACTCTATCCCTCGACTTATGAAAGCTAACACCCCATAAGCTTTCTTAACTAGCCTATCTACCTGTGAGGCAACTTTCAGGGATTTGTGGACATGTACCCCCAGATCCCTTTGTTCCTCCACACTACCAAGTATTCTGCCATTTACTTCGTACTCTGCCTTGGAGTTTGACCTTCCAAAGTGTACCACCTCACACTTCTCCAGGTTGAACTGCATCTGCCACTTCTCAGCCCACTTCTGCATCCTATCAATGTATCTCTGCAATCTTTGACAATCCTCTACACTATCTACAACACCACCAACCTTTGTGTCGTCTGCAAACTTGCCAACCCACCCTTCTACCCCCTCATCCAGGTCGTTAATAAAAATCATGAAAAGTAGAGGTCCCAGAACAGATCCTTGTGGGACACCACTAGTCACAACCTGCCAATCTGAATGTACTCCCTCCACCACGACCCTCTGCCTTCTGCAGGCAAACCAATTCTGAATCCACCTGGCCAAACTTCCCTGGATCCCATGCCTTCTGACTTTCTGAATAAGCCTACTGTGTGGAACCTTGTCAAATGCCTTACTAAAATCCATGTAGATCACATCCACTGCACTACCCTCATCTATATGCCTGGTCACCTCCTCAAAGAACTCGTATCAGGCTTGTTAGGCACGATCTGCCCTTCACAAAGCCATGCTGACTGTCCCTGATCAGACCATGATTCTCTAAATGCCCATAGATCCTATCTCTTAAGAATCTTTTCCAACAGCTTTCCCACCACAGACATAAGGCTCACTGGTCTATAATTACCTGGATGATCCCTACTACCTTTTTTGAACAAGGGGATAACATTCGCCTCCCTCCAATTCTCCGGTACCATTCCCATGGACAACGAGGTCATAAAGATCCTAGCCAGAGGTTCAGCAATCTCTTCCCTTGCCTCGTGGAGCAGCCTGGGGAATATTCCATCAGGCCCCGGGGACTTATCCGTCCTAATGTATTTTAACAACTCCAACACCTCCTCTCCCTTAATATCAACATGCTCCAGAACATCAACCTCACTCATATTGTCCTCACAAGTTCAAGTTCCCTCTCAGTGGTGAATACCGAAGAGAAGTATTCATTGAGGACCTCGCTCACTTCCACAGCCTCCAGGCACATCTTCCCGTTTTTATCTCTAATCGGTCCTACCTTCACTCCTGTCATCCTTTTGTTCTTCACATAATTGAAGAATGCCTAGGGGTTTTCCTTTACCCTACTCGCCAAGGTCTTCTCATGCCCCCTTCTTGCTCTTCTCAGCCCCTTCTTAAGCTCCTTCCTTGCTACCCTATATTCCTCAATATCTGATCCTTGCTTCCTAATCCTCATGTATGCTGCCTTCTTCCACCTGACTAGATTTTCCACCTCACTTGTCACCCATAGTTCCTTCACCCTACCAATTTTTATCTTCCTCACTGGGACAAATTTATCCCTAACATCCTGTAAGAGATCCTTAAACATTGACCACATGTCCATAGTACATTTCCCTGTAAAAACAGTCTATATACTGGCCTTGGAGGCAGTGCAGAGGAGGTTTGCCATGTTGATTCTAGGGATGAAGGGGTTTACCTATGAGAAGAGATTGAGTCGCCTGGGACTATACTCTCTGGAGTTCAAAAGAATGAGAGGGGATCTTGTAGAAACATAAAACATTTTGAAAGGGATAGATAAGATAGAAGTAGGAAAGTTGTTTTCATTTGTAGGTGAGACTTGAAATAGGGGACATTGCCTTAAGATTTAGGGAAGAAAATTTAGGATGGAGATGAGGACAAACTGTTTTTCCCAGAGAGTGGTGAATCTGTGGAATTCTCTGCCCATGGAATCAGTTCAGGCTTCTTCACTAAATATATTTAAGTTACAGTTAGATAGATTTTTACATTGTAGGGGAATTCAAGGTTATGAGGAAAAGGTAGGTAGATGGAGCTGAGTTTACAGACAGATCAGCCAAGACCTTATTGAATGGTGGGGCAGGCTCAATGGGCCGGATGGCCTACTCCTGCTCCTATTTCTTATGTTCTTAACAAGGATGTTGCCGAGACTTGAGAAACTGAGTTACAGAGAAAGGTTGAATAGGTTAGGACTTTATTCCCTGGAGTGTAGAAGAATGAGGGGAGACTTGATAGAGGTGTATAAAATTATGATGGGTTATGATAGAGTGAATGTAAGCAGGCTTTTTCTAGTGAGGCTAGGGGAGAAAAAAACCAGAGGTCATGGGTTAAGGGTGAAGGGGGAAAAGTTTAAAGGGAACATTAAGGGGGGGGGGCTTCTTCTCACAGAGAGTACTGGGAGTGTGGAATGAGCTGCCTGATGAAGTTGTAAATGTGGGCTCATTTTTTAAATTTAAGAAAAACTTGGACAGGTACGTGGATGAGAGGTGTATGGAGGGTTATGGGCCAGGTGCAGGTCAGTGGGACTAGGCAGAAAAATGGTTCGGCATAGCCAAGAAGGGGCAAAGTGCCTTTTCTGTGCTGTAATGTTCTATGGTACTTATTTATTATTATTCCCTGAAGGTGGAATCTCATGTGGATAGGGTGGTGAAGAAAGCTTATGGTATGCTGGCCTTTATAAATCATGCATTGAGTATAGGAGTTGGGATGTAATGTTAAAATTGTACAAATCATTGGTGAGGCCAAATTTGGAGTATTGTTGTACAGTTCTGGTCACCGAATTATAGGAAAGATGTCAACAAATAGAGAGAGTACAGAGGAGATTTACTAGAATGTTATCTGGGTTTCAGCACCTAAGTTACAGAGAAAGGTTGAACAAGTTAGGTCTTTATTCTTTGGAGCGTAGAAAGTTGAGGGGGGGACTTGATAGAGGTATTTAAAATTATGAGGGGGATAGATAGAGTTGATGTGGATAGGCTTTTTCCATTGAGAGTAGGGGAGATTCAAACAAGAGGACATGAGTTGAGAGTTAAGGGGCAAAAGTTTAGGGGTAACACGAGGGGGAACTTCTTTACTCAGAGAGTGGTAGCTGTGTGGAATGAGCTTCCAGTAGTAGTGGTAGAGGCAGGTTTGGTATTGTCATTTAAAGTAAAATTGGATAGGTATATGGACAGGAAAGGAATGGAGGGTTATGGGCTGAGTGCAGGTCAGTGGGACTAGGTGAGAGTAAGCGTTCGGCATGGACTAGAAGGGCCGAGATGGCCCATTTCCGTGCTGTAATTGTTATATGGTTATTATTATTTATTTTTTTCTTCTATATTATGTATTGCATTGACCTACTGCTGCTATGTTAACAAATTTCACGACACAAGCCGGTGATAATAAACCTGATTCTGAAGATCTCTGAGGACCTAAGTTGGTACCAACATATTAATATAGCTACAAAGAAGGCAGGACAGGGTCTATACTTTATTAGGATTTTGAAGAGATTTGATATGTCAACAAGTACACTCAAAAACACCTGTAGATGTACCATGGAGACCATTCTGACAGGCTGCATCGCTGTCTGTTACGGGGGGGGGGGGCTACTGCACAGGACCAAAATAAACTGCAGAGGGTTGTAAACTTAGTCGGCTCCATCTTGGGGACCAGCCTACAAAGTACCCAGGACGTGTTCAGGGAGCGGTGTCTCAGAAAGGTAGCATCCATGATTAAGGACCCCCAGCACCCAGGGCATGCCTTTTTCTCACTGTTACCATCAGGTAGGAGGTACAGAAGCCTGAAGGCACACAGATCAGTGATTCAAGAACAGCTTCTTCCCCTCTACCATCTGATTCCTAAATGGACATTGAACTTGTGAACATTACCTCACTTTTTTAATACATATTAGTTCTGTTTTTGCATGATTTTTAATCTATTCATTATACGTATACTGTAATTGATAGATTTATTATTTTTTCCTTCAGTATTGTGTATTTAATTGAACTGCTGCTAAGTTAACAAATTTCACAACATATGCTGGTGATAATAAACCTAATTCTGATTCTGCAGAAGGAGGAATCTTAGGGGAGGAGGGTGGGCCATGAGAGAGTGGAGAGGAGGATGACGACTTGGGATGTTTTTGTTACAATTGTATGAATCATTGGTTATGCTGCACTTCAAAGATCAAAATAAATTTACTATTTAAGTTACATACAGTATACATCATGATATACTACCTTGAGATTCATTTTCTTGAAGGCGCTCACAGTAGGACAGAAGTCGCTCAACTATAGCATTCTGGAGGGAGTGCAGGAAATGTTGACAGGAATGTTACCTAGGCTGGGTGGGGAGATCGTGTCTTAGAAATTTGATTTTATTTTTGATAAGATGAGAAAAGTTGGGGCAGTGGTTGTTAAATAAATGAATTTTTATCAAACTTTTGACAAGGCCCCTCATGGTAGGTTCATCCAGAAGATTCAGGTAAAAGGGATCTATGGAGATTTGGTAGCCTAGACAGAGTTGAGATAGTAACTCTGAAGCCAAAGTCTGAATTCTCCACTCTTAAGACTGACCCACTGTCACTGTCACAGTCACCACTCTACTTAACCTTGTTCTGTCATTGCTTAAAATGCCCTCTAATTAGCCAGTCAGTGAGACCTGCCTTTATAAGGGTTCCCACTCTCACTCTTAAATAAGATAGGGGCAGGAGGTGTAGGGTGGGTGTAGTTACCTCTCTTTACCAAGTCAGCAGAGTTCAAAATGAGGGCATTGATTTCAGGTTGCAATGTTCTACAGCAGGCAACTAGACTCTTCAGCTGAACACATCCATGACGACCAGATTTCTTATGTGAGCTAGTCCCATGACCAATGCCCCTTTAAATCTTTCCAATCCATTCCCTGTTCAAGTTTCTTTTAAATACTGTAATTGTATTTGCCTCTACCAATTCCTCTGACAGCATGCTCCACCACCCTCTTGTTCTAGATTCTCATCCCTACGCGACTTCCCTGTCCATTCGTCCCTCCCCACTGATCTCCCTCCTGGCACTTTTCCTTGCAAGCGGAACAAGTGCTTCACCTGCCCTGACACCTCCACCTTCACTACCATTCAGGGCCCCAAGCAGTTCTTCCAGGTGAGGCAACTATTCAACTGTGAGTCTGTTGGGGCCTTGCTGTACTTGGTGCTTCCGGTGTGGCCTCTTGTATATCAGTGAGGCCCGACGTAGATTGGGAGACCGCTTCGCTGAGCATCTGCTCTCTGTCAGCCAGAACAAGCGGGATTTTCCAGTGGCCACCCATTTTAATTCCACTTCCCATCCCCATACCAATATGTCCATCCATAGCCTCCTCCAGATGAGATGTTGGGAGAAGGCCACACTTAGGTTGGAGGAACAACACCTTATATTCTGTTTGGGTAGTTCCAACCTGATGACATGAACTTCGATTTCTCAGATTTCCAGTAATGCTAACATCCAACACCCCTTCACCATTTCCCGTCCCCTTATCCCTCTCTCATGTTATCTCCTTGCCCACTCATTGCTTCCTCTGGTGTCTCCTCCCCCCTTCTTTCTTCCATGACATTCTGTCTCTTCCACCAATCAACTTGCTAGCTCTTTGTTTCATCCCTTCCACTTTAAATTTCACCTATCTCCTGGCCAATACCCCTCTTAAGCTTTTCCAACTTACAAATCTACTCCTCAGCTTTTTTCTCCAGTCCTGTTGACTGTACCTTTTCCCATAGATGCTGCCTGACCTGTTAAGTTCCTTCAGCATTTTGTGTGTGTTGCTCCCTGTAGAATATTTTACGACATGATCTTCCAGCTCCTGTATTCAGTGCTTTGATGATAAACATGTTCTTCATCAGATGAACCTGTGTCAGTAATCTAGGTACTTGTACCTTTAGGTCTCAATGTTATATACTCACTGCCACTTTTATTAGGTACAGGAGTGGAACCTGGTGTGGTCCTCTGCTGCTTCAAGTTCCAATGTGTTGTGTGTTCAGATATGCTTTTCTGTACGCCACTGTTGTGGCACGTGTTTATTTGAGTTACTCTTGCCTTCCTTTCGAACCAGTTTGGCCATTCTCCTCTGACCCCTCTCATTAACAAGGTGTTTTCACCCACGGAACTGCAGCTTGCTGGACGTTTCTTGTATTTAGCACCATTCTCTGTAAACTCAAGACTTGTGTGTGAAAATCCCAGGAGATTCTGATGCTTGGTCTTGACCACGCTTTTATACATTGAGTTCTGCCACGTGGTTGGTTGATTAAAGAGCTAGTGTACAAGTATACCTGATGAGGTGGCTACTTATCCTCTGCAATCCTGCCATTCACTGAGATGTGCCTGCCCTGGTGAATGCCTTGAAAATTTAACATTTAGTACTTGTCTGAGTTAAATTCTATCTGGCATTCTTTGGGTCACTCTGCAGTTGATGTAGATCATTTTGTAATCTGACATAATTAGGAGTATTATGTGCAGTTCTGGTCACCTCCTTGCAGGAAAGAAGTAAATAAGGTAGAAGGGCTACAAGAAAAATTATAAGGAGGTTGCAGCGTCTGGAGTTGTAAGGAAGGATTGAATCGGTTAGGATTTTATTCCTTGGAACATAGACTGAGAGATTTCATAGAGGTATACAAAATTATGAGGGGTATAGATAGGGTAAATACAAGCAGGCTTTTTCCCACTGAGTTTGGGTGGGACTTCAGCCAGCACAAGTGGTGCATGATAGCTTGATTTCAATATTTAAGAGAAGTTTTGATAGGTACATGGATGATACGTGTAAGGAGGCTATTCCCAGTGCAGGTTTATGGGAGTAGGTACTTTAAATAGTTTGCCATGGACTAGATGGGCTGAAGGGCTTATTTCTGTGGCTGTGACTCCATAACGTTCAATACCCATGACATCAACAATTTGTGTGGCACCAGCAGATTTACTACTTCCTGAGCTCACTTAACTGCCAGACAAAGTACAAATGCAGTTAATTTTGTCTGTAGAATTTGCTGTTCTAAGGCAGGGGTTCTCAACCTGGTGGCCACAGACCCTTCAATTAATTGTAGGGGTCCATGGCATGAAAAACGTTGGGAATCCGTATTCTAATGTATCACTATTTTTAAAAATAGTAAAAGTAAAATTGAAAGCTAAATTGTTTAAAGGGATTTGTTCTTTTTATAGAGAGCTGAAGGATAACCTTGGCAGTGATGATCCAGAGGGTGATATTCCAGTTCTTCTGCAGGCTGTGCTGGCCAGAAATCCCAATGTCTTCAGGGAGAAAAGCATGCAGAACCGATATGCAGTGCCAACGGGTGAGTAGTTTATATAAAGAAAACTCTGGATATGTTGCTGATTCAAGAAAACTTTTTTTCCGTGCATAGGATTTTAATTAGGAATTATGGTGATTCCATTCAGTAATTCAATTTTTTTATCATTAATTATTCAGACATGCTGAATAATTAAAAACCTTTATGTAGCATTTCTTATTTCTAGATTGGTAATGAAATTTCACTGTTTGGTACACCTTGGAATGGAACTTTTAACTGTCTTTAGTCTTCAAAGAATGGGGTCAATTAGTAGTTATATCAATGAGAGGGTGTTGGGGAAAATTTAACCTTCATATTTGAAGTTAGCTGCTGGATGAGCAGTTGTCTGAGGTCTGCCCAAATTATGATACCAGATTGTTATAACAAGGGGATACATGGTCATTTGAACATTGTTAAATTAATGGCAACACGAGTGAATCTGCAGATGCTGGAAATAAATAAAAACACAAAATGCTGGCAGAACTCAGCAGGCCAGACAGCATCTATGGGAGAAGGTAGTGACGACGTTTCGGGCTGAAACTCCTGATGAAGGGTTTCGGCCCGAAACGTCGTCACTACCTCCTCCCATAGGTGCTGTCTGGCCTGCTGAGTTCTGCCAGCATTTTGTGTTTTTATTGTTAAATTAATCACTTGTTAAGACATTGCATAGTTGGAATTGGAAAATTCCTGTGGATTTAAAATTACTTAAACTTAATGTGGCACATAATTTAGTACCAGTTTTAAAAATAAATTGGAATAAATAATTGATTAACACAACCAAGCTGTAGGGAAAATCTGTGGGAACTGCTACTGTTGGATTTTTGATGATCTCCCTAGCATGTGTCTGTTGACTGAATGGGAGTAACAATCTGCAAATTCTAGTTGGGAAATTTTAGATTGTGCTATAGAATCTACTGAATTGTCAAAAACTTGTTCACTGATGTCCATTAGTGAGGGAAGCCAAATGGATCTTATCCGGTATGGCTGATGGCTATTTAATTCCAGGGCAGTAATCGCTGGCTTGACCAGCATTGCCGATGTGAACAAAAAAAGAAGTCCTGTTCCATCATCATTTCGTTTTAAGACTTGAATCATATGTTGACAGTCTCCTCTCTGAAGCTGATTATTTTAAAAAAATCACATCAGATTAGTTCTTAATGTCCTGACAATATTTATCCTTCATTAAAGCACTTTGTTGATTTTTTGGATTGTGCAATGTACAAATTGGCTGTCTAGTTTTCCTGCAAAATGCATAATTCCATTGCTATATGTAATGCACTGGGATTAAAACTGTTTTGGACATCCTGAGGTCATGAAAGGTGCGTTATAATTGAGAGTTTGTGTGGCTTCACTGTATGAACATGCTGTGTTTCAGGTATCATGCAGCAACAGATCATCCAACAGTACAAATTACCCCAGAATTCAATTCACGGAAGCCCTGCATCCTCCACATTTCAGCAGTCCACAATCTCACACAGTCCTTCCAGGTAATGTGCATCATGACACTAGAATCTCCAGGTCTTATAGTGACTTATTTAAAAAATTACATTTTAATGGTTGTGTGCAATTTTCATTCATAACATGAATAATAGAAACAGAGCAGGCTACATGGCCCTTTTGAGCCGGCTTCATCAGTCAATACAATCATAACTGAACCTCCACCTCATCCACTTTCCTGATAGGTCCCCATAACAATCCAAAAATCATCTTATCCTAGCCTTGAATACATGTGACAATTGGGCATGACTTCCATCGATTTATAACATTCAGTTCAAAAAGCGGGCCTTCACCCCCCACTTAATCAGAAAGGCAGCAGTACACCATTCCCACCCCCATATTATCCAACCAGAGTGCCATACAGCACAGAGACAGGCCATTTGGCCCACTGTATTCTTCTCAAATATCAAGTGCTTATCTATATTAATTGCATTGCCTATCACATTTTCTGTAGCCTTCTAGGCTTTGGCATTCAACTCTCTTAAGTACTCGAGAGCTTCTGCTTACATTGTTCACACAGTGCTTCCAACTATCTTTTGGGTTTTAAAAAAATCAGATCTGCTCTAAATCTGACTCTTTATCCATAACTTTAATCCAGTGTCGGTAGGAAATAATTCCTCATTGCATGGGTGTCTAAAACTAATGATTTTCCTACTGTCTGGCTATGTCTGTCATAATTTTGTATACTTCTATCAGAATTGCCAGCTTCCTTCCCTCTGAAAACACGTTCATCCTATCCTGCTTTTTGAAACTGAAATGTTCCATTGAGACAACCTGGTTAATCTCTGCTTTTCCTCCTGTGCAGCTACGTTCACCTTAAACTGTGGTGACCAGAACAACTCAGCGCTCCAGCTATGACCCAAGAACTACTTTATAAAATTATTTCATACCCTCAATCTGTGTACCCCAGCTGCCATATGTGTCCCAAATGCTGTCTTTGTCACCTTATCTGCCTATGCTGATGCTTTGAGGAATCTATATATTATACATGAGGGTCTTTCAATTCCACAGTGTTTCCTTGTGTCCTCCCATTCATTGTGCACATCATCTCAGATGCATGACCTCGCACTTAGCAGAATTAATTTCCACCTGCCCATCTTGTCAATAAATCGGTATAATCCCGTAGGCTACTAATGTCCTCGTTATCAACATCATCAGTATTCTTTATGATTTGCAAATTTAATGATCATATCTCTGACATACAAATCAGAATTGGTAATGTAAAGTAGTAAGGGTCCTAGCACATTGCTTGCTACCCCAATCATGGTCCAAAAACAACCTTTTACCACAGCTTTCTATCTCCAATCAGCTTTGGGGCTTTAGATCCAATTTGTCGATGTGACCTGGATTTCTTGGGCTCTAACCTGTCACTGTAGGGGTCCTTGTGGGGCCATGTCAATGTATTACTGAAGTCTATGTGGACTTCATTGACAACATTGCCTTTTATTATGCATAATGCATTTTTAGTCATTGATCAGGTCCTCTTCATAGCAAAATCCCACTGACAACCTTTAATTAATCCCAGTCATTCCAATATAGATTAATAATGGTTTTTTCCCCCAATAACTTCCATACCATTAA
This sequence comes from Hemitrygon akajei, assembly GCF_048418815.1. Lineage (NCBI taxonomy): Eukaryota > Metazoa > Chordata > Chondrichthyes > Myliobatiformes > Dasyatidae > Hemitrygon > Hemitrygon akajei. Next base: position 6,799,102 of record NC_133129.1, read on the forward strand.
CATTAGTTTCACGGGATCACAGTCCTGTAATTATCTGGTTTTCTTGTACCTCCTCGTGATTAAAAGTTTAACATCTACTGTCCTCCTGTCATACAGTTCCTTTGTGTGGCTAGTTAATATTTAAAACTGTGTTGGGGCCTGGATGTCTCCTTCCTTATTCCTTATAGCTGCCTGATGCGCGTCCATGCAGAAAACCTTTTGGTATCTGCCTTCTCTGATCCCGTATATCTGAGTTCACTTTGCCCTTATGCACTTTAGTGCATGTAGGCCAGTTTTGGACCTGTCCTGTGAAGAAGAAATTGCATATTCATTCACAGATGTAGAGACCAGAAGTTGTTTCATCAAAGCTCTATAAAATCTCAGCAAGACATTTTCCTCTTTTTCTATTCCAGGGCCCTGCAAAATAAGACACGGTATCATCAGGCTTTTAATATGTTCCTGAATCTTTCTGCATCTCAAAATTTGTGCACCCTATTTTCTGAACACCAGAGTTTGCAAGGTTCTATTACCAAAATAAGTAACCTTTGATTTCCCACATTTTACATTCGCTGTCTTTTAGTATGCTTACTTAACCTTTCTGTGCCTCTTCACAGCTCACTTCCCACTTGGTTTTGTCATATCAGAAACCTAGATATGTTATGCCTTTTTATACAAGTCATTAGCATGAATCTTAGATTTTTTGAGGGCCCAGTACCGATCTATGTTGCCTCAGTAATAACGATGTAGTAATCTAAAAAACCTGAGGACAGTTAATCATCCTGCACTGACCCAAAAATCTTACCCTACTGATGATCTCCTCAAAAGTGTTTCTTAAGACTTATCAAACACCTTTCCTGCTATCTTTGCAGTTTAGCCTCTAGATGGAACTAAGGTTTCATCAACTTTCAAAGTTTTGCTACTCCACCTGAAGATTCTGGTCAAGCTTGCAGATTCTCCTGAGTTCAGTGACTGTAGATTTCTCTCTAATGACAACGGGGGGGGGGGGGGGGTGAACAGAAGTTTTGCTTCCTTCAGCTGCGCACAGGCAATTCCATTAAATCTTTTTGTTTTTACTATGCTTACATTGTCAGAGAATTAAGGACTTGCTTTTCTTTCTCAAACTCCCTGTAATGACTTTTATAATTAACTAGTGTAATTCCCTTGATTTTTTTTTGGGAAAGTTTATTTCTGATGAATACTTTTCACTATACAAACTTACTGCACCATTCTGTTCCCACCACCACCACCACTTTGGTTAACAAGAATAAAATTTAAACCCCTTTGGGAGTAGTCTCTCAACTTCTCAAGTCTTGATTGTGTGGAATGGACCCATGCAATGTTATTGGAAATGTACAAGAAAAATGCTTTGAAATTTTGTAAACTGTTTAGAGCTGTGTTTCAGGATTCTATTCCCAGTTGCGAGGCAGTATTCATACAATCATAGTCTCATATCATCACCTTTGACCTATACCAGCTTTATACATGGAACACGCATAGCCAAGCAGATAACAGATGTGCATGTTTCCTGCTTCTGTATCATGTTACAATAATACTTCTTAAAGTGTGTTGCCTCCCCTTTATAAAATTTACCATTTGGTGACATGGTTTCACTTAGTTTGCATTCTCTGCATGTAAGCCCTCCCCATCACTCACACTCCCTACCAGTCATCACTCCCCACCAGAGTCTCGTAGACTCTGATTATCCATTCATTGCCTGCTGCTTGCTCGGACTTTATCAATCTGCCTCCCATGCTTCATGTACATTAATAAAAAGATATTCATTCTCTTACTACCCATGTCTTTGAAACTCCACTGAAAGTCTTTCAAAAAATCTTGTAAACTGCTGTTTAGCCACTTAAAATTGCTTAGCATCATTTAAAACCCTGATACATTTAACTTTCAATCTCATATTAATAGAGTAAGTGCCTACCATCCCCTTCTACTGCTCATGTTTGATTTATAGTGAGGTACTTCAATATGGACTGTCCAGGAATAACTAAATTTAATCCTTCACCCTGACTTAAATGTAAACCTTTCTGAAACTATGCTGCACTTTCTGCTGGGTGCAGAAGCCAATGGCCATTTCTTTACAAAATTTCAGTCAGACTGCAACTTGATCACAATCTAACTAGATGCAACTTGGATAAAGGCAAATTCGCTGAAAATCTGAAGTTTAAAGAAAATATATGGTTTCCTGTGGTTTGTTGAATTTATGGTATTTTGATTTTTTAAAAATTTAATAAGATTGAAACCCCAAGTGGAAGTACTTGAGTCCAGCTAGTTTTAGAAATAACAGAACATTGAAGGTTAGTGATACCAAATGGCTCTGTAGGAAGAAAGTGAGAGCAATGCACTTGGTCTCAGTAGAAGTTCTCTCTGGGAGCACTGATCTCAGTTTGTAAACAGGATGTCTCACTCCTACTTACTAAGTGAGAGAAAGAGACCTAACATTTCTTGTTGGGAAATGGTGTTCAATTAAGCATGGAGTGGCTGAACTCTTAGTGGTTTTTCAGTTGATCAGTGAGGCTGAATATGGATTTGTAATGAGCCAACTTAACAAAGTTGGATATTTTTGGAGAGGTAATTGAAATATTGCTTAGGGCATTTCTGTAGGTATTGGTTATTTGGATTTCAAGAGGCAAATTTTATAAAGTCCCTTGTAAGGATATTGGTGCCTGCATTTGAAACTTCAGGAGTTGTTCTGACTTCTATGATTTGTATCGAAAATCAGCCATGATAGTGTAGAATGACAGAATTGCCCCCAGAAGCTTAGTGGCCTCCTGACAATAGACTCACAGGCTGGCTTATTCCTGCTGCCCCTCATAATTACAGGTTCAAGATTTGCGGCTTTGTTTCTTCCTATCTTTTTGATTTGATGGGTATGGTAAAAACAAATTATGTTTGTTTATTCTTATGCTGAGTTTAGTCTGCATAAAACAACTAACGCTATTTTATTTGAAAAGTTCCGGAGTGGTTAATAGTGCAGAAGTTGTGAAATTGCAGCAGCTGTCTTTTGGTAGTTAATGTTTTGAAGTAAGCAGTACTCATGGACTTTATGGAAGAGACAAAGATACATTTCCTATGTGGGCTGAGTTACTTGTACCAGTCATCGTATAGAAGTTCAGAGAATAGTTTAGCCTGAAATAGGCAGGCAAATAACCTAACAGCTAGCTCGATGTTATTGAGATTAGGATGTGGAGTAAAGGGGCACTCTTGTAGAATTGTCGAGAGTACAAGAGATGGGCTTTTAACCTATAAAGTCGATGCCAGCTATTAGCAGAGTAAAGCTTTTGGCTCTGAGTCCCTCTGTTATCCAATACTTTCTTCCTACTACCGTTACACAGAGTGAATCTGTCCTTTAATTGTTGAACATTTGGTAGTGGGGAGGGGCAGTAGTTCTCTGGTTAGCTTTTTGAAATATGTCTTGATCTTGTTTTTTTCCAACCACATTTGTTCCAAAGAGAAATTCAGTAGCATCTTCTCCAATTAGCTTTGTAGCTGAGATCATCTTTCTTAGTCAGTTGAGAGCAATGCATCAATACAGTGAAGAGAGATAATGCAAATAGCAGAGGAAAGAGTTCAGCAGTGAATAGTGAACTTTGAACTAGTTACTGTTTTATGAAGACAAAACCACTTGCTATTTGATTTTGCAGCTGCTTGCTATGGATGAGCTGCATAAATGTGGGAATTTGGGTAAACAATGCTTTCTATTTGTCTACAGTCGGTTTGCACCACCTCAGTCAAGTTCTACCAACAGATACATGACTCAACAGAACAGTCCTGTGCCCAGTCCATATGCTCCTCAGAGCCCTCCTGGTTACATCCAATATCCTCAGCATCCTCCAAGCTACACACAGCATCAGCAAATTCAGCAAGGTAAGCACAGAGAGAATTTTTGTTATATTTAGTAACATGCAAGCATGTATGTGTTAATACAAATGCATTGTTTCTCCACAACTGATCAGTAGGAACTGTTTTCCCACCTTGCACTGCTGGTTAGAATCTTTGGGTTATCTGCCTGCACAAATTAAAAATTTTATGAAGGAAAATTTAATTCCTAACCAGGATTCTAGATGGGTTGGATACTACGTCATACTTAATTAACTCTTGATACTATAGTAATGGTGCATTCATGGCGCTTTTCCAGATAGAAGGTAGTCGGTGTGTAAATGAACCTTAAGGATCTCACAATTGGACCATCTGAAAGGCTCCCATAAGCCCCACACACAAAACCCATGTTTCCATAGAGTTGGTGTGTTTTCTCTTCATCTACAAATTCTCTTAGAGTTGGTTAAAAGCTCTCCCCATGACTGCTTCCTCCCACTTCTCAGCAAGACGGTTTCTTCCTATGCAGCCTGTCTTCGCTGTGCTGTCTGAATCAACAGGAAGACACATTAAAGAAGCCCAATTTTAACAAGACTTATTTTAGATAGACAATATTCTTCCTACCTGCATTTAAGGTGAAATTTTCTGGGCTGGGTGGGTGAGAGAAGAATGAGATAGGTCATAATTCTTGCTCAGTTCTGAATTCTTGTTTTTCCATCCTTAGAGTTGCATGGTTCCCCTCTGGTATCAGGTCCTACATATTCTGGGAGTCCTCAGAGACCTGTGCAACCCTGTCTGATAGTCCAGGCTCCGCCTTCTCCTCAGCAACAGCAGTCAACTTCCACATTAGGTAAAGAATGCACCATTTCAGTTGTCCTGCATAATTCTAGCAGGGCGTGAAATAAGTGGAGAAGTGTGGCAAATGCTTGTGCAATATCAAGAGCTGACATTACAATACACAGCTTATTTGGGGTAGGAGAAGCAAGTGGAACACACCAATTCTATCTCCTGATGAGTTAGAATATTCTCCACAAATGTGTACTGATGCTTCATTTAAAAATGAGTACAAATTCCTGGCAGTTGACACATTCCTGTCATTGCATTAATTAGCTTGTTTACTTTGGAGTATCTTTGGTTTAATTTCATTTGCCAGTTAAAGTCACCTTGAGATCTTTTGGTTAACTAGTGTTTTAGTAAAATTTAGCTTAGTTCCATTCCCCAAGAGTTGCCCAGTGCAGAATCATGTTGTTCAGCACCAACTTGTCCATGCCAACAAAGTTGCCTATCTAAGCTAGTCTTCTTTGCCTGTAGTTTGTCCATATCCCTCTATTGTATCTGCTGTTACCACTTACTCTGGTAGTTTGGTTCATATGTCTACACCCTGTGTGTAGGAAATCCTTGCCTATCAAGGCCCCCTTTCAATTGTTCTGTTCATAAAATAAATCTGTAGACTTTACCATGCTGAAAAAATACCAATCAAACCCATCCAGGTAAAAATGCTCCGAACCTGTCCAGTTTATCCTTAGGACTCGGGCCCTCTGGTCCTGGCAGCCACCTTTATAAATATTCTTTTGGATCCTTTCCAGGTTAATCTCACCCTTCCTACAAAAAAGTGATTAGAACTCCAGGTGCAATCTTATCAAAGGCTAGTACATCTATAACATGATGTCTCAACTCTTGTACTCGATTCTCTGATTGATGAAGGCAAGTGTGCTGCCTTCACTACCTTGTCTCTCCATGTCACCATTTTTAGGGAAATATTTACTTATAGCCACAGGTGACTATGTTTAACAGCAGTAACCAGGACCCTGCCATTTATATGTCCTGCCCTGGTTTAATTTCCGAAAATGAAACACTTTGCACTTATCCAATTTTAAATTGCATCTGCCAATGCATTGCCCACTTTCCAAATTAATGAATAACCACCTTCACTGTCCATTATGCCATCAACTTTGTTGTCATCCACAAATCATCCAGGTACCATCTGCATTCTCTGCCAAATTATTAATATTGATGAATACAATGTCAATGTGTTGTCAGTAAGACAAGCATCAAAGCAACAGTCTGAATTTTTTTTATACATTTCAAGTAGATGTAATGAAAAGCAAACTCATGGGTAGTAACACATTCCAAGTGAGCTTATGTCACGGATACATTATATAATTAAAACTACCTTTTGGTGGTGTAGTTATAGTCGAATTGGTGTAGGAAAAAGAGATTTTTAAAAAAGGAGCTTTCGCGGGATTTTGACATTTTTCGGCATGCAGTTGCAGTCAAATTAGTGGATGAGGCCTCATGCAGGGGTTGGGGGGGTTGGCAGAGATTTTAAAAAGAGCTTTCGTGGGTTTATAGTGGTGCTCTTCCAGTCAAATTGACAGAGGAGGCCTCCTGCAGATCCAGGAGAGAGAGAGAGAGACTTTCTAAAAAAAAAAAATACTTTTTTGGGATTTTGGTGGCTTATTCACAGTTGAATCAGGGAGGATGCCTCGTGCAGCTCCCGGAGAGAGATTTGAGAAAGGAGCTTTTGCAGGATTTTACAGGTGAGTCACAGTCAAATTGGCGGAGGAGATGTTACGCAGGTCCATTGAGAGAGATTTCAGAAAGCAGCTTTTGTGGGATTTCAGTGACACGGTCACAGTTGAATCAGTGTAGGAGGCTTCACGCAGGTCCGGGAGAGAAAGATTTACAAAGGAAACTTTTGTGGCATTTTGGCTATTTTTGGTGGAGCAGTCACTATTCATTAGCATGGGCAAATAAAAATAAAGCAGCGATAAGTGAAGCGGCCAATTTTTTGGAGCAGCCATTGTGAGAGTAGACCATGGTTAGATTAGGGAGGCTTTGGCTCATCAGGCTTCAGTGCGAACAAGATTGGGTGAGGTAAGTATTTGGTGAGTTTCATCTTTGTTCTTCATTCTTCATCTGTTAGTGCATAGTTAGAGCTGTGAGAATGGGGCTGTATTCTTTGTGTGAGATGTGGGAATTCTCAGAGACCTCCATCTCCTCAGAGAACCTGTTAAGCAACTAGAGCTGCAGCTTGATGACCTTCAGCTTGTATGGGAAACTTAAGGAGATGATGGATAAGAGCTACAGGGAAGTAGTCAAGCAGGAGGAGGGAGGTAAATGGGTGACTGTTAGAAGAGGGAAGGGAAATGGCAGCCAATACAGAGTACCTCTATGACTGTTCCCTTCAATAATAAATTTAGCATTTTCAATATCTTTGAGAGGGATGACCTACTGGTGGTGGGAGCTGCAGTGACTAGTTCTCTGATGCTGTGGCTTAGAAGGATGGGTGAGGAGAGGACTACAATAGTGATAGGGTTTCCATAGTTAGAGGAGTGGATGTGATAGAGACACCCAGATGGTATGTTGTCTCCCAGGTCAGGGACATCTTGAATTGGGGCCACAACATTCTAGAGAGGGTGGTTGAGTAGCCTGAAGTCTTGGTACATGTTGGCACCAATAACATATAGGAAAAGGGTCTTGAAGAGAGAATTTAGGGAGTTAGGTAGCAAGCTGAAAAGCATGACCTCCAGGGTAGCAACCTCTAGATTGCTGCATGTACCAGGAGCCAGTGAGGGTAAGAATAGGATGATTTGGCAAATCAATGTGTAGCTGAGAAACTGTTTCAGGGGGCAGGGTTTCAGATTTCTGGATCATTTGGATCTCTTCTGGAGAACACATGACTTGAAAAAAAGGGGTGGGTTACACCTGAACCTAAGGGGGAAACCAATATCCTTGCAGGCAGGTTTGCTAGAGCTATTAGGGAGGATATACACTAATTTGGCAAGGGGTTGGGAACCGGTGATAGGGCTGTTGGTTTACAAGTGGAGGTAGTAGGTAGTAAGACTGTCAAGAAGAACAGGCAGATGATTGGGCAGAATAGCAGCCAGTGGGATGAGTTGCAGTACAAAAGGATGACAATCTAAAAGGCTGACAGATGCAGGTCTAAAGATGTTAACTTTGCATGCATGCATTATACGGAATAAGGCTGATGATCTTGTAGCATAGTTAGAGATTGGCAGATATGACACTGAGTCATGGCTGACAAAAAATTATAGCTGGGAGCTTAACATTGAAGGATATACATTGTATCATAAGGGTAGGCAGAGAGGGTGGCATGACTGTTGATAGTAAGAAATCAAATCCTTAGGTGATTTAGGATTGAAAGATGAAGAATCCTTGTGGGTAGACTTAAGCAAACAGCAAAGATAAAATTGCCCTGATGGGAGTTATACACAGGCCTCCCTCCAAACAGTAGCCAGGATGAGCTACAAATTACAACAATAGAAAAGGTATGTCAGAAGGACAATGTTACAATCGTCATAAGGGATTTCAATATGCAAGTAGATTTTGGAAAATTAGGTTGGTGCTGGATTACAAGAGGGGGAATTTCCAGTGTACCTACGAGATGGCTTATTTTGAGCATCTTGTTGTTGAGCCCACTAGGGAGTCAAACTATTCTGGATTGGGTGTTGTGCAACGAACCAGATGTAATTAAGGTAAAGAAACCCTTAGGGGTAATTGACCATAATATGTTAGGAGATTGGGAAACTTTTTAAAACCAACAGAAAGCAACTAAAAAGCCATAAGGTGGGAAAGGACGAAATATAAAGGTAAGTTAGCTAGGTAAGTTTCTTCAGATACATCAAATATAAAAGAGGTGAGTGTTTGGACCACTAGAAAACGATCCTGGAGAAGTAGTAATGGGGGAGCAAGGAAATGGTGAACAAACTGAATATGTACTTTACACCAATCTACACTGTCGAAGATGCCAGCAGTAGGCCAAAAGATTTAGCGGGCAGAAGTGAGTGTCATTGCTATTATTACTAGGGAGAAGATGTGTGTAAAGATGAAAGGTCTGAAGATAGATAAGTCACTCAGACTTGATGAGTTCTGAAAGATGTAGCTGAAGGGTAGAGTCACCTGAAGGTTTTGAAAGATGTAGCTGAAGATATTATAGAGGCATCAAAAGATTCTGATATGGTTCTGGAGAACTTGAAAATTGCAAATGTTGTTCCACTCTTAACAAAGGAGCGAGGCACAAGGAAGAAAATTATAGGTCAGTTAGCTTGACTTCAGTGGTTGGAAAGATGTTGGAGTCTATTGTTAAGGATGGAGTTTTAATGTACTTGGAGACAGATGATTGAATAGGCCATTGTCAGGGCAAATCTTGCCTGACATATCTGTTGGAATTATTTGAAGAAATAACAAGCAGGATAGACAAAGGAGATCAGTGGACATTGTGTACTTGGATTTTCGGAAGGCCTTTGACGAGAGTGGTAACAAGATAACGTGGATAAGTGGTAACAAGGTAACAATGGTATTACAGGAAAGATACCAGTATGAATGAAACAGTGGTTGATTGGCTGGAGGTGAAGAGTGGGAATTAAGGGAGCCATTTCTGACTGGCTGCTGGTGACTAGTGGTGTTCTATGAGTCTGTGTTGGGACCAATTCTTTTTGTTATATGTCAATGATTTGGAGGACAGAATTAATGGCTTTTGGCCAGGTTTGTTATAAATCAAGAAGAGAGCAGGAAATGAAAGGAAATTATAGACCAGTGAGTCTTTGTTTAGTAGTGGGCAAGTTCTTGGAGAAGATCCTGAGAGGCAAGATTTATGAGCATTTGGAAAGACATAATCTGATTCAGGATAGTTAGCATGGCTTTGTCAAGGGCGGGTTATGCCTTACGAACCTGATTTAATTCTATGAGAAGGTAACAAAATACATTGAAGGTAGAACGATGAATGTAGTGTATATGGATTTTACTATTTGATAAGTTACCCCATGCAAAGCTCATTCAGAAAGTAAGGAGATCCAGGGAGACCTTGCTTTGTGGATCCACAATTGGCTTGCCCACAGGAGACAAAGGGTGGTTGTAGATTGGCTTGTGTTCTGCATGGAGGATGGTGACCAGTGGTGTTCTGCAGAGTTCTGTTTTGGGACCCCTCCTCTTTTGTGATTTTTATAAACGACCTGGATGAGGAAGTAGAAAGCTGGGATAGTAAGTATGTTGATGACACAAAGGTTGGGGGTGTTGTGGATAGTCTGTGGGATGGCCTGAGGTTACAGCGGGACGTTGATAGGATGCCGAACTGGGCTGAGAAGTGGCAGATGGAGATCAGTCTAGATAAGTGTGAAGTGATTTATTTTTGTAGGTTAAATTTGAAGACAGAATATAAATTAATGGTAAGACTCTTGGCAGTGTGGAGGATCAGCAGTATCTTGGTCCGTGTTGATAAGACACTCAAAGCTGCTGCGCAGGTTGATGGTATTGATAAGAAGGCGTGTGGTGTGTTGGCCTTCATCAGTCGTGGGATTGCGTTCAAGAGCCATGAGGTAATGTTACAGCCATTTAAGACCTTGGTCAGACCCCACTTGGAGTACTGTGTTCAGTTCTGGTCGTCTCACTACGGGAAGGATGTCGAGTGCAAAGGAGATTTACAAGGATGTTGCCTGGACTGGAGGGTGTACCTTATGAGAATATGTTGAGTGTACTTGGCCTTTTCTCCTTGGAGCGACGAAGGATGAGAGGTGACCTGATAGAGGTTTATAAGATGATGAGAGGCATTGATCATGTAGATAACCAGAAGCTTTTTCCCAGGGTGGAAATGGCTAATGCAGTGGGGGGGGGGGGGGGGCATAGTTTTAAGGTGCTTGGAAGTAGGTACAAGGGGGATGTTAGAGGTAAGATTCTTCACACAGAAAGTGTTGGGTTTGTGAAGTGCACTGCTAACGATGGTGGTAGAGGCAGATATGCAGTAGCATGCAAAAGTTTGGGCACCCCGGTCAAAATTTCTGTTACTGTGAATAGCTAAGCGAGTAGGAGATGACATGATTTCCAAAAGGTATAAAGTTAAAGATGACACATTTCTTTAATATGTTAAGCAAGATTACTTTTTTATTTCAATCTTTTACAGTTTCAAAATAAAAATAAAGGAAAAGGGCCTGGAAGCAAAAGCTTGGGCACCCTGCATGGTCAGTACTTAGTAACACCCCCTTTGGCACGTATCACAGCTTGTAAATGCTTTCTGTAGCCAGCTAAGAATCTTTCAATTATTATTTGGGGGATTTTCACCCATTCTTCCTTGCAAAAGGCTTCTAGTTCTGTGAGATTCTTGGGTTGTCTTGGATGCATTGCTCTTTTGAGGTCTATCCACAGATTTTCGATGATGTTTAGGTCGGGGGACTGTGAGGGCCATGGCAAAACCATCAGTTTGAGCCTCTTGAGGTAGTCCATTGTGGATTTTGAGGTGTGTTTAGAATCATTATCCTGTTGTAGAAACCATCCTCTCTTCATCTTCAGCTTTTTTACAGATGGTGTGATGTTTGCTTCCAGAATTTGCTGGTATTGAATTCATTCTTCCCTCTACCAGTGAAATGTTCCCCGTGCCACTGGCTGCAACACAAGCCCAAAGCATGATCGATCCAGCCCCTGTGCTTAACAGTTGGAGAGGTGTTCTTTTCATGAAATTCTGCACCCTTTTTTCTCCAAATATACCTTTGCTCATTGCCGCCAAAATGTTCTATATTAACTTCATCAGTCCACAGGACTTGTTTCCAAAATGCATCAGGCTTGTTTAGATGTTCCTTTGCAAACTTCTGACAGTGAATTTTGTGGTGAGGATGCAGGAAAGATTTTCTTCTGATGACTCTTCCATGAAGGTCATATTTGTGCAGGTGTCGCTGCACAGCAGAACAGTGCACCACCACTCCAGAGTCTGCTAAGTCTTCTTGAAGGTCTTTTGCAGTCAAACGGGGGTTTTGATTTCCCTTTCTAGCAATCCTACAAGCAATTCTCTCAGAAAGTTTTCTTGGTCTTCCGGACCTCAACTTGACCTCCACTGTTTCTGTTAACTGCCATTTCTTAATTACATTACGAACTGAGGAAATGGTTACCTGAAAACACTTTGCTATCTTCTTATAGCCTTCTGCTTTGTGGGCATCATTAATTTTAATTTTCAGAGTGCTAAGCAGCTGCTTAGAGGAGCCCATGGCTGCTGATTGTTGGGACAAGGTTTGACAAGTCAGGGTATTTATAAAGCTTTGAAATTTGCATCACCTGGCCTTTTCTAATGATGACTGTGAACAAGCCATAGCCCTAACAAGCTAATTAAGGTCTGAGACCTTGTTAAAAATTATCTGAGAGCTGAAATCTCTTGGGGTGCCCAAACTTTTGCATGGTGCTCCTTTCCTTTTCTCCCCCCACCCTAAAATAGTACAAAAGTACTCATAGAGTATAGTGTTCAATTCTGGTCACCTCATTATAGGAAGGGTGTGGAAGCTGTGGAGAGGGGGAAGAGGAGATTTACCAGGATGTTGCCTCGATTGGAGAACAAGTCATATGAAGCAAGGTTAGCAGAGCTGGGACTTTTCTCTTTGGAGCGTAGAAGAATGAGAGGGGACGATAGCGGTCTACAAGATTATGAGAGGCATCGATAGGGTGGATAGTCAATACCTGTTTCCCAGGGCACCAATAGCAAACACCAGAGGGCATATGTACAAAATTAAGAGAGGGAAGTTTAGGGGAGACATCAGGGGTAAGTTTTTTTACACAGAGGGTTGTGAGTGCCTGGAATGACTTGCCAGGGATGGTAGTGGAGGCTAATTCATTAGGAGTATTTAAGAGCCTCTTGGACAGGCACATGGATGAAAGAAAAATGGAGGGTTATGGGGTAGTGTGGGTTTAGTTACTAAACCTATATATTAAGGATTATATGGGTCAGCACAACATGGAGGGCTGAAGGGCCTGTACTGTGCTCTAGTGTTCTATGGTTAAAACAAAAATAATACACTAGTCTTGCTTAAAATGTTGAAAAGAATGTTTCATCTTTTAACTTTATGACTTTTGGAGATCAGTTCATCTTTTACTCACTTAACTATTTACAGTAACAAAAATTTTGAACAGGGGTGCCCAAACTTTTGCATGCTACTTTATTAGGAATTTTAAGAGACTCATAGATAGGTGCATGGAGCTTGGGAAAATAGAGGGCTGTGCAGTAGAAAAATCCTAGGCAGTTTCTTGAGTAGGTTAAGTGATCGGCACAACATTGTGGGCCGAAGGGCTTGTAATGTGCTGTGGATTTCTGTGTTTCCATGAGAGACATTTTACTCAAATTTATTCCTCCTCTTCTTGCAGAGAAAACTATTAGTTGTAAAGGAAAACCTTTGCCATATATTTTTCTTTATTTTGAGCTCTCAAAGGAGGATTGTTTTATTTTGATTCAGTGCATTTGAACACTAATATTAATACACATCAATCAGATTTAATATCACCGATATGTCATGAAATTTATTAACTTTACGGCAGCAGTACAATGAAATACATGACAAATGAATATAGAGGAAAAAAGTGATACATTAAGTATGTATGTGTGTCTATTAAATAGGTTAAAGTGACTTGTGTGAAATAACAGAAATAAAAAAAAGTGTGAGGTAGTGTTCATAGATTTAATATCCACTTAGAAATTGGATGGCAGAAGGGAAGATGATGTCCCTGAATCACTGAGCATGTGCCTTCAGGCTTCTGCACCTCCTTCACAATGATAACAATATGAAGAGGGCATGCCCCTGGTGGTTGGGATCCTTAATGATGGATGCCGCCCTCCTAAGGCACTGCTCCTTGCAGACATCTTGGATACTATGGAGGCTCGTACCCATAACAAGAGCCGACTCATTTTACAAGTTTCTGCAACTTCTTTCAATCTTGTGCAGTTACCCCTTCATACCAGATAATGATGCAACCAGTTAGAATGCTCTGCAAGGTATGTTTGTAGGTGTTTTTGAGTGATTTAGCTGACAAACCAAATCTCCTCAAACGCCTAATGAAATATAGCCCTTGCCCTGCCTTCTTTATAGCTGTATTGATATGCTGGGACCAGATTAGTCCTCAAGGATTTGACATCCATCAGGGATTTTTTCTTTGTTGTTTTTTTTATGTAGTTCAGTCTAGTTTTTGTACAGTGTAATGTAACACCATGGTCCTGAAAAACATTGTCTCAATTTTACTATGTACTGTACATAGCAGTTATGGTGGAAATGACAATAAAAGTGACTTGACTTGTGAGAGGGAGAGAGATTGATTCACCGAATACAGCTGAACCACTGTTCACGATATTGTTTTCTCCCGCAATGTTTTGGCAGTGACACCGGGGTAAAATCACCTCTTTCCAGGGATGCGGAGCCTGGGCACCCCAAGGGTGAGCTTGTCTTCCAGGCTGCGCCCTTGGGATATTGAGAAATGGCCAGTTAGTGAGCACCAAGAGCGGGAACCATTGCCATAAGAGCCGAAGTTTGGTGTAGCTGTGGGTCAAGGAGTTCAGTAGAACCCTATCCACCTTGAAAAGGAAGAACAGAGACATTAAAGGTAGAAATTAAGCTGTTTCCACAGATGAGCCAGAAGAAGCTCTGCCCCAGTTTTCATTCCAGCTTCGATTTTAATATTTGTATCTTCCTGAAATTGAGATATGTATAAATCAGTTATTTATGCACTATATTATGTCAAAATTTATTGAAATTAATTTGTGTAAAATAATTTAGTTCCCTAATTTGTTGCTACTGCATCAAAATCTTTATATTTACAAAATTATAGTCACCAAGAAGTACAGCATATAAACAGACCTTTTGGCCCATTTAGTCCATGCTAAACCATTTAAACTGCCGACTCCAATTGACCTGCCCGCAGACTATGGCTCCCAAAACCCCTACCATCCATTTACCTATCCAGCTTCACTTAAATGTTGAAATTGTGGTTGCATATAGCACTTGCAATGGCAGCTCATTTCACATTCTTATAACTCTCTGAGTGAAGAAGTTTACACTCATGTTCCTCTTAAAGTTTTCATCTTTCACCCTTGACCCATGACCTCTCCACCCAACTTCAGTGGAAAGAGCTTGCTTGCATTTACCCTTTGTGTATACCTCTACTAAATCTCCCCTCAATCTTCTACGTTCCAGGGAATAAAGTCCTCACCTATTGAATATTTCCATATACAGGCAGTCCCCGGGTTATGAATGAGTTCCATTCCTGAGTCCGTCTTTAAGTCAGAATCGTACGCAAGTTGGAATAGGTACATCTGGTATTATTTAGCAGATTATTTAAATACTCTAGGATTGGAAAATGTTACAGCAGTGCTCAGGCAGGACAGACTAGAGGGCTTGTGGGTGCAGCTGAGAAACAGGAAAGGTATCACCACATTAATGGGGTTGTATTATAGACCACCCAATAGTCAGTGAGAATTGGAGGAGCAAATCTGCAGAGAGATAGCAGACAACTGCAGGAAACATAAAGTTGTGAAAGTAGGGGACTTTAATTTTCCACATATTGATTGGGACTCCCATACTGTTAAAGGTCTAGACGATTTAGAGTTTGTAAAATGTGTCTAGGAAAGTTTTCTAAATCAATATATAGAGGTACCAACTAGAGAGGATGTAATATTGGATCTCCTATTAGGAAACGAGTTAGGATAGGTGACAAAAGTGTGTGTAGGGGAACACTGGTACCAGTGATTATAACACCACTAGTTTCATCATGATCATGGATAAAGATAGATCTGGTCCTCGGGTTGAGGTTCTAAACAGGAAAAAGGCCAAATTTGAAGAAATGAGAAAGGATTTAAAAAGCGTGGATTGGGACAGGTTGTTCTCTGGCAAGGATATGAGTGGTAAGTGGGAGACCTTCAAAGGAGAAATTTTGAGAGTGCAGAGTTTGTATGTTCCTGTCAGGATTAAAAGCAAAGTGAATAAGAATAAGGAACCTTGGTTTTTGAGGGATATTGGAACTCTGATAGAGTAGAAGAGAGAGATGTATGACATGTATAGGAAACGGAGCAAATAAGGTGCTTGAGGAGTATAAAAAGTGCAAGAAAATACTTAAGAAATCAGGAGGGCTAAAAGAAGACATGAAGTTGCTTTGGCAGTCAAGGTGAAGTATAATCGGAAGAGCTTCTACAGGTATATTAAGAGCAAAAGGATAATAAGGGATAAAATTGGTCCTCTTGAAGATCAGAGTGGTTGGCTATGTATGGAACCAAAAGAAATGGGGGAGATCTTAAATGGGGTTTTTGCATCTGTATTTACTAAGGAAACTGGCATGAAGTCTATGGAAATAAGGCAAACAAGTAGTGAGGTCATGGAACCTATACAGTTTGAGGAGGAGGTGCTTGCTGTCTTGAGGCAAAGCAGAGTAGATAAACACCTAGGACCTGACAGGGTATTCCCTCGGACCTTGAAGGAATTGCAGGGGCCCTGGCAGATATATTTTAAATGTCAGTATCTACGGGTGAGGTGCCGGAGGATTGGAGGATAGCTCATGTTGTTCCGTTGTTTGCAAAAGGCTCTAAAATTAATCCGGGAAATTATAGGCTGTTAAGTTTGACGTCAGTAGTAGGTAAATTATTTGAAGGAGTACTAAGAAATAGGATCTACAAGTATTTGGATAGACAAGGACTTACTAGGGAGAGTCAATATGGCTTTGTGCGTGTTGGTCATGTTTAACCAATCTATTAGAGTTTTTCGAGGTGGTTATCAGGAAAGTGAATGAAGGGAAGGCAGTGGATGTTCAGTAAGGCCTTCAACAAGGTCCCACATGCGAGGTTAGTTAGGAAGATTTGGTCGGTAGGTATACATGGAGAGGTAGTAAATTGGATTAGACATTGGCTCAATGGAAGAAGCCAGAGAGTGGTAGTGGAGGGTTGCTTCTCTGAGTGGAGGCCTGTGACTGGTGGTTGCCACAGGGAT
Organism: Hemitrygon akajei; assembly: GCF_048418815.1. Classification (NCBI taxonomy): domain Eukaryota; kingdom Metazoa; phylum Chordata; class Chondrichthyes; order Myliobatiformes; family Dasyatidae; genus Hemitrygon; species Hemitrygon akajei. The sequence continues at coordinate 6,815,643 of NC_133129.1, forward strand.
CAGTGCTGGGTCCTTTGTTATTTGTCATCTATAATCAATGATCTGGATGATAATGTGGTAAATTGACTCAGCAAATTTGCTGATGATACAAAGATTGGAGGAGTAGTGGACAGTGAGGAAGGTTTTCAAAGCTTGCAGAGGGATTTGGGCTAGCAAATAGCAGATGGAATTTAATGCAGACAAGTGTGAGGTATTGCACTTTGGAAGGACAAACCAAGGGAGAACATACAAGGTAAATGGTAGGACACTGAGGAGTGCAGTAGAGCAGAGGGATCTGAGAATACAGATACATAATTCCCTAAAAGTGGTGCCACAGGTAGATAGGGTTGTAAAGAGAGCTTTTGGTACATTGGCCTTTATAAGTATTGAGTATAAGAGTTGGAATGTTATGGTGAGGTTGTATAAGACATTGGTGAGGCCGAATTTGGAGTATTGTGAGCAGTTTTGGTCATCTAATTACAGGAAGGATATTTATAAGGTTGAAAGAGTGCAGAGAAGGTTAACAAGGATGTTGCCGGGACTTGAGAAACTGAGTTACAGAGAAAGGTTGAATAGGTTACGACTTTATTCCCTGGAGCATAGAAGAATGAGAGGAGATTTGATAGAGATATATAAAATTATGATGGGTATAGATGGAGTGAATGCAAGCTGGCTTTTTCCACTGAGGCTAGGGGAGAAAAAAACCCAGAGTACATGGGTTAAGGGTGAAGGGGGAAAAGTTTAAAGAGAACATTGGGGAGGTGCTTCTTCACACAGAGTAGTGGGAGTGTGGAATGAGCTGCCAGTTGAAGTGGTAAATGTGGGCTTACTTTTAACATTTAAGAAAAACTTGGACAGGTACATGGGTGAGAGGTGTATGGATAGATATGGTTCAGGTGCAGATCAGTGGGACTAGGCAGAAAAATGGTTCGGCACATTCTGTGCTGTAATGATCTATGGTTCTAAGTGGAAAGAGCCTACTCGCATTTACTCTGTCTATACCCCTCATAATTTTGTAAACCGCTATCAAATCTGCCCTCCTTCTTCTACGCTCCAAGGAATAAAGTCCTAATCTGTTCAATCTTTCCCTGTAACTCATCTGCAGGCCCGGCAACAACCCAGTAAATCTTCTCTGTACTCTTTCAATCTTACTGATATCCTTACTGATGTCAGAGAAATGTATGCAATGTAAATCCTGAAATTATTTTTCTTTGCAAACATCCACGAAAACAGAGGAGTGCCCCAAAGAGTGAATGACAGTGAAACGATAGAATCCCAAAGCTGCACCCACTCTGGCTCCCCCCTTCCATGCATAAGCAGCAGCAAAGGAAGGATCCCTCTCCTCCTCCACCACCAAACAAGCAATGGCAACCCCCCCCCCCCCCCCAACCGAGCACTCAAGTGTTCAGCAAAGCATCAATAAGACGCAGACTTTTTGTATCCCAAAGACGACTCATTCATCTGGTAATTCAACATACTACAAGATCTCTCTCGCCCTAATAAAAGAAAGAGGTTTCCCCATTTTACAGTGAGAGAGGAAGACATAACAAAATAGCTCGCTGATTTATGATGTTAAGTCTGCTGTGTCACTTTTACTGAGCTCTGTGCCCAATATATCTCTGGTATCTGGGCACACAGTCAGCTCGTCGCTTAGGATCTTCTGTCTCCATGGCACCTGTCTTAAATCTGCCTGCCTCCAGAGCCATGAAAATCCTGCACCCTGAAGGCATGCTAGTCTTCTAAGCCGCATCCTTGTCATATCAAAAAGCGGCCAGCCGTGAGGCCCCGAGAACGGGTCCCGTTTGTGCAGAGAACCCAAGTCAGTGTGTTTACTGCATGTTAGGGTCTTAAAGGGAAAATAGATCTCAAAGATAGAAATAGAACAGTTTCTGAAGATGAAAGCAAAGGAGTCACCGTTAGGTACCATCATCCTCCTAAGGTCTACTTAGTAGTACATAGAACATAGAATAGTACAACACAGTACAGACCCTTTGGCCCACAATGTTGTGCCAACCCTTAAACCCTGCCTCCCACATAAACCCCCACCTTAAACTCCTCCATATACCTGTCTAGTAGTCTTCACTAGTGTATCTGCCTCCACCACTGACTCAGGCAGTGCATTCCACGCACCAACCACTCTCTGAGTGAAAAACATTCCTCTAATATCCCCCTTGAACTTCCCTCCCCTTACCTTAAAGCCATGTCCTCTTGTATTGAGCAGTGGTGCCCTGTGGAAGGGGCGCTGGCTGAACACTCTATTCCTCTTGTATACCTCTATCATGTCTCCTCTCATCCTCCTTCTCTCCAAAGAGTAAAGCCCTAGCTCCCTTAATCTCTGATCATAATGCATACCCTCTAAACCAGGCAGCATCCTGGTAAATTTCCACTGTACTCTTTCCAATGATTCCACATCCTTCCTATAGTGAGGCGACCAGAACTGGACACAGTACTCCAAATGTCGCCTAACCAGAGTTTTATAGAGCTGCATCATTACTTTGCAACTCTTTAACTCTGTTCCTCGACTTATGAAAGCTAACGGCCCATAAGCTTTCTTAACTATCCTAACTATCTTCCTGAACTACCCTAACTATTCTTGAGGCAACTTTCAGGGATCTGTGGACATGTAAACCCCGATCCCTCTGCTCCTCCATAGTACGAAGTATTCTGCCATTTACTTTGTACTCTGCCTTAGAGTTTTCTTCCAAAGTGTACCACCTCCCACTTCTCCAGGTTGATCTCCATCTGCCACTTCTGCATCCTATCAATGTTTCTCTGCAATCTTCGACAATCCTCTACACTATCCACAACACCACCAACCTTTGTGTCGTCTGCAAACTTGCCAACCCACCCTTCTACCTCCACATCCAGGTTGTTAATAACAACCACGAAAAGTAGAGGTCCCAAACCAATCCTTGTGGGACACTACTAGTCACAACCCTCCAATCCGAATGTACTCCGTCCACCTTGACCCTCTGCTTTGTGCAGGCAAGCTAATTCTGAATCCACGTGGCCAAACCTCTCTGGACCCCATGCCTTCTGACTTTCTGAATAAGCCTTCTGTGTGGAACCTTATCAAATGCCTTACTGAGGAGACTGAAGTCCTTTAACATTTGTCGGACGATGCTGAGGATGTTCTACGAGTCTGTGGTAACCAGTGCTATCATGTTTGCTGTTGTGTGCTGGGGCAGCAGGCTGAGGGTAGCAGACACCAACAAAATCAACAAACTCATTCGCAGCGCCAGTAATGTTGTGGGGGTGGAACTGGACTCTCTGACGGTGGTGTCTGAAAAGAGGATCCTGTCCAAGTTGCATGCTAACTTGGACAATGTCTCCCATCCACTCCATAATGTACTGTTTAGGCACAGGAGTATATTCAGCCAGAGATTCATTCCACCGAGATGCAACACTGAGTGTCAGAGGAAGTTATTCCTGCCTGTGGCCATCAAACTTTACAACTCCTCCCTCGGAGTGTCAGACACTCTGAGCCAATAGGCTGGTCCTGGACTTATTTCCACTTGGCATAATTTACTTATCATTTAATTATTTCTGGTTTTGTTTTGCTATATTTCTACTCTGTCATTGGTTGGTGCATCTGTAATGAAACCCAATTTCCCTCGGGATCAATAAAGTATGTCTGTCTGTCTAAAATCCATCCACTGCACTACCCTCATCTATATGCCTGGTCACCATCTCAAAGAACTCTATCAGGCTTGTTAGGCATGATCTGCCCTTCACAAAGCCATGCTGACTGTCCCTGATCAGACCATGATTCTCCAAATGCCCATAGATCCTATCTCTACGAATCTTTTCCAACAGCTTCCCCACCACAGATGTAAGGCTCACTGGTCTATAATTACCCGGACTATCCCTACTACCTTTTTTGAACAAGGGGACAGCATTCGCCTCCCTCCAGTCCTCAGGTACCATTCCCGTGGACAACGAGGCCATAAAGATCCTAGTCAGAGGCTCAGCAATCTCTTCCCTCACCTCGTGGAGCAGCCTTGGGAATATTCCGTCAGGCCCCAGGGGCTTATCCGTCCTAATGTATTTTAACAACTTCAACATCTCCTCTCCCTTAATATTAACATGCTCCAGAACTTCAACCTCACTCATATTGTCCTCACCATTATCAAGTTCCCTCTCATCGGTGAATACCGAAGGGAAGTATTCATTGAGGACCTCGCTCAGTTCCACAGCCTCCAGGCACATCTTCCCACCTTTATCTCTAATCGGTCCTACCTTCGCTCCTGTCAACCTTTTGTTCTTCACATAATTGAAGAATGCCTTGGGGTTTTCCTTTACCCTACTCGCCAAGGCCTTCTCACGCCCCTTTCTTGCTTTCCTCAGCTCCTTCCTAAGCTCCTTTCTAGCTTCCCTATATTCCTCAATAGACCCACCTGATCCTTGCTTCCTGAACCTCATGTATGCTGCCTTCTTCCACCTGACTAGGTTTTCCACCTCACTTGTCACCCATGGTTCCTTCACCCTACCATTCTTTATCTTCCCCATTGGGACAAATTTATCCCTAACATCCTGCAAGAGAACCCTCAACTTCAACCACGTGTCCATAGTACATTTCCCTGGATAACCATCATCCCAAATCACACCCGCAAGTTCTAGCCTTATAGCCTCATAATTTGCCCTTCCCCAATTAAAAATTTTCTTGTCTTCTCTGATTCTGTCCTTTTCCATGATAATGCTAAAGGCCAGGGAGTGGTGGTCACTGTCCCCTAGATGCTCACCTACTGAGAGATCTGTGACCTGACTGGTTCGTTACTGAGTACTAGATCTACTCTTACACAACTTCAACATATCATTTTATTTCCAGTGCTCAGTAGTCTGATTTATGAAGGTGAATGTTGCAAAAGCTTTCATTATCTACCTGTGACATAACTTTCAATCAATTATTGACCTGTATTCCAAGATGCCTTTGGTTTGCCCACTCCTCAGTGTCCTTCTATTCACTGGGTAAGACCTAACCTAGTTGGTCCTACCCAAGTGTAACACCTCGCACTTTTCTGCATTAAATTCCACCTGCCAGTTTTCAGCCTATTTTCCCAGTTATTCCAGATCCTTCTGCAAGCCATGATAGCCTTCCTCGCCATTCACTACACCCCTGATCTTGGTGTCATCCATAAATTTGCTGAGCTGGTTAACCACATTATCATCCAGATCATTAATACAGATGACAAACAACAAAGGACCCAGCACCGATCCCTGTGGAAGTCCATTAGTCACAGGCCTCCAGTCAGAGAGGCGATGTCTAATCCAATTTACTCACTCATCTTGAATGCCGAGCGACTGAACCACTTGACCAACCACCTCTGCAGAAATTTGTCAAATGCCTTGTTAAAGTCTTAACCACGGTCATGCCTTCAACTTTCCAGGTGACTTCCTCAGAAAACTCTTAAGATCAGTTAGACACGACCTACCATGCACAAAGCCATGCTGGCAATCTGTCTATCCAAATACCCATATATCTGGTCCCTGAGAATATCTTCCAATAACTTCCCTGCTACAGGCTCTCTGTCTTGTAGTTTTCTGCTTTATTTTGGAGCCTTTCTTAAACAGCTGAACAATAATGGCTATCCTCCAATGGTGCTGTACCTTACCTGTTCCTAAGGATGATTTGTGTTGAGTTATGTGAGCAACGCATGGAGGATATTAACAAAATGACTGGTTGTATCACCGACTGTATCAAATTCTCTGAGAACACCATCTTTTCATCAGGATAGTATGCCCAACAAGCCCTGGATCATTAGAAACCTGAAGAACTTATGAATAATAATAAGAAAGCCTTCAGGTCTAGAGATAGACAAGTACTGAAGCAAGTACAGAGTGAACTAAGGGTAAAGCCGAGGTGGTGCAAAGAATCCTACAAGAGGAAGCTAGAGTATAAGCTCCAACAGAATAGCATAAGGGATGTGTAGTTTGGCATGAAGCAGATCATTGCCTTTATGGTTAATCAAAGGAAGATCAAGGGCTGCCTGGATAGAGCCAAAGAATTGAGTTTGTTTTTCAACAGTTTCAGCATGGGACTTTTCACTCCACCCTTCTCCTCTGGTGAGTGCTTGTGTTCCCAGCCCCCCCCCCCCCCCCCCCCCCCCGCGTGCACTTGAGGACCACCCTCCCCTGGAGAGACTACATCAAGACAAGGCTGCTGGATTGGATGGTATCAGCCCCAGGACATTGAAAGCTTGTGTGAACCAGCTGTATTTTGCTGCACCTTTACAATCTGAGTCTGAGTCAGGAATGGATATGGAAGACTTCATGCTTGATTTCTGTGCTCAAGAAGGTGACTGCATCTGAAATTAATGACTACAGACCAATTGCTGTCACATCTCATGTGATGAAGGTGCTGTAGAGGCTGGACCTGACTTAACTTGGGCCGTAAGTGAGATCTTCATTGGACCCTTTACAGTTTGCCCACCAAGCTTATGTGGGAGTAGACATCATCTACCTGTTGCAGAGAGCTCATTGTGGCATTGTGTGAATCACATTTTTGGATTTCTCTAGTGCCTTCAATACAATCCAGCTATTACTTCTGAGTGAGAAGCTCCAAAAGATGGGCATACACAAATGCACTGTCTCCTGGTTTACTTAATACCTGATAGATAGACCCCAGTTTGTACAGCTGGGTAGTTCTCTGTTGGAGTTGGTGGTGAGTGACACTGGAGTGACATATGGGACTGTCCTGTCTCTGTTTCTGTTCACTCTGTACATCTCAGACTTGTAGTACAAATGTGTGTTGTGACTTGCAGAAGCTCTCTGCTGACTCTGCAATGGTTGGATTTATCACAGATGGCAGAAGTCAGAGTACAGAATGTGACCAAAAGCAGGGAGATGGTGATTGATTTTAGGAGGAAGAGGACTGTGAGTCCTGGATACATTCTGAGAAAAGTTGCGGTAGTGGAGGAGTACAAATTTTTGGGTGTTCACCTCAACAACAGACCTGACTGGAAAACCGACACCAAGGCTGTTTACAAGAAGGGAATGAGCGTACTCTAGTTTCTAAGGAAACTGAGATCCTTCAATATGTGCAGCAGGACATTGGAGATCTTTTACCCGTCTGTTGTAGTGAGTGTGGTCTTCTTTGCAGCTTTTTTTGGGGGAGTTACATCAGTGCTGGTGATGCAAAAAGACTAAATATACTCATTAAAAAGGCTGAATCAATTCTTGGCTACAACCCAGTCTCTTCTGAGTTAGTGGTGGAGATGAAGTCACTAAACAAACTGTTATCCATTATGGGCAATCTGGCACATCCTCTCCATGACCTACTGAATAAGCAGCGGAGCACCCTTTGGAATAGGATCATTCAGCTTTGCTGTCACAAGAATTGTTACAGAAAATCTTTCCTATACAAATGCAATAAGTATATACAACAGTTCGTCTCTGTCCAACAGGAGAACACACATCATAGTACAATAGTCTGTTTTATTATTTCGTACATTATTATTGCACATTGGTAAATTATTGTGTATATTATTATTCTGTAATTTATTAAGTCTGCACACTGAGAAGTGTTTTTAAATGTTATTGCTGTAACAAAAGAATTTCCCACTTGGGAACACTAAAGTATTTTTTATTATTATTATCATCATTATATGTCTCTGTTATGCCCCTGGCAATTTCCTCCCACAGGGTCCAAGGGAATGTCTTGTCAGGCCCTGTGGATTTATCCACCCTAGTTTGCCTCAAGACAGCAAACATTCCTGCCTCTGTAATCTGTATAGGGTCCATGAATTGACGCCGCTTTGCTTTACTTTTATAAACTGTTTTAATCTGAGTAAATAGAGGTGCAAAAATATATTTAAGATCTTCCCCCATATCTTGGCACCACACATGGATTATCATTCTGGTCTTCCAGAGGATCAGTTTTGTCCTTTGCACTCCTTGTGCTTTTAACGTATCTATGGCATCTTTTAGGGATTCATCTTCACCTTGTCTGCTAGGACCTTCTTTTAGCCTTCTGATTTCTTTGTGTTTTCTTGCAGTTCTTGTACTCCATAAGCACCTCATTTGTTCCTACTTTCCTGTAAATGTAATGTACCCACATTTATTTTGTTAACCAGGGCTTCACTGTTTCTAGAAAACCAAGTTTCCCTATACCTGTTAACTTTTATTCTAACAGGTATAATGAGCTTTGTACTCTCAAAATTTCACTTTTGAAGGCATCCCACTTACCAAGTATACTCTTGCCAGAAAACAGCCCGTCCCAGTCTACATTTGCCAGATCTTTTGTGATACCATCAAAATTAGTCCTCTCCAGTTTAGTCATGTTTTTGCTCATTAGTATTGACTGTATGCTAACTGGAGTTGCAAACATATTGTGTGAAATTGTATTTGTCCCTGCTTCTAACATTGTTCATTGAATCAACCAACTGCACGCGTGGAAGCTATTGCTGAAAATATCTGCTGTGATACTCCATATGCAGTAATATCCTGGTGTACTGTATGTTGTCTTCTCCTTTTCTGGCTTAATGACATTTCTCCCTAGAGCCATGGTGTCCAGACCTCAATACAAAATTGCACGTGTGGTCTTATCAACATACTATTGCAAATTGATGTTCCTGCTCTTGTTCTGAATACCTTGATTGATGAAGGCAGGTGTGCGCAATGTCTTCACCACCATGTATACTGGAGTCTTCACTTTCAGGGAGTTATGTGCTTGTACCTTTGGCCGTCTATTATTCTGTTCAGTCTCCTACCATTTACCTCATATGTTCTATCTTGGTTTATCTGTATTTGCATGAATAAGAACTGGTGTACGGACACTTTATAAGTGGCATCCTACTGTTTACCGATAATTGAGGTCATTTTTGTGAAGTGCAGACAGTTTTATATTCTGAGGGAGTTCACTAGAATTGTGTTTGTAGCTGTATATTTTCTCCTTCTCTGCTAATACCGGTGAGGCACTGTGTGAGCTCTTACAGCGTCATCAATAACTTTGATGGTATCTTCAATATCACAGGGTATTTTAACCATGCAAATCTAAAAACAGTCCTTTCTAAATTCCACCAGCATAATGATTTTGCTACCAGAGGTGAAAATACTAGAGCTGGTATATACTAACATACCAGTTGCATATAAATCTGTCCTTATACCCAATATTGGACTTCTCAGATCACTTATCTGTAATGTTAATTCCAGCATGCAAACCACTGATCAAACAGACCAAATCAGTTCTAAAGGTGATTAAAACCTGGCCTAAGGGTGCATCTTCCTGAAGGGTCTCGGCCCAAAATGTCAGCTGTACTTTTCCATAGATGCTGCCTGGCCTGCTGAGTTCCTCCAGCATTTTATGTGTGTTGTTTGTACTGCAGGACTACTTTGATAAAATGAACTAGAGAACGTTCAAGGAGACTGCTACCTATGGCAACCATGTTATGGATTATGTGAATTCTTGACCAGTTACATAGTGTACTAAGGAAGTTACCATCGTGAAACACATCTGGTGAGGGCAAATCAGAAGCCATAGCTTACTATAGAGGTCTATGCATGGCTGAGGGATTGAGATTTTGTGTCTGTTGCTTGGATTTCCAGCATCTACAGGTTTTCTCTTGATTATGAAATGCTGTGGCTGGTCATGGAGCACATTGAAGCCTTTGTCCTGGCTACATTAGACCCCTTCCAGTTTGCTTATCGCTCAAATCGAGCCACTGACGATACAGTAGCCTTTGTCCTGTATTCTCTCCTGACCCACCTGAAAAATGGGGTCTCAAATGCAAAACTGCTATTTATAGACTTCAATTCGGCGTTCAACACCATTGCACAGAAACTGGCGGTGAAACTGCCCTCGTTGTCAATACCTCCCTCTGGATACTGACTTCTTAACAGTAAGGCCACAGTCAGTCTCTGTTGGCAGCAAAGTCTCTAATCCCATTACGCTGAGCACTGACACTCCTTAAGGCTGTTTGTTCAGCCGGCTGCTCATGGAGCTCTGTGTTGTAGAATCTATCTGAAACCATATTATCAAGTTTACGGATGACACAACAGTGGTTCACCCCGTCAAGAACAATTACGAGATCGGTTATAGAGAGGAAGTGAAGCGGCTGGTGCATTTGTTGAGAAGAACAGCCTAAGCCTGAACATGGAGATGACAAAGGAAATCATTGTGGATTTCAGGAAGGTATAGATGAACCATTTCCCTCTGTAAATACTTGGCTCTTCTGTAGAGAGAGTTAAGTGCACCAAGTTTCTGGGAGTTCACATCATGGATGACCTCCCCTGGTCCCTTAATATCTTCTCCCTGAACAAGAAGGTGCAACAGTGCCTCCACTTCCTGAGAAGACTGAGATGAGCAAGGCTTCCCGCCTCTCCACATGCACGCGCACCTTAACTGCGTTTTACAGGAGCATCATTGAGAACGTCCTGATAACTTGCACCTCTGTCTGGTAGGGGACCAGAAGTCCCAACAAAGGGTTGTGAGAACAGCTGACAGGATCATAGTGGTCTCCCTAACATCCATTAGGAACATTATCAGGAGTGCTGTATATGCAGTGTCCTTAGTATTATTAAGGACCCTGTGCATCCATTCAGCATCCTCTTTGACTTGTTGCATAAAAACAAGAACGATCAGGATGAGAAACATTTTTCCTCCATGCCACTAGGCTCTGAACTCCCTGCTGCTTCATATTTGAAGTGTCACTGGTTAATCTGTTCTGTACTTTATAATATTTAATATTACTGTACTTTGCTTTGTAATTTGTGTGATTCATCTGTAAATTTTTATCCTTGCCTTCATAAGTTACTGTGTGATATGTGTATTACTGTGCTTTACACTCTTGTGAAACCTTGTTTCTTTTCTATAGACATTATATGGTTATATATGTTTTATTCATGTGTATAGTTAAATGACAATAAACTTGAATTGACTTGCCAAAATGTAACACTTCACATTCCATTTGTCATTATTTGACTCACTTTCCCAGTTGATTCAGGATTGTTTATTTTTATTCTTCAGTACTAGAGTTTAAAAGACAATGAGTAATTGTTACTCAGGAACCAGTGAAGCATAAAAACAAACACAACAAGCAGAATACACCTAATGGGAGTGGACAAATAGTCCATGAGTTAGGGTGAGTGGGATCTGGTGGTATGTTGGGCAGTTTTAGCCACCCATTGTAGAGCCCTTTTGTCTACTGCAATGCAGCTTCTGTACAACATAGATGCAGCATGTTAGGATGTTCTCCACCGCATTTCTGTAGAAAGTTGAGAGTTTCGGTGTAAATAGACCAGCTCTTTTCAGCTTCAGAAAGTAGAGCAAAGACAGGATCTTGGCCTGTTGTAACCTTAGAAACCCCTCTTCATTGCCCAGTATAAAATGAATTTTAGTGACATCTGCAAACTAGATCCTGTTAAGATCCTGCCTAGGTCCAGACAACTTCAGACATTTCGACAGGTACATGGACAGGAAAAGGTGTAAGTGGCTATGGGCCAAGTTCAGAAAGACAACTTGAGGTTGACTTGGTGAATTGGAGCAAAGGCCCATTGATGTGCTGACATTGGTACAAATTCTTGAGTAAGAGCCTGACATCAGTGGTAGGGAAGATGCTGAGGTCAATTATAAAAGATGAAATAGCAGCACATTTGGATAGCAGTAACAGGATTGGTCCGATTCGGCATGGATTTACGAAGGGAATCATGCTCGGCTAATCTGGAAATTTTTGAGGATGTAACTATGAAAATGGACAAGGGAGAGCCAGTGGATGTAGTGTAACTGGACTTTGAGAAAGCCTTTGATAAGGTCCCACATAGGAATTTAGTGGGCAAAATTAGAGCGCATGGTATTGGGGGTAGGGTACTGACATGGATAGACAATTGGTTGGCAGACAGGAAACAAAGAGTAGGGATTAATGTGTCCTTTTCAGAATGACAGGCAGTGACTAGTGGGGTACCGCAAGACTCGGTGCTGGGACCCCAGCTGTTTACAATATACATTAATGATTTAGATGAAGGGATTAAAAGTAACATTAGCAAATTTGCAGATGACACAAAGCTGGGTGGCAATATGAGAATGCAGGGTGACTTGGACAGGTTGGGTGAGTGGGCAGGTGCATGGCAGATGCAGTTTAATGTGAGGTTATCCACTTTGGCGGCAAGAACAGGAAGGCAGATTACTATCTGAATGGTGTCAAGTTAGGAAAAGGGGAAGTACAACAAGATCTAGGTGTCCTTGTTCATCAGTCACTGAAAGTAAGGCATGCAGGTACAGTAGGCAGTGAAGAAAGCTAATGGCATATTGACCTTCATAACAAGGGGAGTTGAGTACAGGAGCAAAGAGGTCCTTCTGCAGTTGTACAGGGCCCTGGTGAGACCACACCTGGAGTTTTATGTGCAGTTTTGGTCTCCAGATTTGAGGAAGGACATTCTTGCTATTGAGGGAGTGCAGTGTAGGTTCACAAGGTTAATTCTCGAGATGGCGGGACTGTCATATGTTGAAAGATTGGACTGACTGGGCTTGTATACACTGGAATTTAGAAGGATGAGAGGGGATCTGATTGAAACATATAAGATTATTAATGGATTGGACACGCTAGAGGCAGGAAACATGTTCCTGATGTTGGGGGAGTCCAGAACTAGAGGCCACAGTTTAAGAATGAGGGGTAGGCCATTTAGAATGGAGTTGAGGAAAAACTTTTTCACCCAGTGAGTTGTGGATCTGTGGAATCTGAGGCTCTGCCTCAGAAGTCAGTGGAAGCTAATTCTCTGGATGCTTTCAAGAAAGAGTTAAATAGAGCTCTTAAAGATAACGGAGTCAAGGGATATGGGGAGAAGGCAGGAGTGGGGTACTGATGGTGGATGATCAGCCATGATCACAGTGAATGGTGGTGCTGGCTTAAAGGGCCGGGTGGCCTACTCCTACACCTATTGTTTATTGAGACTAAACAGTACTCCATATATAATTATACGGAGGTGCCTGTATTCTTCGATTCTAATCTTACAATAATGACAAACATACTGTTTAACAGTAGACTGTTACAGCATACATAGTACAGCATAAATAGAAGAGATTCTGCAGATATTGGAAATTCAGAGTAGCAGCATGCCAGTGTAGGGTCTTGGCCTGAAATGTTGGTTCTTTGTTCCTCTCCACAGATGCTACCTGACCTGTTGAGTTCCTTCAGCATTTTCTGTGTGTTTCTTAGGCCCATGGTGTTGTGCTGACTTTTAAACTGACTCTAAGATCAATCGAAGTCTTCTCTTCTACTTAGCCCTGTATTTTTCTATCATCCATGTGTTTATCTAAGAGCTTCTTAAATGAACCTAATGTATCTGGTTCAACCACCTTGCTCCTGGAAGGGCATTCCATATACTTACCATTCTGTGTAAACCTCTGACATCCTCCTTATCCTCCATATCCTCCAATCATTTTTAAATTATTCCCCCTTATTAGCCATTCTGCACTAAGGAAAAAACCCTCTGGCTGGCCACTCTAACTATGTATCAAATTGGTCCAAATTCATAGTTCCCTGAAACATCAAGGTCAATAGGGTAATAAAGAGTGTACATGGTATGCTTACCTAATTTGGGGGTGTAGAATGCAAGTGTTGGGATGTTACATTGTTACTTTACAAAAAAGTCAAACTTGGAAGATTGTTTGCATTTCTGGTTGTCACACTACAAAGAGAATGTGATTGTACTGGGCAGAATGCAGAGAATATTCACCCGAACATTGCTTGAAGTTGAGGACCTGAGTTAGACCATAAGACATAGGAGCAGGATTTGGCCTTTATCCCATCAAGTCTGCTCTGCCATTCCATCATTGCTGATCTCAGATCCTTTTCAACCCCTGTGAAACTATGCTGACCTTGAATTATTTTATCATTGGCCTCCAAGTACCCTGAAACCTCATCTTTCATAACAGACAACTACACTTTCCCAACCACTGAGGTTAGACTAACAGACCTGTAATTTCCTTTCTTCTGCCTTCCTCTCTTCTTGAAGACTTTTGCAGTCTTCTAGTCCTCCGGGTCCATGCCAGAATCAAATGATTCTTGAAGGATCATGACCAGTGTATCTGTTACCTCTTCAGAAACCGCTCGCAGGGCTCTGGGATGTAGTCCATTTGGTCCAGATAACATCCACTTTAAGACCTTTTGAGTTTACTGTGCACTTTTTCCTCTGTAATAGCAATGACACTCACTGCTTCTCCCTGACATTCATGGACCTTTGGCACACTACTAGTGTCCTCCACAATGGAGACAGATGCAGTGTACACATATGGTTCATCTGCAATTTCTTTGTTCCCTATTAATACCTGCATCATTTTGCAGTGGTCCAATATCAATTCTCACCTCCCTTTTTATTCCTTAGATATCTGAAAAAGACTTTTTAGTATCCTGCTTTATATTATTGGCTAGCTTACCCTCATATTTGATTTTTTTCCCTTATAGCTTTTTGAGATGCCTTTTGTTGGGTTTTAAAAGCTTCCCAATCATCCACCTGCCTACTCACTTTGGCTTCCTTATATGCCCTTTCCTTGGCTTTTATGCAGTCCTTAATTTCCTTTATCAGCCACAGTTGCCTACCCCTCCATTTGAAAACTTCTTCATTGGGACATATCTATCCTGTACCTTGTGAACTATTCCCAGAAAAGTTGATGAAGGTAAGGCAGTGGATGTTATCTACACTGACTTTTGCGAAGCATTTTCAAGGTCCCACATAGGAGATAGGTTAAGAAGGTTTCGGTTGCTCGACAATCAGGATGAGGTAGTAAATTCGATTAGACATTGGCTCTGTGGGAGAAGCCAGAGAATGATGGTAGATGGTTACCTCTCTGACTAGGCCTATGACTAGTGGAGTCACAGGGATCGGTGCTGGGTCCATGGTTGTTTATCATCTATATCAACGATCGAGATTATGTCGTTAATCGGATCACCAACTTGCTGTTGACACCAAGATTAGTGGTGTAGTGGACACGAGGCAGGCTATCTTGGCAATAGAATGCAGTAGGACCAAGAGTAGGTCTTACACAACAAATGGTGGGGCACTGATGATCAGGTAGAACAAAGGGATCTAGGAAAATACAGATCCATAATTTGTTGAACACTGATAGGGTTGTAAAAGATTTTGACACATTTTTTTCATAAATCAAAGTATTGAATACAGGAGTTGGGATGTTAAAAGACCATAATAGAAAGGAGCAGAATTAGGCCATTTGGCCCATCCAGTCTGCTGTACCATTTCACCATGGCTGATCCATTTTTTCTCTCAGCCCCAGTCTCCTGCCTCCCCCCATGCCTTGACTATGTGAACCTCTCTCTTAACTATACAGGCAGTCCCTGGGTTATATACGAGTTCTGTTCCTGAGTCCATCTTTAAGTCAGATTTGTACGGAAGTCGGAACAATACATCCGGTATTACTTAGCGTCAGTTAGTCAAATGTTTGTCTTAATATATAGTTTATCTTTCTATGCATATAAAACACTTAAGAAACATATGTATTCCAATAATTAAACCACTGCGTTGCTTAGTAATAATTGTAGCTTTCATCGGAGCAGTGATTTTCACATGCTCCATTATTCTCACTTTATCCGTTATCCTTTAAAATTGTTACGATCGTTGACCGACTGTAGCCTAACGCTTTTCCAATGACCGATGGCGTTTCACCTCTTTCCGAATGCTTTATTATTTCCACTTTATTTTCAATCGCAATCGCTTCCCGTCAATGGAACAGAAACACTGCGGGCAGCGGTTCCCGAGGCCGGCTGGGTCCTAAGGACCATTGCATTGAGACAGGCTAAATAGGACAAGTGGGGGCTGTGCTGGGTTTGGGTATTTGATCATCCACAATATTCCGCATGGGAATTTAAAGTGGAGGTGGCAGTGTTTTTTTTTGCGAGGTCGAGTTGCAAGCTCAACATCAACCCAGCACCGATGGTACGGGAGTCACTGGATCAACATCAACCCGGCACAGAACGGTCTATCACTGGATCGAGCTCAGGAAACTCTGTTCTCCAGCCCAGTGCTGATCTGACTGTGCCACCAGCCGACCGGAATGGGGGGTGGGGGGGGGGTCAGGGTGAATCTTACTAAGAAAAATTTAAGCCAAATACAAAGTTAAACACTCAACACAGTGTCAACGGCAACAACCTAAAATGGCGGACAGCGTTCTCCTTCCTTGGTTCATAAGTGTGAGATGTTTGTAACTCGGGGTCTACCGGTACATGAAGACAAGGCCTCCATAGCTCCCTGTGGTAATGAATTCCACTCTCAGGCTAAACAAATTCCTCCTTATCTCTGTTCTAAAAGAATGCACCTTTATTCTGAGGCTGGGTCTTAGGTTCTTACACTCTCCCAGCATGGGAAACCTCTCTATCAAGGCCTTATACCATTCAATAAGTTTCAATTAGTCACCCTTCATTCTTCTGAATTCTAGTGAATACAGGCCCAGAGCCATCAAATGTTCTTCATAGGAGAAGTTTGTCAGTCCTGGAATCATTTTGCATCATGTACCTCCTTTGAACCCTCTCCAGTTTCAGAATGTCCTTTCTAAGATAAGGGGCCCAAAACTGCTCACAATACCCCAAGTACAGCTTCACCAGTGCTTTCTAAAGTTTCAATATTACATCCTTGCTTTTATATTCTACTCCTCTGGAAATATTAACATTGAATTTGCCTTCCTCACCACTGACTCAACCTGCAAATTACCTTAAAGAAATCCTGCACAAGAACTCCCAAGTCCCTTTGTACCTCAGATTTTTGTATTTTCTCTCCCTTTAAAAAACCCTTTGCATGACTATACCCTTCTTGATACTGTATTCCATCTGCCACTTTGTTGCTAATTTTCCTTATCTGTCCAGTTTGTTCTTTAGCCTCACTACTACCTCAAAAGTACCTGTCTCTCCACCTATCTTCGTATCACCTGCAAACTTTGCAACAAAGCTGTCAATTCTGTCATCCAGATCATTGGCATATAACGTAAAAGAATAGGTCGAGGCACAGACCCATATGTTGGGTGGGATTTCAACTAGAGGTCATGGGTGAAGGGTGAAAGGTGAAAAGTTTAAGGGGAACGTGTGGAACAAACTGATGCAAATGGTGCAAACATACTCAAGTTCAGTCTTTCAGAGGAGTTGTACAAGACAAGAAATCAGGGCCCCTTTGGTAACAACTAATTTGGAGTATTGGTCACCTACCTACAACAAAGATGTATGTAAGCTTGAAAGAATGCAGAGACACCTTACAAGGTTTAAAATGTTAAAGGATGTTGCTAGGTCTGGAGGACTTGATTTATATGGAAAGATCGAATAGGACTTTATTCCTTGGAACATAGAAGATTGAGAGGGGTATTATGAGGAGTATAGATGTTGGATGGGACTACAACTGAAGGTCATGGGTTAAGTGTGTAAGCTGAAAAGCTTAAGGGGAACATGGGAATCTTCATTCAGAAGACTGTGTGAGTGCAGTACGAGCTGCCAGTGCAAGTGGTGCAGGCAAACTTGATTTCAATGTTCAAGGGAAGTTTTGATAGGTACATGGGTAGAAGGGGCATGTTCCTGGTATAGGTTAATGGGAGTTTAAGTGTTTTGGCACGATTGGATGATAATTTGGTCCTCCTTAGCCACGTGTTAAATGTGTAATCTTCTTATTTCTGACCTCTAACATGTGGCACGGGTTGGAGTCTCGTGATCATGACCATAAGACGAAGGGGCAGAATTAGGCCATCTAGCCTATCAAGTCTGCTCCACCATTCAATCATGGCTGATCATTTTTTTCTCTCCTCCTCAACCCCAGTTCCTGGCCTTCTTCCCATAACCTTTGATGCCATGTTCAATCATGAACCTATCAATCTCTGCCTTAAGTACACCGAACAACCTGGCTTCCACAGCTGTACGTGGCAACAAGTTCCACAAGTTCACCACCCTTTGGCTAAAGAAATTTCTCTGCATCTCTGTTTTGAATGGGCGCCCCTCTATCCTGAGGCTCTGCCCTCTTGTTCTAGACTCTCCCACCATGGGAAACATCCTTTCCACATCTACTCTGTCTAAGCCTTTAAACATTCAAAAGGTTTCAATGAGATCCAACCTCATCCTTCTGAATTCCAGCGAGTACAAATCCAGAGCCATCAAACTTTTATCATATGTTAATCCTTTCATTTCTGGAATCGTCCTTGTGAACCTCCTCTGGAGCCTCCCCAATGGCAGCACATCTTTTCTAATATGAGGGGCCCAAAACTGTTCACAATTCTCAAGGTGAGGCCTCACCAGTGCCTTATAAGGCTTCAGCATCACATCCCTGCTCTTGTATTCTAGACCTCTTGAAATGAATGCTAACATTGCATTTGCCTTCCACACCATCGACTCTACCTGCAAGTTAACCTTCAGGGTGTTCTGCACAAAGACTCCCAAGTCCCTCTGTATCTCAGTTTTCCAGATTTTCTCCCTGTTTAGAAAATAGTCTACACATTTATTTTTACTACCAAAGTGCATAACTGCATTTTCCAACATGGTATTTCATTTATCAGTTTCTTGCCCATTCTCCTAATTTGCCTGAGTCTTTCTGCAGCCTACCCGTTTCCTCAACACTACTTGCCCCTCCGCCAATCTTTGTATCAACTGCTATCTTGTCGTGTGTCACCTCATTCTTAACAATTGACTCTTAACATCTTCCCAACCACTGAGGTCGGGCTAACTGGTCTATAATTTCCTACTTGCTTCTTTCCTCCTTAAAGAATAGAGTAACATTTGTAATTTTCCAGTCCTTTGGCACCATGCTAGAGTTAAGTGATTTTTTTTGAAAGATCATTTCTAATGCCACCACAATCTCTAACGCTATCTCTTTCAGAACCTTAGGGTGCAGTTCCTCTGGTCTGGGTGACTTATGTACCTCTAATTCTTTAAGTTTTTGAAGCACTGTCTCTCTTGTAACAGTAACTGCACCCACTTCTCTTCCTTCACACACTACAACATCAGGCATACTGCTAGTGTCTTCCACAGTGAAGACTGACGCAAAATGCAGTCGGCCCTCCATATCAGTGGATTCAACCAACTGTGGATCAAAAATATTCGGAAAAAAATACCAGGAAGTTCCAAAGAGTAAAACTTGAATTTGCCACGCGCCGAGCACTATGCTGAATCCACACAAATGAAGTGATGTGTAGGCATACCCTACTGTAGCCTCCCGCCATTTCACAGATCCTCAGTCTCTCTCCAGCACTTGTTGTTTGAGCATTGTTCGCCTCGCGTCTCATTCATTTGCTACTTGTGAACGAGAGGAAGGCTGGTAAGGCTTGGATGGCTGGCTATGTAAAGCACTACAGCCTCAAGAACTTAAAGATCACGGGAGAATCAGCATCAACATTCCCAGAAGAGCTACGATGGTTGTGTCTGTACTGAACATGTACAGACTTTTTTTCTTGTCATTATTCCCTAAACAATGCAGTATAATTATTTACATAGTTTACATTTGTATTAGGTATTATAAGTATTAGGTATTACAGGTATTATAAGTAATCTAAAGATGATTTAGGATGTGCGTAGGTTATATGCAAATACTAAGCGATTTTATATGAGGGACTTGAACATCCGCGGATTTTGGTATCCACGGGCAGTCCTGGAACCAATCTCCCGCTGATACTGAGGGACCACTGTACTCATTTAGATTATCAGCCATCTTGTCTCCCATTATTATTTCTCCTGCCTCATTTTCTAGCGGTCCTATATCCACCCTCAATTCTCTTTTATTTTTTACTTGAAAAAACTTTTACTATCCCCTTTGATGTTATTTGCTAGCTTGTATTCATATTCCATCTTTTCCCTTCTAATGATTTTTTTAGTAGCTCTCTAGGTTTTAAAAAATTTCCCAATCCTCTGTCTTCCCACTAATTTTTGCTTTGTTGTATGCCCTTTCTTTTGCTTTTACAATAGCTTTGACTTGCCTCTGTCTTCCCACTAATTTTTGCTTTGTTGTATGCCCTTTCTTTTGCTTTTACAATAGCTTTGACTTGTCAGCCACGGTTGTACTATTTTACTATTTGAGTACTTCTTCATTTTTGGATTACACATGTGCTGCACCTTCCTCACTTTTCCCAGAAACATCCTGACATCCTTACCAGCAGCTCCTTCCAATTTACTTTGGCCAATTCCTCTCTCATACCACTGTAATTTCCCTTACTCCACTGAAATACTGCTCTATCAGACTTTACTTTCTCTCTATACTGCCTCCCCCAGAAGATATCCCAATCATCCAAGAACTTGAAGCCCTGCCCCCTGCACCAGCTTCTCGGCCACGTGTTTATCTGCCAGATCATTCTGTTGCTACCTTCACTGGTACATGGCCCAGGCAGCAATCCAGAAATTACTATCCGGGAGGTCCTGCTTCTCAGTTTTCAACCTAGCTCTCTAAATTCTCTTTTCAGAATCTCATTGCTTTTCCTTCCTATATCATTGTACCAAGATATCTGGCTGCTCCCTCTTCCTCTCCAAAATATTGTAGATACGATTTGAGACATCCCTGAACCTGGCACCTGGGAGGCAACATACCATCCAGATGTCTCATTCATGTCCACAAAATCTCCTGTCTGTTCCCCTCACTATTGAGTCTTCTATCACTACCGCTCCCTTCTTCCCTTCTCTTTCCCTCTGCACCACAGACCCATGCTCGTTGCCTGTAACCCAGTCCTGTGGCATTCTGCTGGGAGGTTATCCCCCACAAAAGTATCCAAAGCAGTATACTTATTTTTGAGGGGAATGGCCACAGGGGTGCTCTGCTCTAACTGCCTATTTCCATTTTTCTGACCAGTCACCTTGCCTCTTGCAACTTCAGGGTGACTACTTCCCTGTAACTTTGATCAATTATATCCTCACTCTCCTATACAAGTCAGGGTCATCCAGTTGCTGCTCTAGATCGCTGACACAGTCTTCAAGGAGCTACAGCCGGATGCACTTCACGCAGATGTAGTTCCCCAGGAGACTCTGGGGGGGGGGGTTGGTGTGGTCCCAAGACTCCCAGCATCTGGCACGAAGAACACACCACAGCCATTTAAGTGGAACAGTAAGTGAGGAAAAAAGATTAAAAGGAACCCTCAACAGATGCTTTACACAGAATCAATGCCTCTTTTGAGCCAAAACCTCCTATGAGCCAAGGCCTGTCGCTTCTACTCTTGCCACTGGCCTACTGTTGTCACTGGCCTTTCGGCTTATCACTTCTGTACTTTTATTTAGTTCATAGAGCTCTGACACTGCTGATAGGCTCCATACAATGGGCAAACACCCCTGAAGCTTCCTTTTCAAATAACCACCGCTGACTTACGAGAAATACCTTTTTTGGAGAGCTCTGTGAACGCTGCTGATAGGCCCTGTACAATGGACCCTGAAGGTCCTGCCCTTTAGCTTTGCACCTAACTCACAACTCACTTTGTTGAACCTAGCATTCTTTCTACCCTTATCATTGATACCTACATGGACTATAATCTCTAGCTGTTCACCCTCCCACTTAAGAATGCTGAGTAATTGATCTGCGTGGCCGATTTTGCTTTTAGTTTATCAACTTTGCTCTAAATAGCTTGAGCATTACTGGGCATTACATAAACTGGACTGGTCAAAGAACACTGAGGCTGTCTACAAGAAGGGTCAGAGCCATCCCTATTTCCTGAGGAGACTGAGGTCCTTTAACATATGCCGGACGATGCTGAGGATGTTCTACGAGTCTGTGGTGGCCAGTGCTATCATGTTTACTGTTGTGTGCTGGGGCAGCAGGCTGAGGGTAGCAGACACCAACAGAATCAACAAACTCATTCGTAAGGCCAGTGATGTTGTGGGGGTGGAACTGGACTCTCTGACAGTGGTGTCTGAAAAGAGGATGCTGTCCAAGTTGCATGCCATCTTGGACAATGACTCCCATCCACTCCATAATGTACTGGTTGGGCACAGGAGTACATTCAGCCAGAGACTCATTCCACCGAGATGCAACACTTGAGTGTCAGAGGAAGTTATTCCTGCCTGTGGCCATTAAACTTTACAACTCCTCCCTCAGAGTGTCAGACACCCTGAGCCAATAGGCTGGTCCTGGACTTATTTCCACTTGGCACGATTAACTTATTATTATTTATTTTTTATGGTTTTATATTGCTATATTTCTACACTATTCTTGGTTGGTGCGGCTGTAACGAAACCCAGTTTCCCTTGGGATCAATAAAGTATGTCTGTCTGTCTGCTGAGTAGAATGTTTTAATATATGCGTGACAAATAAAGCTAAACTCTAGAGTCAAAAAGAGTTTGGACAAATTTGGATTTATGTTCTGGAGGGTCAGAGGCTGAAGGGTGACCTGATAAAGTTTGTGATGTTATGAGAAGCATAGTTAATGAATAGAGTTAATTTTCAAGATGGAAATGTTACATACTAGAAGGCCGGCTAGTGTCTGCACTTCATTAGGTGTATGAGCAAATTTGGTATCTCCCCCCAAAACTTCAACAAATTTCTTCAGGTGTACTGTAGAAAGCATTCTGACAGATTGCATCACCATGTATTGAGGCTCCAATGCACAGGGTCAAAAAAGACTGTGGAGGGTTCTAGACTGTGCCAGCTCCATCACATAGTTGATGCCCCCCCCCCCCCCCCAAATCTAAGGAACAGCTTTTCTCCATCTGCTATATATTTTACAATGATGTACAAGTTTCTAAGCACTACCACGCTGTTCCTGTTTTGAACATTTTATTTAGTACTATAACTTAGTCATTTCTTTTGTCTTTGGCACTGTACTGCAGCCACCAAATGACAATTTTCACAACATTTATCCGTGATAATGAATCTAATTCTTGTTGAGCTTTGAGGTGAAGGGTGGGGTGAATTTGAAGATGTGCATGGGAACTTTGTTCTGCACAGTGGTGTGTGCTGACAAGGGTTGGTGATAGAGCCATATACTGTAATGATGTTTGAGAGGCTCTTAGACATACAGGAGTATGCAGGGAATGGAGGGATATGTTCTACATCCAGGTAGATGCGATTAGTTTAATTTGGCATAGTGGTCAGCACAGATGTCATAGGCAGAAAGCCTTTGTTCTCTCCTGTGTTCTTATGGTCTAAGGGTAAATTAAAACCTAAGGCCTGATAAAGTCCCTTCCAGAATGCAATGGGTAAAGAAAAGATTGTGGAGGCTCCAATGGAGATTTGTTTTAATCTTCCTTAGCCACCTGAGGAAGTCCCATTTTCCTGCTTTTGGCCCATATCCTTCTTAAACATTTACCATCTTTGTACCTAATGTAGCAAAAATTAGTGGGGATGTAGATGATTGGTAGGTTTTTAAAAATCAACTAGAACAGCCACAAAGAGGGAAACAGAAACATAGAAAACCTACAGCACAATACAGGCCCTTCGGCCCACAAAGTTGTGCTGAACATGTCCCTACCGTAGAAATCACTAGGCTTACCCAAAGCCCTCTATTTTTCTAAGCTCCATGTACCTATCCAAAAGTCTCTTAAAAGACCCTATTGTATCTGCCTCCACCACCGCTGCTGGCAGCCCAGAACTCTCTGCGTTTTAAAAAAAACTACCCCTGATGCTCTGTACCTACTCCCCAGCACCTTAAACCTATGTCCTCTTGTGGCAACCATTTCAGCCCTGGGAAAAAGCCTCTGACTATCCACACGATCAATGCCTCTCATCATCTTATATACCTCTATCAGGTCACCTCTCATCCTTCGTCATTCCAAGGAAAGAAGGCAGAGTTCACTCAACCTACTCTCATAAAGCATGCTCCCCAATCCAGGCAACGTCCTTGTAAATCTCCTCTGCACCCTTTCTGTGGCTTCCACATCCTAGTGAGGTGACCAGAACTGAGCACAGTACTCTAAGTGGGGTCTGACCAGGGTCCTATGTAGCTGCAACATTACCTCTTGGCTGATAAATTCAATTCAACGATTGATGAAGGCCAATAAACGGTACGCCTTCTTAACCACAGAGTCAACCTGCGCAGCTGCTTTGAGCGTCAAATGGACTCGGATCCCAAAATCCCTCTGATCCTCCACACTGCCAAGAGTCTTACCGTTAATACTATATTCTGCCATCATATTTGACCTACCAAAATGAACCACTTCACACTTACTTGGGTTAGGTGAAATATAAAGGGAAGCTAGCCAATAATATAAGAGGATACAAAGTTCTTTCAGTTATAAGCATATATAGCAAGGGTGCCTAAGACTTTTGCATAGTACTGTATTAATTGCATGTATTGCACTCTGTGCTAAATATGAGTCTGATATGGGTGTCTGTTGTGAACTGAGAGTGGGAAGGGGCAAAGGAAGGGGATCATGGATGGGAAAAGGCGAAGATAGAAGGGAGGCAGTGGGAGGCATCAGAGAGACATCTTATAATGAGCAAATAAACCTATTGTTTGGAATCAAAGGACCTTGCTAGGTGTCTCAGGGCTGTGTCACCTCAGCCCCGGCACTCCTCTGCCATCTATCGCACACTCCTCCCATGGCGCTCCACCCCCATCATTCCCAGCATTCATTGTTTCTATCAGTTTACAGACACTCTCTGCAATCCGTGTTGACTAATACAGTGCTGTGGATAAGACTTAGACACCCCAGAAGCATATCTGTGCCTAACACTTTTGCACAATACTATATAAAGAGTAAAAGAGATGATTGTGACATTCAGACCAATGGAAAATGATGATAGAGAGAGAAAGTAATGGGAGGCAAAGAAATGGTGGAGGAACTTAAGTATTTAGCATCAGACTTCTTTGTGGAAGACTTAATCGGAAATGCAAGTGTCAGGTGGCAGAAGTGAGTGTTATTGCTATTACTAAGGAAATGGTGCTAGGGGAGCTGGAAAGTCTGAAGGTAGATAAGTCACTTGGACCAGATGGACTACACTCCAGGATTCTGAACAATGTAACTGAAGAAATTGGTAATGATCTTTCATGAATCACTAGCTTCTGGAATGTTTCTGGAAGACTGGAAAATTGCAAATGTCACTCCACTCTTAAGAAGGGAGGGAGATAGAAGAAAGGAAATTATAGGCCAGTTAGCTTGACTTCTGTGGTTGGAAACGATGTTGGAGTCCATTATTAAGGATGATGTTTTGGGTACGTGGAGACACATGATGAAATAAGCCGAAGTCAGAATAGTTTTGTAAAGGGGAAATCTTGCCTGATAAATCTCTTGGAATTATTTGAGGAAATGACAAACAGGATAGTCAAAGGGTCAGTAGATGTTATTTATTTGGATTTTCAGGCCTTTTACAAACCAAGAGGCCATGGTATAATTAGAAAGGTACTAGAATGAATGAACTTCATGGATCCTGTAGAGATTACAGTGGGGGAGGGAATAGTGCTTGGTATCCTGAGGCAAATCTGAGCAGATAAATCCCCAAGGCTCGACAAAATGTTCCCTTATACCCTGTGGGATGCAAGGGCAGAAATTGCAAGGGATTCCAGCAGAGATGTTTAAATCATCTTACTTAAAAGGAGAGACGCCAGAGCATTGGAGGATAGCAAATGTCGTTCTGTTGTTTAAGGAGGGCTCTAAACATAAACCAGAATATTATAGGCCAGTAAGTCTAGCATCAGTTGCGGGAAAGTTATTGGAAGGTGTTCTAAGGGACTGGAATTATAAGTATTTGGTTAGATATTAACAACAGTCAGTATGGCTTTGTGCATGGTAGGTCATGTCTAACCTATCTTAGTTTTTCAAGGAAGTTATCAGGAAAGTGGATGAAGGCAAGATAGTGGATGTTGTCTACATAGACTTTAGCATGGGAGGTTGGTCAAGGAGGTTCAGTCAAGATGCAGTCGGAAATTAGACATTGACTTTGTGGAAGAAGCTAGAAGAGTGGTAGCAGATGGCTGCCTCTCTAACTGGAGGCCTGTGACTAGTGGTGTGCCAAAGGGGTCGGTGTCATCTATATCAATGATCTGGATGATGATGTGGTTAACTGGATTATCAAGTTTGCGAATGACCCCAAGACTGAGGGTGTGGTGGAAGGTATTCATGGTTTGCAGTGGGATCTGCATCAGCTGGAAAAATGGTAGCTAGAACTTAGTGCAGCCATGTGTGAGGTGTTCCATTTTAGTAGGACCAACCATGGCTCTACCACAGCATTCACTATGTACAGTAGAGCACTGAGAAGTGTGGTAGAACAAAGGGATCTGGGAATACCTATAATTCGTTGAACATGACGGCACAGGTAGATGGGGTCCTAAAGAAAGCTTTTCGCACATTGCCCTTTGTAAATGAATGAAGCTGCATTGTTATTTTGAAGTTGTTTAAGACAGCGAGGCCTAATTTGGAGTATTGTGTGCAGTTTTCATCACCTACCTACAGATTGAAGGAGTACAGAGTAAATTTACAAGGATATTTTTGTGAGAGTGGTAGTGGATCACCATAATTGTGATCACAATTGTGTAATCTTTTCCCCTCATTCTACAGACATAGATACTCATTGCCCCAGGGAAAGGGAAAGGAGGGACTGGGAGAAATGTGGAGCAGAGATAGTGGACATAACTAAAAGAAACTGATTTACTCATTTTCTTAGCCTAAGGATATAGAGTATCCTAATGCCATTTTGGATATCAACTTAATCAACAGATTCAAACTATGTCCTGATTTGCTTGTTTCAGTACTAACTGACAATACAGTTACTCAAAGTAACATGTCAATGTTAAAATTGATTGCACTTCTATAAACTGAGAAGTATTTGATTTAAATTTTAGATACGACAATCTTATATGTTATATGGGAAGCAGGGTTTAAGGGTCAGCACAACATTGTGGGCCAAAGGGCCTGTACTGTGCTATACTATTCTATGTTCTATGTTGCCGGGTCTGGAAGACCATAAGATATAGGAGCAGTAAAAGGCTATTTGGATCATCGAGTCTTCTCCCCAATTTTCCTCTCAGCCCCAATCTCCTGCTGACTCCCTGTATTTATATGGACCTGAGTTATAAGGAAAAATTGAATAGGTTAGGATTTTATTTCTTATAACATAGAAGATTGAGAGGAGATTTGATAGAGGCTTACAAAATTTTGAGCAGTATAGATAGGGTAAATGCAAGCAGGCTTTTCCCACTGAGGCTGGGTGGGACTAAAGTCAGAGGTCGTGGATTAAGGGTAAAAGCGAAAACCTTAAGGGGAGACTTCTTCACTGAGTGTGGAATGATCCACCAGCGCAAGTGGTGCAAATGAGCTCAATTTCAATGTTTAAGTGTAATTTGGATAGTTACGTGGAGAGTAGGAGTGTTGGGGTGGAGGGCTGTGGTCCCGGTGCAGGTTAATGGGAGTTGGCAGTTCAAATGGTTCAGCATGGACTAGATGGTCTAAGTGACTTGTTTCTGTGCTGTGTGGAAATAAACAGAACCTTTTCATGGTTGCTGTCGGTGAGTAATGGTGTGCCACAGGGGTCAGTGTTGGGACTGCTTTTTACATTGCATGTCATTGATTGGATGTATGAATTATGAAGACAGGTGGATGTCAAGTATTGCTGAGGAAGAAGGATTTGGACGGATTGGGGAATTGACAGAGAAGTGACGGATGGTGTACAGTGTCGGGAAGTGTATGGTCATATTATTTTCTAAACGGGGAGAAGATTGCAAAGGGACTGACTTGGAAGTCCTCATGCTGGATTCCATGAAGATTAACTTGCAGGTTTAGTTGGTGATGAGGAAGGCAAATGCAATGTTAGCATTCATTTTGAGTGGACTAGAATACAATACCGAGGATGCAATACTGTGTCTTATTATGGCATTTGGACTTGGAGTATTGTGAGCAGGGGGCACAGCCTCAGAATTGAGGGACGTCCATTTAGAACAGATGAGGAAAAATTTCTTTAGACCGTATATAGTGAATCTTTGGAGTTCCTTACCGCAGACAGTTGTGCAGGCCGAGTCATTGGGTATATTTAAATCAGAGGTTGATAGGTCTTGATGAATCAGGCTGGAGAATGGGGTTGAGGAACAATATATCAGCTATGATGGGATGGATGGTGGGGCAAACTCGATAGGCCAAGTAGCCTAATTCTGCTCCTAGGTCTTATGGTTGGTTGGAGTGTCTTTTAAAAGTTGTAATTCTGGGGGACGTCACGTGATGACGTAGGATCGAGACGCTGGAACCCGGCTCTCCCGTAAAAAGTTAAAAGTTGTAATTCTACTCACCTCTACCAATTCTGGCATTGTTTCATATTTTTCACATAGAAGATGTTCTGCACTTGGAATGTGCTGGCAGAGGAGTTGATGGACTCGACACAATTATTACATTTGAGGCATTTAGAAAGACACTGAAATGCAATTTCATTCTGTCTGCTTTTGTATGCTTTTTTTTTAAAAAAAATCTTTTTGCTCTGCCTTGCCTTGCAAATGCTCTCACAAAGTTTATGGCTTTCATTGTAAATACTGTTTTTCTTTCTTTATAATCTCATTTGTTTAAACCTTTTCTAAAAGCACGATAAAGCCACCTGTGAGCATATTGATCTTAGCCATACTGAGGCATCTCCTGTTGTGTTTGACAGGCTCCACTTTTCAGGATTGGCCTTGTATTGCTATGAAACTGGAATTGAACTGCAACATGAAGCTAAGATTTCATTCCTGAAGCGCTTATTGAGCTCCAGTGACGTAATACAGAAAGCTATGGGCAGGGTTCATGAGCACAGAATGTTAAATTCAGGAATAAGTTGCTCTTCTTCAGGGAAGTGTTTTGTTTCTTGGGCAGTAAAAATGGAGTAAGTGAAAGGAGAGTTGCTTGTGAAAGCTATTGAACATGATTGAGGAGTGGGTCGAGATGTCTCCAACACACTCTTACCTGTTTTATATCTGATGATTTCCTCAATCACCATTACCTTTCCATAGTAAATCACTTATTCTTTCACTACTTAGTTTTGTCTTGTAATGTATCCCTTTTATCATTTATTTTTTCAGTAGACGTTACCTTTCTTTTCCATGAGATGTGTAATTTTGAAATGCTTCCTGTATGATAACTAGTTATTGACCAGAAGCTCACTCTCTTCATGGAAGCTTTATCGTCTAGATATGACATTGCTGAAAGGTTAAAGCACAGTAGGAAGTTTAGGTTCATTGAGCTTTTACTGGCTTTTTGTAAGATACCATGCTTGCAGCCATAGCTTGTTAGTATTCACTTTTTAAATTGATAAAGCTTGAATCTACTCCGCCACGTGTAAGAGTGAATTCTTTTTAAGACTTTTTAAGTAAAATTACACGTTGCTCCAGTTTGGTTGTGCAACATTGGTGATGTATTCTTCATGAGGCGTGTAGTTTCCCTTAGTTGTAGGGGCTTGGGATTGAAGCACGTTTTAGCACACCAGTCGTGTACTCCATATTTATTTAACATGGTTTATTGTGCTTTTCAGCTTCTGTTTCAAGCCCCATGATTCCCAGTGGCATGCGGAATATTCATGATAGTAAAGTGACAAGTCAGTTGTCGGGCTCTTCATCAAATCACCATTCAGATAATTCCAGACATGGATCAAATGAGGACTACATTCACATGGTTCATCGGCTTGGATCAGAGGTGGGAAAATCAGTCATTGATACAGAAAATTTTGTTTGTTCAAGCCTGAACTGCATTCTGTTCAAGCTGTAGGCTGAACCTTAATATACTTCAAGCATTTGTTGGTGAAATTGCATTTTGGATTTTAGATGAGGTTTATCTTTGAGTAACAAGAGAATATAGCGAGAATTAGCGATAAATTCCTGATTCAGTTGATGCCGAGGTAATAGCGCTGTGTTACACTACTTTAGATGATAATGCTTAAACTCAGAAGCCTATGCCCTGAAAGCTATGTTTACAAATATTTTGAAATGAAATACTGTTTTGAACTTAAAAATTATGTATTCTCCCTAGGATTTGATAGAGCACGTACATTGCTTGCGCCTACACTGATAAAGGACAGCATGAGTCGGCATATTTAAGTGTTTTGAAAAGCTTAAGCAGACTCCTCGTTATTCAACCAAAATGTAATTTTTTTTTACTCAATGGGAGGAAATGATCTGAATTAATTTTTCCTTAAACTTGAACATAAACTTCATTTATGTCTTGATTTTAAAGTTCTTTTACCTTGCCTCATTTGCAGTTCTACCTTTTCATAGCAGCAGGAACATGGAATCTTAGCTCTGCTTTTGACATAACAATTATAAGGATTAGCTTTATTTGTCACACGTACATCGATGAAGCATCAAAACATACAGTGAAATGTGTTTGCTTTAATGACTGAAACAGTCCTGAGGGATGTGCTGGGTCAGTCCATAAGTCTCACTCTGTAGTTGGTCATTAAAGCTATTCATAATCAGCTTTTAAAATCTCTTTCTCCCCCGCCCCACCCCGGCTCTTTCTCTCCTCTCATGCGCCCTCTTCCTACTTGGCATCTCCAATTACTTTCTTAACCCCTCTTCTTCTCTTCTGTATACTTGCCTCCCAGCTTCAGTCCTGCTATAGGGTCTTGACCTGAAATGTTGACAATTTTTATGCACCCACAGTTGTTGCTCAACCCACTAGCTTTCTCCAGCAGCTGGTTTATTGTTCAGATCCCTGCATCTGAAACCATCTGTCTCCTTTAAACTTTTCTATCACTTTAAACTACTAGTTCCTTGTGATAAAGATTCTGATTAGCTTATCTTTGTCCTTCATAATTTTATAAATCTTCATAAGGTTATCCCTGGGTCCCCTGCATTCCAATGAGAACAAGCCCAGTCTATCTTGCCTCTCCTTATAAATGCAGCCCTTCATTCCAGGTAACGCCCTGGTGCAGATCTTCTGCTCTTTCTCTGTTACTGCCACATCTGTGTTAAGTGACAAGAACTGGTGGTCAAACCTATATTTTGTGCAGCTGAAGCATGGTATCCTAACTCTTCTACTCAATACTCCTTGGGTCCCTGCTGCTTATCTTATATGGCTAGCCAGAATCTGACTTGAAGGCATTTGAAATAAATGGGGAAAAAAGCTAGTAATATTCAGCATTATCATACATTACCTTTGGAGAGAGAAGCACTTCTAAATTCCAGGTTGATGACCACTTATTAGATGTAAAAGCAAACTAAAAGGCACTTGGTGGTCAAGTGAAGGAATGGAATGGTGGACACAATTAGAACCTTTCTACTATGGAGGGGAATATTTGAGTATTTTACAGTTCCACTCAACTGAATGTGAGCGTCTAAGGTGCTCACTAGATTTTCCTCTGCGAGAATTAACAGTTCAGCTGTTGAAATTATGCTCTATGGCTGACTACCCAATGGGCTCTGAAATTGATTAGTATAAATGGTTCACCAGCTAATGCTACTGTCTCATTGCTCCAGGGAACTAGGTTAGATCCTACCCTAGGGTGTTGTCTATTTTAGGGCACTTTCTGCATTTGACTATATAGGTTTCCCCAGATGCTCCAGTTTATTCTTAAGGGAGTATGTCACCTCACAATCCATCTGTATTGCCAAGAGCCTCCTGTTTCACCTCTGGCTAAATCTGTAGATCATACATTGGCTTTACTAGTTATCTCAGAATCAAGAGTTGGAGTGAAAGCAAGACATGCCCAGTCCTTGGGAAGTAAGAAATTGGAAAAAATCTTAAGTTGGAGGATAGGTTGATTTTATAGGATGGCGATGAAAAGCTTTCACAATAGCTATATGAGCAGGTGGGGTTATAGTCAGCCCATGGCAATCAGAAATACAAATAGCTAAGTATTGTTTGTTGTTATTATCATCATACTGGGAAAGACTGTTGTTCCACAGGTATTAAGATCCTTTGTTAGGGAAGAATCAGGGATGCACTGAATGATGGTATGGGAAAGGCAGAACTTGATGGTAAAGTTGAAGGAGCAGACATGTTGAAGTACATTGTTGGTAAGCTTTCCATGCCTGACTATAGATAAAACATTAGTAGGGAGATCCGGTAATGTCTTTTCAGCATTGTCTTTCTTCTCGCATAGATGTTAGAAAAGCAGATTGACCCCTTATTCCAGAGTTCACAGCGAATATTAAGACCTTATTTATAGAATGAAATTCAATATTCCTGGTAAATCTAAGCAATTTGCACACGTAAACGTTTTAGCCAGAGGGTGGTGAATCTGTGGAATTTGTTGCCATAGGCGGCAGTGGAGGCCAGGTCATTGGGTGTATTTAAGGCAGAGATTGATAAGTATCTAAGTAGCCAAAGGTTATGGTGAGAAGGCGGGGGAGTGGGACTAAATGGGAGAATGGATCAGCTCATGATAGAATGGCGGAGCAGACTCGATGGGCCGAATGGCCCACTTCTGCTCCATTGTCTTATGGTCTACATATGATTCTTATGAGATGTGTGTATGGGTAAGTTCAGAAATGTAATCATTGAGAAATAAAATCATTTTAGTTTATTTTTTCTCAACATATTTTGCAAGTTTAGTCGCAAATATCATCTATCCCAGGAAACACTTCCCCTTTAGTTCTCAGTTGTGTTTTATTTACGCAAATATTTATTTATTCATTCATTCACACCCTATGCCAAAGTATTCCCTCCTGCAGTGAAAAAATGAGGGTAATTTAGGAAAAATAGTTTAGATCAATTGAACGATGGACTGAACAATGACAGAATTCAATCCTGAGTGTGAGGTAATGTACTTTGAAAGGTTTAATAAGCTGATATATAAACAATGAATGGTAAGGCCTTGGGATTTATTGAGGAACAGCAAGATCTTTCTGTCCAAGACCAAAGATCACTGAAGGTAGCTACACACGTCGATGAAGTGATAGATAACTATTTGAGACACTTTATTAGCCAAGACATTTAAGAGCAGGGATATTATTGTACCATTTTGTAAAAATTTTGGTTAGGCCACAGCTGGAATACATATTGCACAGGTGGTCTCCGGGAGGCTGAAGTATTTAGTATACTGATGGTCACCGCACTGTCGGAATATTTATTGTGCTGGTGGTCACTGCCTGGCTGGAGTATTTAATTTGCTAGTGGTCACCACACACCAGGTATATTTAGTGTGCTAGTGGTCATCGAGTGGACTGTGTATTTAGTGCACTCCTGGTCACCACACGACTGAAGTATTTAGTGCACTACTAGTCACTGGGCGGCTGGTGGTCACCACAGAGCTGGAAAGTTTAGTGTGCAGGTGGTCACAATGCCGCTGGAATATTTAGTACTCTGGTGATCACCGGTCAGCTGGAGTACTTATTACACTACTGGTCACTGGGCAGCTTGTGTATTTAGTGCCCTGGTGCTCATCACATGGCTGGAGTATTTAGTGTGTTGGTGGCCACCATATGGATAGGTGTATTTAGCGCGCTGGTGGTCACTGGGCGGCTGGAGTATTTGGTGTGATGGTGGTCAGTGGACGGTTAGAGTATGTGTGCGCTGGTGGTCTTCGGAAGGCTGAAGTATTTAGTACACTAATGATCACTGCACTGTCGGGATATTTATTGCTCTAGTGGTCACTGCACGACTGGAGTATTTAAAGCACAGGTGGTCACTGCATGGCTGGTGTATTTAGCGTGCTGGTGGTCACCGCACGGCCTGTGTATTTTGTGCGCTGTTGATCACCTTGCAGCTAGAGTATTTAGTGCGCCTGAGAACACCCGACGGATGGAGTCTTCCATGTGCTGGTGGTCATCGGTCGACTGGAGTATTTAGTGTGCTGTTGTCTTCAGGAGGCTGAAGTATTTAGTACACTGATGGTCACCGCACTGCTGGAATATTTAGTGCGCTAATGGTTACTGTATGGCTGGAGTATTTGGTGTAATGGTGGTCAACGGGTGACTGGAGAACTTTGCGCTGGTGGTCACCACATTGCTGGTATATTCAGTGCGCTGATGGTCACCACGCAGTTGGAGTTTTTTGTGCACTGGAGGTCACCGCACGGCTGGAGTATTTGGTGTGCAGTGGTCACCGGTCAGCTGGAGTATGTTGTCTTCGGGAGGCTGAAGTATTTAGTACACTGATGATCACTGCATTGCTGGAATCTTTAGTGCGCTAATGGTCACCGCACTGCTGGAGTATTTAGTGTGCTGGTGCTCACTGGGCAGCTGGAGTATTTAGTGCGCTGATAGTCACTATGCAGCTGGAACATTTAGTGCATTAGTGGTAGCTGGGAGGCTGGAGTACTTAGTGCGCTGG
The DNA here is from genome assembly GCF_048418815.1 of Hemitrygon akajei. NCBI lineage: Eukaryota > Metazoa > Chordata > Chondrichthyes > Myliobatiformes > Dasyatidae > Hemitrygon > Hemitrygon akajei. Next base: position 6,849,665 of record NC_133129.1, read on the forward strand.
TGGTCACCACATAGCTGGAGTATTTAGTGTGATGGTGGTCACCGGGTGGCTGGAGTACTTTGCGCTGGTGGTCACCACATAGCTGGTGTATTTAGTGCACTGGTGGTCACCGTGTGGCAAATGTATTTAGTGTGTTGATGGTCACTACTTGGCTGGAGTATTTAGTGTGCTGGTGGTCACCACATCGCTAGTATATTCAGTACGCTGGTGGTCACCGGACGATTGGAGTATTTAGTGCACTGATGGTCACTGGGCGGCTGGAGTATTTAATTAGTGCACTGATGGTCATCACATGGATGGAATAGTTAGTGTGCTGATGATCACTGGACTGCTGGAGTATTTAGTGCGCTGGTGGTCACCACGACTGGAGTATTTAGTGCGCTGGTGGTCACCACGACTGGAGTATTTAGTGCGCTGGTGGTCAGCACGACTGGAGTATTTAGTGCGCTGGTGGTCAGCACGACTGGAGTATTTAGTGCACTGGTGGTCACCACGACTGGAGTATTTAGTGCACTGGTGGTCACCACGACTGGAGTATTTAGTGCGCTGGTGGTCAGCACGACTGGAGTATTTAGTGCGCTGGTGGTCAGCACGACTGGAGTATTTAGTGCGCTGGTGGTCAGCACGACTGGAGTATTTAGTGCACTGATGGTCAGCAGGACGAGTATTTAGTGCGCTGGTGGTCAGCACGGCTGGGGTATTTAGTGCGCTGGTGGTCAGCACGACTGGGGTATTTAGTGCGCTGGTGGTCACCACGACTGGAGTATTTAGTGCGCTGGTGGTCAGCACGACTGGAGTATTTAGTGCGCTGGTGGTCAGCACGACTGGGGTATTTAGTGCGCTGGTGGTCACCACGACTGGAGTATTTAGTGCGCTGGTGGTCAGCACGACTGGAGTATTTAGTGCGCTGGTGGTCACCACGACTGGAGTATTTAGTGCGCTGGTGGTCAGCACGACTGGAGTATTTAGTGCGCTGGTGGTCAGCACGACTGGAGTATTTAGTGCGCTGGTGGTCACCACGACTGGAGTATTTAGTGCGCTGGTGGTCAGCACGACTGGAGTATTTAGTGCGCTGGTGGTCAGCACGACTGGAGTATTTAGTGCGCTGGTGGTCAGCACGACTGGAGTATTTAGTGCGCTGGTGGTCAGCACGACTGGAGTATTTAGTGCGCTGGTGGTCAGCACGACTGGGGTATTTAGTGCGCTGGTGGTCAGCACGACTGGAGTATTTAGTGCGCTGGTGGTCACCACGACTGGAGTATTTAGTGCGCTGGTGGTCAGCACGACTGGAGTATTTAGTGCGCTGGTGGTCAGCACGACTGGAGTATTTAGTGCGCTGGTGGTCAGCAGGACGAGTATTTAGTGCGCTGGTGGTCACCACGACTGGAGTATTTAGTGCGCTGGTGGTCAGCACGACTGGAGTATTTAGTGCGCTGGTGGTCAGCACGACTGGAGTATTTAGTGCGCTGGTGGTCAGCACGACTGGAGTATTTAGTGCGCTGGTGGTCACCACGACTGGAGTATTTAGTGCGCTGGTGGTCAGCACGACTGGAGTATTTAGTGCGCTGGTGGTCACCACGACTGGAGTATTTAGTGCGCTGGTGGTCACCACGACTGGAGTATTTAGTGCGCTGGTGGTCAGCACGACTGGAGTATTTAGTGCGCTGGTGGTCAGCACGACTGGAGTATTTAGTGCGCTGGTGGTCAGCACGACTGGAGTATTTAGTGCGCTGGTGGTCAGCACGACTGGAGTATTTAGTGCGCTGGTGGTCAGCACGACTGGAGTATTTAGTGCGCTGGTGGTCAGCACGACTGGAGTATTTAGTGCGCTGGTGGTCAGCACGACTGGAGTATTTAGTGCGCTGGTGGTCAGCACGACTGGAGTATTTAGTGCGCTGGTGGTCAGCACGACTGGAGTATTTAGTGCGCTGGTGGTCACCACGACTGGAGTATTTAGTGCACTGATGGTCACCTCGACTGGAGTATTTAGTGCGCTGGTGGTCAGCACGACTGGAGTATTTAGTGCGCTGGTGGTCAGCACGACTGGAGTATTTAGTGCGCTGGTGGTCAGCACGACTGGAGTATTTAGTGCGCTGATGGTCACCACGACTGGAGTATTTAGTGCGCTGGTGGTCACCACGACTGGAGTATTTAGTGCGCTGGTGGTCAGCACGACTGGGGTATTTAGTGCGCTGGTGGTCAGCACGACTGGAGTATTTAGTGCGCTGGTGGTCAGCACGACTGGAGTATTTAGTGCACTGATGGTCACCTCGACTGGAGTATTTAGTGCGCTGGTGGTCAGCACGACTGGAGTATTTAGTGCACTGGTGGTCAGCACGACTGGAGTATTTAGTGCGCTGGTGGTCAGCACGACTGGAGTATTTAGTGCGCTGGTGGTCAGCACGACTGGAGTATTTAGTGCACTGGTGGTCACCACGACTGGAGTATTTAGTGCGCTGGTGGTCAGCACGACTGGAGTATTTAGTGCGCTGGTGGTCACCACGACTGGAGTATTTAGTGCGCTGGTGGTCACCACGACTGGAGTATTTAGTGCGCTGGTGGTCAGCACGACTGGAGTATTTAGTGCGCTGGTGGTCAGCACGACTGGAGTATTTAGTGCGCTGGTGGTCAGCACGACTGGAGTATTTAGTGCGCTGGTGGTCAGCACGACTGGAGTATTTAGTGCGCTGGTGGTCACCACGACTGGAGTATTTAGTGCGCTGGTGGTCAGCACGACTGGAGTATTTAGTGCGCTGGTGGTCAGCACGACTGGAGTATTTAGTGCGCTGGTGGTCAGCACGACTGGAGTATTTAGTGCGCTGGTGGTCAGCACGACTGGAGTATTTAGTGCGCTGGTGGTCAGCACGACTGGAGTATTTAGTGCGCTGGTGGTCAGCACGACTGGAGTATTTAGTGCGCTGGTGGTCAGCACGACTGGAGTATTTAGTGCGCTGGTGGTCAGCACGACTGGAGTATTTAGTGCACTGATGGTCACCACGACTGGAGTATTTAGTGCGCTGGTGGTCAGCACGACTGGAGTATTTAGTGCGCTGGTGGTCAGCACGACTGGAGTATTTAGTGCGCTGGTGGTCAGCACGACTGGGGTATTTAGTGCGCTGGTGGTCAGCACGACTGGGGTATTTAGTGCGCTGGTGGTCAGCACGACTGGGGTATTTAGTGCGCTGGTGGTCAGCACGACTGGAGTATTTAGTGCGCTGGTGGTCAGCACGACTGGAGTATTTAGTGCGCTGGTGGTCACCACGACTGGAGTATTTAGTGCGCTGGTGGTCACGACGACTGGAGTATTTAGTGCACTGATGGTCACCACGACTGGAGTATTTAGTGCACTGGTAGTCACCACGACTGGAGTATTTAGTGCGCTGGTGGTCAGCACGACTGGAGTATTTAGTGCACTGGTGGTCAGCACGACTGGAGTATTTAGTGCACTGATGGTCAGCACGACTGGAGTATTTAGTGCGCTGGTAGTCACCACGACTGGAGTATTTAGTGCGCTGGTGGTCACCACGACTGGAGTATTTAGTGCGCTGGTGGTCAGCACGACTGGAGTATTTAGTGCGCTGGTGGTCAGCACGACTGGAGTATTTAGTGCGCTGGTGGTCAGCACGACTGGAGTATTTAGTGCGCTGGTGGTCAGCACGACTGGAGTATTTAGTGCGCTGGTGGTCAGCACGACTGGAGTATTTAGTGCGCTGGTGGTCAGCACGACTGGGGTATTTAGTGCGCTGGTGGTCAGCACGACTGGGGTATTTAGTGCGCTGGTGGTCACCACGACTGGAGTATTTAGTGCGCTGGTGGTCACCACGACTGGAGTATTTAGTACGCTGGTGGTCACCACGACTGGAGTATTTAGTGCGCTGGTTGTCACCACGACTGGAGTATTTAGTGCACTGATGGTCACCACGACTGGAGTATTTAGTGCGCTGGTAGTCACCACGACTGGAGTATTTAGTGCGCTGGTGGTCACCACGACTGGAGTATTTAGTGCACTGGTGGTCAGCACGACTGGAGTATTTAGTGCACTGATGGTCAGCACGACTGGAGTATTTAGTGCACTGGTAGTCACCACGACTGGAGTATTTAGTGCGCTGGTGGTCACCACGACAGGGGTATTTAGTGCGCTGGTGGTCACCACGACTGGAGTATTTAGTGCGCTGGTGGTCACCACGACTGGAGTATTTAGTGCGCTGGTGGTCACCACGACTGGAGTATTTAGTGCGCTGGTGGTCACCACGACTGGAGTATTTAGTGCACTGATGGTCACCACGTGGCTGGAATAGTTAGTGTTCTGATGGTCACCGGACTGCTGGAGTATTTAGTGCGTTGTTAGTCACCGCACCATTGGAAGAATTTAGTACTCTGGTGATCATCACACTATGGGAAGGAGGTTGAACCATATTACTGATGACTTTGTTACTTTACATGCTTTAAGATCATTTGTTAATTTTATCCCTTGCACAACAGCAAAAGGTGGCCTGGTAGAATTTCTGTTCATAATCTCAGGCGCTCCAGTCTAGCCAATGTTCCCCTGAATCATTTTGCCCCTCTCTAGCTTAAATATCTTCCAGATCTCTACACAATATTTCCAAGTGCAGCCAAATCAATGTTTTTACAAATGTAACATGACGATCAAAAACTGTATACAGTGCATGAGCAAATGTGCCTTCTGCTGTTTTTACTGATGTGTCTACAGGTGTAGTTATTTTCAGGGAACCGTTTACCTATACCACTAAGTCTATCTGATCGACATTATCTTTTCAGGGCTCTGCCATAGTTTAACTTGGCAAAATCCGTCACTTTAAATGTATTAAATTCTATCTGTCATTCTCTTAGTGACTTTGCCAGTTAGCATAGATTCTGTTGTAACCGTAGACAACCTTCACTGTCCACTACATATGTACCCATCTTGAATGCATCCCCAGACAACTCATTGCAGTTACTCACTGCTATCTGTGTAAAGCTACCTCCCAGATCTGTAAAATGTCTTTCCTCTTATCTTGCACCTGTGTCCTCTCGTTTTGGATTCACCAAATCTGGGGGAAAAGACTATGAATGTCCTTCTTATCCATACCCTTCATGAATTTATATACTTCTTTGAGGTCACCTTGCGTTCTCCTATGCTTGAAGGTAGAAGGTTACAGCATAGCCAATCTGTCTCTATAACTCTAGTCCAATAAGTGCCCTGAAAAATTTCCAGTGTACTCTCCAGCTTAATGTCTTTCTAACAGCAGCTGAAACTATACAATACTTCAAGTAGATGTAGTGTATATGGATTTTAGCAAGGTATTTGATAAGGCACCCCATGCAAGGCTTATTGAGAAAGTAAGGAGGCATGGGATCCAAGGGGGCATTGCTTTGTAAATCCAGAACTGGCTTGCCCACAGAAGGCAAAGAGTGGTTGTAGATGGGTCATATTCTGCATGGAGGTTGGTGACCTCAGGGATTTGTTCTGGGACTTCGGAAGTCAAATCTGGATAAAGTCACTCAGAGACCATATAAGTACAAACTCTTTATTCAAAACACCAGGTGTTTACTCAGTTAGTCGCTCAAACAGGAACAGTCTATGACTGTTTCTGCCCGATCCACCAACTAATTAACAATTCCTCTCACAACAGAGATATATTCTTCCAGGTACCCCCCCCCCCCCCCACACACACACAAGACAGGCTGGAACCGAAGTTATCCCCTACATGACAGGTCCGAAAGGCAAATTACAAAATAGGCATAATGGCTCAAACATGAAACAGACCGGAGCTGTCCTATCTCTACGCATGACTACACAAGAAGATAAACATCCTAAAACCCTAGCTGGCTATCTTCAAGAAGAAATAGTGCTCTAACGTAATTCGCACATCTGTTGATCATCAATATTTCTTGCAGAAAAAAGTATGTTTAATTACTATGTTAACCTTTTACATACTTTATTAGGACCCCTGCTCTGTGATTTTTTTTAAATGACCTGGATGAGGAAATGGAGGGATGGGTTAGTAAATTTGCTGCTGATGACACGAAGGTTGGAGCTGTTGTGGATAGTGTGGAGGGCTGTCAGAGGTTACAGCAGGACATCGACAGGATGCAAAACTGGGCTGAGAAGTAGCAGATGGAGTTCAATCCAGATAAGTGTGAGGTGGTTCATTTTGGTAGGTCAAATATGATGGCAGAATGTAGTATTAATGGCAAGACTCTTGGCAGTTTGGAGGATCAGAGGGATCTTGGGGTCCGAGTCCATAGGACACTCAAAGCTGTTACACAGGTTGATTCTTTGGTTAAGAAGCCTACAGTGCATTAGCCTTCATCAATCATGAGATTTAAAAGCCGAGAGGTAACGTTGCAGCTATATAGGACCCTGGTCAAACCCCACTTGGAGTACTCTGCTCATTTCTGGTTCCTCACTACAGGAAGGACATGGAAACCATAGAAAGGGTGCAGAGGAGATTTACAAGGATGTTGCCTGGATTGGGGAGCATACCTTATGGGAATAGGTTGAGTGAACTTGGCCTTTTCTCCTTGGAGTGACGGAGGATGAGAGGTGACCTGGTAGAGGTGTGCAAGATAATGAGAGGCATTGATCGTGTGGATAGTCAGAGGCTTTTACCCAGAGCTGAAGTACCTGGCACGAGAGGGCATAGTTTTAAGGTACTTGGAAGTAGGTACAGAGGAGATGTCGGGGGCAGGTTTTTTACTCAGAGAGTGGTGAGTGTGTGGAATGGGCTGCCGACGGTGGAGGCGCAGATGATAGGGTCTTTTAAGAGGCTCCTGGATGGATACACGCAGCTTAAAAAAATAGGGCAATGGGTAAGCCTAGGTAGTTCTAAAGTAAGGACATGTTCGGCACAGCTTTGTGGGCCGAAGGGCCTGTGTTGTGCTGTAGTTTTTCTTGTTTCTAAGTGCAGCTTCATTAATGACTTGAATAACTGCATAATAATGTCATCACTCCTAATCGCAATGTCCTCACTGATGAAAGCCAGAGTGCTAAGTGCATTCTTCACCATTGTTTATTTGTGAAGCCGCTTTTAGCAAACATTGTACTAGTTTACTCCCAGACCCCTCTGTTCCTCAATACTCTTTGGTGCCCTGCCATTTCTACCTTCTACGTCCTACCTTAGTTTGAATGTCCAAATTACTTCACCTTACACTTAGCTAATTTGAAATTCATATTTTCTCTCTCTCACCCTTCCTCCTTAACTGTTCAAGATCTTATTGTAATCCATTGTAACCTGCTTCATCATCAGCAAGATTCCTAGTATCATCAGCAAGCTTATCATGCAATGTACATGGATGTCAAAATTATTTATAGAAGTAATGAATAACAGAGTTTCCATCACTGAACCCTGGGGCACCCCAATAGTCATATGCCTCTAGTTGGAAAACTAACCTTCAACCATCACCCTCTGCTTCCCATTACTTACTTTACTAGCTCCACCTGATTCCTATGTGACCTAGCCTACCAGATCAGCCTGCTATGTCAAAGGCCTTACTGCAGTCCATACAGACAACATCCCCTGCCTTATCTTCATCTATCCCCTAAGTTACCTCTTTGCAAAACACGCAAAAGATTCATCATACATGACCTCCCATGCACAAAGCCACAGTGATTATTCCTCATCAGGCCTACATGATCCAAATGATGGTAGATTTTATCCCTCAGAATTCCCTCCAGTAACTGCCCTACAATTGAAGTCAGGCTCACTGAGGTGTAGTATGACCCATTATGTCCTTGATACCCTAGAACAGCGGAACAGCATTAGTCACCCTCGAGGCTTATGGAATTTCACCAGTGGCTAAAAATGAAGCAAATAAGGCCCTCTGGGATTTCTTCCTTGGTTTCCTATAAGGTCCGGGAATGCACTTAATTGGGGATTTGCCCATCTTAATGTGCTCCAAGGCTGCAAATACATTCTTCCCCATGATATGCATATGTTCCAAGACCTCATCACTTGTAGCATGCAAAACACTTTCTTTGGTATCCATGATGTTCTCAGGAGGGAAATAGAAAAACAGTCATTAAAAATCTTGGCCATCTCCTGAGGGTGCACATATAGCCCTGATGGTCTTTAAGAGGACCTAATCTCACCTTGTACCCTTTTACTGTTTTATAACTGAATAACCTCTTGGGATTTTCATTGACATTGCCTGTCAAACCTATCTCATCCCTCCTGAGTTCCCTCTTAAGCTTGTTCTTAAACGTTATATATTCATCAGGGGATTCTTTTCTACCCAGCTGCCTAAGTATGATGCAAGTTTCCCTTTTCCTGAACAGAGCCTCGATATTTCAACACCTCTGTCTCATTTATTTCTGATAGCATTCCCATCTTTTTGCTTTACCCTTGGATGCAATTTCACTTTGTTTTGCTTTTTTCCACTTGAACACATGATTTTGGAGGTGCTGTTCTCTACCATCTTGTGCATGCAAGGGATCACCTGTTACTATTCTGGGAAGATCTGGAATGTTTTCTTCTGCACAGGCCAATTTTTGTCCCTTCAGTGAAAAATGATTAACTGGGCATTGCTGTTTGCAGGACCTTATTTTGCATTTTTTTAATATAGCAGTAGCTATAAAACTATTTCTTTTTATTGAAGGATGGTGTTAAATTTTCAAAATTCAAACAGAATATGCTGCAAACACATTTCAGGCAGAAATCATAGATCTGAATTGCCAAATGTTTCTCTCTACGCAAGTGCTGCCCAATCTGAATTTGTCTAGCATTTGGTTCTTTTTCCCATCTGCTGTCTTTTGATTTTTCATTTGTTGTTAAAGCCAAGGTTTTCTCCTTCAGCTGGTTATATTGGATTTGCTTAGTTATAGAATGTTTTAGGCTAATTTTTTTTAAATCATTTTTGTTATAGGATGGTGATTCTTCATTGAGAAATGCCTCCTTCCCTTTAAGGTCCCCACAGGCAGTGTGTTCTCCCGCGAACAGTGATGGGACCCCAAAAGGTACTTTTATAATGATGCACTTATGTATATTGTGTATAGAAAAATAGATATGTAACTAATTACAGAGAGAGATTAGCTGTATTTGTCACATGTAGATTGAAACATATAAGGAAATGCGTTGTTTGCATCAATGGACAACACAATTTCAGGATGTGCTGGAGGCAGCCTATAAGTGTTGCCTTGCTTCCTGCCTGGAGAATGTATGCCCGCAACATACTATTGTGGAAGGAACTGGAGCACAGAGTGGAAACCCACGTGGTTATGGGGAGAATGTAAAACTCCCTACAGACAGCGGTGGGAATTACACCCCTATGACTGTGCTACTGTGTTACCCTAATGTAGCAGCAATGTAATTGAGATGTGATCTGATATTAGCTTTGAAAATGATTATTTACTGATACATCTTTTCGTCCCTAAATTTTGATAATTATACTGATTGAATGTTTCATGTTTTTAGTCTGTAGTCTGGGTTTTTTATGCATAATGGTTATATTGCAAAATTTGTTCTCTCCCAATTCAAATATGTTAAATATGCTAAATTGTCAGGGGTACTGGGGGTGAAGTTGTCCACTTTTGATCTACAATGGTGAAATCTAAAGCTGAAGTGGAGCAATTTCCAGGAATGGCTGTTGGGAGGAGTACCAACAGTTTACCTATTGAAAATATAGTTTGTTGTGAAAATAGCACTCCTATCTTGCTATCTTTCTATTACTCCATGACTGTAAGCTTACCATTGAGGATCAGCATCTGTTAGTTGCTAGACAGTTCTGTATGACCTTATTTGATTTGTGGCTGTTAGGTTTGAGGTATAGCTATATAAAGAGGGTTCTTTGGTGGAAATTGTTTAATCAAGATGATAGATTTAACTGAATGAGTACATGTGTTTGATAGCTGAATGTCTTTATATTAGTTATACTTAAAACAAAATGCTGGATATTAGCAGATCAGACGGCATCTGTGAAAACAAGAATAGACTGGTTCAGCTTGTTTATATTTCAACAGAAGAGTTGGTCATCTTGAGACATTAATCTGTTTCTCTACTGGTGCTGCCTAATCTGAGAATTGGATGTTCAAGAATATAAAAGCAGGTTGTGTATTCTGTCAGTTTAAATTATCAGTAAAGATGTTTGTGGGTTAAACCTGTACCTGCTCAGCTGACTTTGTAATTTTGATATTATTCTTGCATCAAGCATGTACAATACTGAAGCTTATCTTTACACCTGGATGTTCAAAATGTCCTCTGAAATTCCTAGCTCTGGGTTGTAAGAATCTTGCAACCTGATTTCATGTATCTTGAGCCCTCATTCTTGATGTACTTCAACTCCAAATGAAAGCAGTACCTGTAGGCAACAGAGGATGTACAAACCTGACTTTCATTTAGCTTTCATGTTATCTATACTTTCATCAGCGTATGAGTACTAAGCTTATGATTCAATCCAAAACCTGGTAATGTCATTTTCACTTTGCTTACCAGAACTGGAGTGCTAAACTTAAATTTGTTATGAAGATTCTACGTCGTTTTTACAACTTTCCTTATGGGGTGTATTGTAGTGAGTATGTCAAGCCATGAGGGAAGAGGCAGTCTTATCAAATAATGAAGCCTATCTATAAACGAGGATGGTGCTTCCATTGTATTCCTTTTGCTTCTAAGATCATTATTAACAGTGCATTCTCTGAAGAATTGTGGTTACTAAATCTCAGGTTTTTGCAGAACTTTAAATGGCTACTTTCAGGTACTTGGTAATTGCTTCCATCTCATTGTGCATCAACCAGAAATGTACAGTGACACCTTAAGCTAAAATTGAAGTAGTAATGATTCCCACTAGAGCTTGAATTGTCTTTCTCTGATGGATGAGACCTTCTTGGTCCAAGAACAAATAAACTTATCTCTTAGTTCACCTTGAATATATTGGAAGTGTTTAGCAATATGCAAGTGAATTGCTTCCAAAGGAATTTGCCTATATTGTTGTCTTAATCTCGAGCAATCATTGACTTTCTGCCCAATGCTCTGAATAAGTTTTCCAAAATGTACTCTAGGAACACATGCAAGTTCATCAACCTGCCCTTGACTCATTTTTAAGTAATGAACTTTCATCACCTCAGACGTTGGGCTCTGGAATCAGCAAACACCCTGGCTCGCAGGAAATAAGATTTCGGCCATTGGAGATGAGCAAGTGAATCACTCTTGAATGTTATGTACCAGTTCACTGGAAGAAATTTTTCATCCTGTCTTTTTTCAGCACCGAACTTGCACAAGTATTGGTAACCTTTGACACTTAGCAAAGTGATCTTCGTGGGCTAAAGACAGTATTAGTTAGCCTTAGGGATACTTCCACCACGAGCAAAGCTGTAGCAGAATCATCAGGTTGCTCTTAGCAGCAAGTTTTTCCACTATAAAGTAGTTCCCTTTAATTTGTCAACCACATCTGATGCAGTCCTGTCAGCACCAGTTGTTTAATATTCCTTTGGTTTACACCAACATGTATTTAGCAAGCAGTTAGTTAATGAGGACTGAACAACTGGAGTAGAGGAGAAATGAAAGAGAAGAACATTAGTAAATCTAAGGAAAATCTTCCAGAGAATCAGTATACAGCACAGTGTATTAAAAATCTTAGTTGATCCTTATCTGAAAGCTTGTATATATATAAAACCTACTATCATCCAGTATTCAGATTGTATTTTTGTTGCAGCTGCATATTCTGAAAGGATGACATCTTTTCACTCTTGGTCTAGTCACAGTTACCTTCACTTGATTTTCTTTGTAGCTGTTTCAGTAATGCTACTGCTTTGCATGAGGTTATTGTAGGCTTATTTTCACTTAACAGATCTTGGTAAGGAGTTCATCGAGCAGGACATTGCAACTGGACGATCTTAGTTGGCCTCAGTCAGAAAGATCACAGTTCTTTCCCCAGAGTTCACAATCTGAAGTGCAGTTTGTGTGATTATTGTAGGAAGAGGGGATTATATGCAGACTTTGTCCTGGGTCAGCTGGTCAGACACAACACCCATGTTTGGATGAGGTTATTTTGATAAAATAACCTTTTTATTTTCCATGGTTATTGTCTTTGCCAGTCTGTGGCACACCATGACTTTGGTGTTTACTTGTTAATTATTAGTAATTAATCCTCCTTAGATTGTTAGCTGAGTTATGGAAATGTAACAGGGGTTATATATCAGTATATTTAAAACTAGGGGGTTGAAGAATTATACTTATAAAGCTATTTCGCACAAGTTAAAATGCTGTTTAGAAGTTTTATAGCCTGCAGTCCATGCGCTAGATTTGAACTCTACCTTTTTTGTGCTGACAGCATCCAGGCCGCCTCTGATCTTGCAGTCGCCGCCTCCTTACACCTCTCCCAGAGATGCCCCACCTGATATTCTGCTGGACTCCCCAGACAGGATGGGAAGCAAGAAGAAAAATAAAAAGGCTAAGCTCACCAAGGAGGATAAAGAACAGGCAGATAAGACTGCTATGTATGACATTGTCAGCTCTCCATCTAAAGACTGTACAAAGCTTACTCTGAGGCTGACTCGAGTTCGAGATCAGCAGGATGATATGCTCCTAAACATGGACAGCAGTACAGAGAATGAGGCAGAAATGAACAGTATGCAATTCCCAGAACAGACTGCAAAGCAGCCAGGGACTCCTAATGATATCCATGGCTCAGTGAACGTTTCTGGGCAGTGTGTACCACAACAGGAGCAGGCCTTTCTTCAAGCACAGCAGGTCCCTGTCTTACAACAGAACACTGCAGTTGGAACAGTGAAAACAACACAGTCACAGTTGCAGCCACTGCAGCAACCATCACAACAGCAGACTATGACACCATACGATGAGGTAGAATTGGATGCTTTAGCAGAGATTGAACGGATAGAGCGAGAGTCTGCAATGGAGAGAGAGAGATTTTCCAAGGAGGTACAGGATAAAGGTGAGATTTTAATGTGTTCAAGAGAATCTTGTGGTTTTTTTTTTAAAAAAAAGGAAAAATGAGGTATCAAGTTACTCTTCCCTTTAGCCTTCCCTGTTCTTCCCTTTCCACCCCAAAGGAAAGTTCAGCTCACCAGTGATGGCAGAGACTGGCAAGGAGCTTGTTGTCAGTGCTGTTGTATCTTGCAGCTAGGAGGTCCTGTTTGTACTTTTGTGAAGGGCTGCTGCTGTTGGTGAGTTTTGGAATACTTTTGAAGGTCCTACCAGAGTCCGGTCTCTTTACATTGGTTTGACGATGTAATCGCAATTCAGAAATGTAGAACTTGGACTAAATACTTGCACTGTACTTTTACTGAATTGTTTTGTCAGGTTTAAGTAGATTCCTTTTGTTTTTAGTTAGCTGCTTTTTGGAAAAGACTGAAATGAATGCTGTGCAACATTGAACCTGGTCCTTTATTTTCATCTCTTCGTTGTAGAACAGTGACACTTTTTTATTCCATAGATGTTTAGAGAATACATCCAGATGTTAGTTACCAAACAGTAAACTTAGTTAATGTATTATGATGCAGCATAAAATTTAAACCAATGCCTTGGCTTGCCCCTCCAGACTAACAGTGTATGGCATACTAGACAGCAAGAATCATAACAATCTTTATTTCAGCAGAAATGGGTGCCAATTTCCAAAGGTGCACAGTGCCCATTACATGAGACTTTAAGTTAGATTTGACAGACTCAGGGCATGAGAAGTGCTGGAATTGTTCTTGGTGCTGCCCCATACCATTTTCTCGTGACCACGAAAGCTGTGATACTTCTACATGCACAAATTGCTAATACTGTAAAGTTATTCAAAACTGTTGTGTGCTATTCTTCACGAGCAAGCACTCTTGTAATGTATGGTAGTTGTTTGCATCTTCATTCTTGGGTTACTTAGGAAGTGTGCATTGTATCTATGCACTCAAGATTACAGGGATTTGACCTTCTTGGTCATTTGCTCCATGTGAATAAATGTAACTATTAATGCCACATCCAGCAGAAGTTCTTGGATGAATCAAATGAATTTATCGCATGTACAACGAAACATACATTGAAAAGTGTCGTTTGTGTTAACGACCAACAAACCCAAGGATGTGCTGGGGGCAGCTCGCAAGTGTTACCACAATCCATTGTCAACAGAGCATATCCACAGTGTTTAACAGAACAACACAAGCAGCAACAATAACAGCAGAAGAACAAAAGAAGACAGCAAAATAAGCTCTTTTCTTCTCACCCACCCACCCACCCACTTACATGTACTTCTGGTCTTTCTCGTCTCTGGAATGTGAATTTATGTAATTGTCTTTTATTTGTATAAGGTGAATGATTTGTGAATGGTAAATTAGCTGTGACTTTAAGCTAATTTTTGATCTATGCTGGTACAGTTTGCTTATGAAAGTAGCTCTACCTGCCTGTTGCAAGGTCTTGCAGTAAACAGCAGCTCTGAAATGCCTAATTCTGAATCTGCACGTGGCATTGTGCAGTGTAAAACATTGCTGTTCTGCCATTGATTCTGCTGGATAATTCATTCGTTTGAAATTTGAACTTTTCACCTGAAGAATTGGTGCTCAACAAAATTGGTGTTTTGTTTCCCCGAAGGATGTAACTAGTAGAACAGATAACGGAAAACCAATGGATAAAAGTTGGTCGTGGAGTTATATAGCTGTTTGGTCAAACTGGCGCATACTGTCTGAGATGCCCATCTAAGTTAGTCCCATTTGCTTATGTTTGACCCATTTTCTTTTCCTATCCATGTATCTGTCCAAATATCTGTTAAATGTGGTTACTGTACTTGACTCAGTCAGCTCCTAGACAGCTCATTCCATATACTGACCACCCTCTGTGGGGAATGTTGCCCCTGAGATTCCTGTTAAATCATCTTTCTCCTTGACCCCATCCCCTAAGATAAATGTATGTCCCATAGTTCTTGATTCCTTCACCCTACCAGCATGCAAAATTATACATCTGGGATTGGAGATAATAGATAGATAGATAGATACTTTATTCATCCCCATGGGGAAATTCAACTTTTTTTCCAATGTCCCATACACTTGTTGTAGCAAAACTAATTACATACAATACTTAACTCAGTAAAAAATATGATATGCATCTAAATCACTATCTCAAAAAGCATTAATATATTGCCATGATTGACAGACATGAAATAAAACAAATAGAGATAGAGCTGAGGAGTGAGTGAGCCAATGTGAGAATAACCATGGTTTCAAATTAGACTCTGTGCAGGATTGGGGAAAGGGCAACGGTGTTTTCTGGTCCAGAAAATTGAGACCAGATGGAAGCCAAGGCAAGTTGACTAATTGGATCCAAAATTGGCAAGGTGATGTGAGGTGATGGGTGAAAAGATGCTTTTTTGATCGCAAGTCTGAGTAGTTTTGCAATTCAGGTTTGCTGCTGGAACCTTCACTGTTTGTGACTTTCATGTTCTTGGATGTGAACGTAGGTGATATGTCTAGTAGGTTTGCAGAATATACAAAAGTTGGATCAAATGTATTTAATGCTGACACATGTGAGGTCATACATTTTGGGAGGTCAGTTTTGAATAGAACAAATACAGTATATGGTAGGGGATTAAGTAATGTTGACTTATAGACACTTTTAATATCTAAAATATCCTGACACAGAAGCTGATAATGGAATCAGATTCAATTGAGTTTCCTAGATAGTGGGCAGGTTTTACTCGCTGCAGTACTCAATGCCACTGACTTGCTACTGTGGCCACATTATGTATGTGACTAGTTTAGTTTTTGGTCAGTGGGAACCCACTGAATATTGATAGTGGGGGATTCAGTGGTGCATTGAATGGTAGGGGGTATTGGCTAGATTTTTCCCTTGGTGGATATCATCATTGCTTGGCAAGTATGGTACAAATATTACTTGTCACCTATCATTCCAGGTCTGGATATTGTCCAGATATTGCTCTATTCTAAGTATTGTGCAATAATCCCAACATCAACTTCTGACCTTAACAATGAAAGGAAGTCATTGATAAAGATGGTTGAAGCTTGGACACTACCCAGAGGAACTGTTGCAGAGATGTCCTCTGGCTGAGATAATTGACCTCTAATCAGCAAGACCATTTTCCTTAGTGCCAGGTATAATTCCAACCAGCAGAGGGTTTTTGCTCTAATTCCCATTGGCTCTACTTTATCGTGGGCAACTTATACTGGAACCATTTGGCCAAAGGTATGGCAAATTGTGGGGCGCATGTCTTCGGTATGATTGCTGGAATGTTGTTTGGGTCTGTAGCCTTGACTGAATCCCATGCCTTTGGTAGATTCTTGATATCAGGTAGATTAAAATGAATTGGCATTATGTTAGGGACCACTGGTACCACTTAGCACTTCTGAAGAGTCTTGTAAATGCTTCAGCTTCCTCTTTTGCACAGATGTGCAGAGCTCCCCATCACTGAAAATAGGAATATTTGTTGGAGTCTCCGGTGACTTTATTCCCTGGCCATTCATGACTGTAGAGCTTAAAGGTGATCTACCGGTTCACTGATGCATACTGCTTATGTTGAATGCAAGTGGTTCTGTCTTGTAGCTTCACCAGGTTGATTTTGTGTTCTGAGGTTTACCTGGTGCCGCTCCTGATATGCTCTTCTGTGTTCTTCACTGTGCAAAATGGATCCCCTGGCTTGATGGTGATGGTAGAGCAGGGGATATGCTGGCACAGACTATGATTCAGTACCGTTCTGCTGCTGAATGCCCATAGCATTTCATGGATGTATAATCCTGAGCAACAAGATCTGTTCAGTCTGTCCTGTTTAACACGGCAGTAGTAACTTGCAATATGATGAAGTATACTTCCAATATGAAGATGAGATTTCTTCTCCACAAGGGCTATGCCGACTGCTGTTGTCATGGAAAGATGCAACTGCAACAGGTAGATCAAGTAGGCTTTTCTCTCTTGATTCCCTCACCCCTGCTGCAGACTGAATCGAGCAGCCTGGTCAGCGGTGCTAGTGAGCCACTTTTGGTGTGTTCATTAAAGCCTCATCCATGGTATATTACAAGACCATAAGACATTGGAGCAGAATTAGGCCATTTGGCACATTGAGTCTGCTCCACCATTTTATTATGACCGATCCATTTACCCCTCAACCCCATTCTCATGCCTTCCCACCGTAACCTTTAGAACCTATCAACCTCCGAATTAAGTACACCCAATGACCTGGCCTCCACAGTTGCTTATGGCAATGAATTCCACAGATTCACTACCCTCTGACTAATGAAATTTCTTCTCATGTCTGTTCTAAATGTGTGTCTTTCTTTTCATCCAGTCCTAGATTCCCCCATTATAGGAAACATCTACTCTATCTAGGTGTTTCAACATGCAATAAGTTTCAATGAGATTGGCCCTTATTCTTTTAAATTCTAGAGAGTACAGGCCCAGAGCCATCAAACACTCCACATATGATAAGCCTTTCATTTCTGGAATCATTTTCATGAACCTCTTTTCAACCGTCTCCAATGTCATCACATCCTTCATAGAACATAGAAATCTGTAGTACATTACAGGGCCTTCGGCCCAGAATGCTGTGCCGACCATATAACCTACTCCAGAAACTGCCTAGAATTTCCCTAGCACATATCCCTCTATTTTTCTAAGCTCCAAGTACCTAAATAAGAGGCTCTTAAAAGACCCTATTGTATCCAACTCCACTGCTGCCACTGGCAGTGCATTCCATGCTCTGTGTGGAAAAACTCACCCTGACATCCCCTCAGTACATATTTCCAAGCACCTTAAAACTATGACCCCTTGTGTTAGCCATTTCATCCCTGGGAAAAGGCCTCTGGATAACAACACAATCAAGGCCTCAGCCTCCGTCGCTCCAAGGAGAAAAGGCCTAGTTCACCCAACCTATTCCCATAAGGCATGCTCTCCAATCCAGGCAACATCCTTGTAAATCTCCTCTGCATTCTATAGCATACACATCTTTTCCTGTAGTGAGGTGACCAGAACTGAGCACAGTATTCCAAGTGGGGTCTGACCAATGTCTTGTATAGCTGGAACATTACCTCAGGGCTCTTGAACTCAATCCCATGGTTGAAGAATGCCAACACACTATATACCTTCCTAACAACACTGTCAACCTGCGCAGCAGCCTTGAGTGTCCTATCAACATGGACCCCAAGATTTCTCTGATCCTTCACACTGCCAAGAGTCTTACCATTAATATTCTGTCTTCAAATTTGACATACCAAAATGAACTACTTCACACTTAGCTGGGTTGAACTCCATCAGCCACTCCTCAGTCCAGTTCTGCATCCTATCAATTTCCCTCTGTAACTTCTGACAACCCTCCAGACCATCCACAACACCACCAACCTTTGTGTCATCAGCAAACTTACTTAATCTACCCTTCTACTTCTTCATGCAGCTCATTATAAAAATCATGAAGAGGAGTTTCCCAGAACAGATCCCTGCCGAACACCATTGGTTACCACCCTCCATGCAGAATTCCCTTTCTTGAACAAGGGAACAACATCTGCAACCCTCCAATCCTCTGGTACTTCTCCCGTCCCTATTGATGACACACAGGTCATTGCAAGAGGCTCAGCAGTCTCCTCCCTCACTTCCCTGGGGTATATCTCAGCTGGTCCCAGTGACATATCATACGTAATGCTTTCCAAAAGCTCCAGCACATCCTCTTTCTTAATGTCTATATGCTCAAGCGTTTCAGTCTGCTGTAAGTCATTCCCACAATTTCCAAGATCCTTTTCACTGGTGAATACTCAAGCAAAGTATTCATTAAGTACCTCTGCTACCTCCTCCGACTCCATGCGCACATTTCCACTATCCACCTGATTGGTCCTATTCTCACAATGCTCATCCTATTGCTCTTCACATATAGAATGCCTTGGGATTTTCCTTAATCCTGTTCACCAAGGCCCTCTCATAGCCCCTTCTGTTTCTCCTAATTCCATTCTTAAGCTCCTTCCTAGCAACCTTGTAATTTTCTTGAACTTTAACAGTACCTAGTTTCATGAACCTTTTGTAAGCTTTTCTTTTTAACTAGTTTTTCTACATGCTTTGTGCATCATGCCATCCTTTCCCTGCCTCAAATGAACATTCCTATGCAGAGCTCCATGCAAATGTTCCCTGAACGCTGCTGTGCATTTCCCTGAAAACATCTGCTCCCAAGTTCCCGCCTACTAGCATCACAATTCCCCCTACCCCAATTAAATGTTTTCCCTCCAAAATGCTTTCCCACCAAGTGATCTGACACCTGACCAGGTTCATTTCCCAATACTCGATCGAGTACAGCCTCTCCTCTAATTACCTTATCTACATATTGCATCAGGAAACCTTGCTGAACACACCTAACAAACTCCACCCCATGTGCTAAGGAGATGCCAGTCTATATTAGGAAAATTAACATCTCCTATCACAACTACCCTATTATTATTACACCATTCCTGAATTTGCCTCCCTAGCTGCTCCTCGATATCCTTGTTATTATAGGGAGGTCTATTAAAACACACCCAGCAGAGTTATTGCCCTTTCCAGTTTTTGACTTCCACCCATACTGACTCAGTAGACCATCCCTCCATGACTTACTCCTTTTCTGCAGCCATGACACTATCCCTAATTAGCAATGCCACATCTCCACCTTTTTTGACTCCCTCTCTTTTCTGTTTGAAACATCTAAAGCTTGGCACACTCAGCAGCCATTCCTGTTCCTGAGACACCCAAGTCTCTGCATGGCTAGAACGTCACAATTCCACGTATTGATCCAAGCTCTTAAGTTCATCCACCTTGTTAATGATGCTCCTTGCATTTAAATAGACACATCTCAAACCATCAGGCTGAGTGCATCTTTGCTTTCACATCTGCCTATCATATAACCATAT
Organism: Hemitrygon akajei; assembly: GCF_048418815.1. Taxonomy (NCBI): domain Eukaryota; kingdom Metazoa; phylum Chordata; class Chondrichthyes; order Myliobatiformes; family Dasyatidae; genus Hemitrygon; species Hemitrygon akajei. The sequence continues at coordinate 6,869,457 of NC_133129.1, forward strand.
AACAATTACAGCACAGAAACAGGCCACCTCGGCCCTTCTAGTCCATGCCGAACGCTTACTCTCACCTAGTCCCATTGGCCCGCACTCAGCCCATAACCCTCCATTCCTTTCCTGTCCATATACCTATCCTTCCTCACAAACTTGCTACAAATTATCTCTACTTGTGCTCCAACTTCCCCACCCTCTGCCTCTTCACTTCAGTTCCCACCCCCCTGCAAATCTAGTTTAAACCCTCTCTAATAGTATTAGCAAACCTCCCCGCCAGGATATTGGTCCCCCTCGGATTCAAGTGCAACCCGTCCTTTTTGTCTAGGTCATACCTACCCCAGAAGAGGTCCCAATGGTCCAAAAATCTCATCTCTGCCCCCGCTTCAATCCTTCAGCCACACATTTATCCTCCACCTCATTCTGTTCCTATACTTACTGTCATATGGCACAAGCAGCAATCCTGTGATTACTACCTTTGAGGTCCTGCTCCTCAGCTTCTTTCCTAACTCCCTGTATTCTGCTTTCAGGGCCTCCACCCTTTTTTTTGTCTCTGTCATTGGTACAACCTCTGGCTGCTCACCCTCCCATTTCAGGATATTGTGGATGTGCTTGGAAGCAAACGATCACCTTTGTTTCTTTTTCGCACCCACAGAGTCACCTATCTATCCCCCTAACTATAGCATTCCCTATAACTGCTGCCATCCTCTTCTGTTCCACAGGGCCATACTTAGTGCCACAGGCAAGCCACTGTTGCTTCCCCCAGTTAGTCCCCTTCCAACAGCACTCAAAATGGAGTATTTATTGTTAAGGGAGACAGCCACAGGGATGCTCTCCACTACCTGACGCTCTCCCTTCCCTCTCTTAATGGTCACCCACTTATCTGTCTCCTGTGGCTCCAGGGTGACTACCTGCCTGTAGCTCCTATATATCACCTCCTCGCTCGATGCACCTGGCACAGATGTGGCCATCAGGGAGGCTATAAGTCTCCCGGACATCCCACATTTGACACCCAGAACAGAAAACTGGCCTTGCAGTCATACCTACTAATCTTTTGATGGTGGGGGGTGGGGGAGTAACCTGCTTCACCAAAGACGAAGACCTACTAGTCTTCGTCTTTGAGCCAAAGACCTACTACTCTGACTTGCACTATTTCTAAGACCGCTCCACTAGGCAATGTCTCTCTGTTATTTAGCAGCTTTCACAGCGTCCTTCCTTCAGTAAGGGACCTGAATCTGCTCAATATTCCAAATGAGGCCTCGCCAGTGCCTTGTAAAGCCTTAGCATTGCATCCTTGTTTTTAAATTGTTGTTTTCTTGAAATGAATGCTAACATTGCATTTTCCTTCCTCACCATCAACTCAAACTGCAAGGAAATACCATGTTCCAAATGTATCTAACCAGAGTTTTATAGAGCTGCAACATAACCTTGCTCTATTGAAGTCAATCCTCCAATTAATGAAGGCCAACGTATATTCCTCCTTAATTAACCTATCTACTTACGCTGTAACTTTGAGGGGCTTGTGGACATGGATCCCAAGCTCCCTCTGTTCCTCCTCATTGCTAAGAATCTTGCCATTAGCCCTGTATTCTGCCTTCAAGATTGACCTTCTGAAATGAATCACTTCACACTTTTCCAGGTTGAACTCCATCTGCTACTTAGTCTAGCCCTGCATCCTGTCAATATTCCTTTGCAACCTACAGCAACTCTCCATACTATCCACAACTTCACCAACCTTCATGTCATCTGCAAATCTACTAACTCACCCTTTCACTTCCTCATCAATGTCATTTATAAATAAATCGCAAGGAGCAAGGGCTCTCAGAACACATCCTGTTAAATACCACTGGTCACTGAGCTCCAGATAGAGTACTCTCCATCTACCACCATCCTCTGCCTCTGTGGCCAAGCCAATTCTGAATCCGTGCAGCCAAGTTTTCCTGGCTGCCCTGCCTTCTGACTTTTTGATGAGCCTACCAAGGGGAGCTTTGTCAAAAGCCTTACTGATATCCATAAACACAACATCCACTGCTTGGCCTTCTTTGTCACTTCCTCAAAATAAGTGAAACTACCAGATGATTCTAAAACCTGAGCTGATTCACTTCAGGGAAGGAGATCTGTTTTCCTTAACCAACTCTGATCACTGCAAATTACTTTTAACTCTCAGGCACCAAATGCAGGTATCATCAGTGAGATTGTCCCATCACCATTTTTAAAATTACCTTCACCTGTCTCCAAATTGTGGCTCAGTTCATATTTTACCTGTGCACAGTTTTCTTTGTTGCTTGGGTGGTTTCTCTCTTAAGTTAAAGTGTAACTTCATTAAAATTATTGTCGTTAAAGTTTGACTATGAAGTAACCAACTCTGTTCTAATTGGTGAAATGTTCACGTCAATATATTGTTCCTGAACGCTATCTGTACAATGGTTTGTTCTTGTATTCTGTGCCCTTTTCTGTAAATCACATTGGCTGAGATATTTTGATTATAAGCACAAAAGAATGGCTAAAATCTGTTTGAAAAGTACTCCATACTTCAGTCTTTATTTCAAATAATGTATTCTTGAATCTTAGAGTTGCCATAGAATTACTGAATAAAACATTGAAACTGGTTCATTTAGACTAAGCTAGTCCAACACTTAATGTCCACTTTATTAGGTACCTTCTGTAGTTAATAAACTGCCCCCTGAATGTATGTTTGTGGTTTTCTGCTGTAGCCCATCCATTTCAAGCTTGGATATGTTGTATGTTCAGAGGTGCTCTTCTACATAAGTAGTAATTTGATTTACTGTTACGTTCTCGTCAGCTTCAACAAGTCTGACCATTCTCCTTTGAGCTTTCTCATTAACAATGGGTTTTTGTCCACAGAAATGCTTGCTGGATGGTTTTTTTTGCAAAGTTCTCTGTAAATTCTAGAGACTGTCTTATGTGAAAATCCCAGGAGATCAGCAGTTTTTCCAGATACTCGAATTGCTCCATCTGGCATCAACATTCCACGGCCAAAGTCGCTAGGATCACATTCAACACAAAGATGCACACTTTGGCCTTGTTTTCTCCCCAGTTTCTCTTTTTCCCCTTAATATCCTTAAACTCTGTGGGCATAATAGTCAAATATGATTTTAACTTTTACCAGTGTTTAGTCACAATCCAACTGTCCAAAAAAATCTTTATGATTTCTTGTGCTTGTACTACAATACGAAAATGAAAGTCAGCTTTATTTTTTTCATTTTAGATAAGCCCTTAAAGAAACGGAAGCAAGACTCATTTCCTCAGGAGACTGCTGGAGGAGCTGGAGGTGGTGGTGCTGCAAGTAGACCTGCACTTTTGGTCAGTATAGATCTACAACATGCAGGAAGAACTGATGGACAAGCAGTGCCTCCTCTAGATTCAGACAGTGTGAAGAAATCCTTGGAGTTGGTGCGACAGGCCACAGAAGCAACTTTAATTTCACGGCAGGAAGATGCAACAGTGGCATTAAAACCTAAGACAGAAGGTCATTCGGCAGTTCCCAGGAAGAAATCTGAAAACGAGGGCCAAAAGGATGATGGTCAGAAAATTGACAGCCGACCTGATGTCATAAAGTCCAGGTCAGAAACACCAAAACAGAAGAGTGAGAACCAACCAGAGACACCAAAAGCAAAGCATGAAAGTAAACGAGATATTTCTAAATTAACACCAGAAAAGAAACCTGAAATATCAAAACACAAACATGAGGGAAAATCAGATCATACCAAAACAAAAATTGAAAATAAATCAGAAACACAGAAAGCACGACATGAAGGACGGCAGAGTTCAGACACTCCAAAGGATAAACGAGAGCTACACCAGGAGGTACAGAAACAGAAATTGGATGAGAAAAATGATCCTGAAAGAGGAAAAATGGATCCATCAAAGGTCAGGAGACCAGAAACCCCCAAACTAAGTAAAACTGAATCTGATAATAAACCAACACGAAATGAGCCTGCTAAGCATAACCGGACAGAGTCCTCAAAGTCAGTGCGGATAGAAAGAAAGGTATGTTCTGACGCTGGTGACAGAGGCGAGCGAGGTGACAGAAATGAACGCCGTTCACCAGAAGAGCAGAGGTTGCGATCAGAAAGTCCCAGAGTTAAACAAGATAGTAGAGATCCTGGAAAAATAAAGCCTGATGTGAAGGATCGATTTGGTTTAAAGCAAAGTAGGAGATCAGACATTCCATCTGCATCTTTGAGCAATAAAGAGAGAGATGACCGAAGATCAGATGGGAGCAAAGTAAAATCAGAGACCCCCAAATCCCTCTCTGATGAGAAAGAAAAATTTCCGAGCTATCTGCTGGGAGGAGGAAGGTCTGATGCACTTAAAAACTTTGTTATTCCAAAAATCAAGCGGGATAAGGATGGCAATGTTTGCAATGAACAGAAGGAATTGAGGAAGTCTGTGGATAAGAATGAATTAAAATTAAAGGTAGAAAAAATAGATCCAGTGGAGGACCTGAAGAAAGTGATCAAGCCTGTTGTGGTTCTCCATAAATTACCTTTTGATAAAGTGCAGAAATTTATCAAAGATAATGAAGACAAAAATGCATCACGAAGCTCCAGCAAATCGAAGAGTAGACTACCCTCTAAGCCAAGTAAAGGTACTAATTTTACTTTACCTGATGGTTTAATTATAGTAAACCTGGTGTAGTTGAAAGTATAGTGTGGAGTAAATTTATCTGATTGCTCTAAACATTCAGTAGTGTTCAATAATGCATGCAATACACTCTAGTGGCAGAACCTTTCCACAGCTGTTTACGGAATAAATTTTAAATTGTGCACCTGCAATGTATTTTGAAAAGGAACCAGGCATTGCTCTGTTATTTACTTCCCTGCTAATTTCCCCTCTCCCAACACACAAAAAAAATATCAAATGTTCCTAGTCAGACTCAGTGCTGGAGAAACTCAGCAAGTCAGTCAGTATCAATGGAGAGGAATAAACAGTGGACATTACAGGTTTAGACCCTTCATCGGGACTGGAAAGGAGGAGGAAGAAGCCAGAATAAGATGATGAGGGAGAGGGGAAGGGGTACAACCTGGCAGGTGATAGGTGAAAGAGGTAAAGGGCAGAAGACCATAAAAATTTACAGCATATTGCAGGCACTTCGGCCCACAATGTTGTGCCTACTATGTAACCTGCTCTAGAGACTGCCTAAATTTCCCTAGCGCATGGCCCTCTATTTTTCTAAGCTCCATGAACCTATCTAGGAAGCTCTTAAAAGACCCTATTGTATCCACTTTCATCACTGCCGCCAGTAGTGCATTCCACACGCTAATCTCTGTGTGGAAAAACTTACCACTAATATCCCCCCGATACCAATTTCCAAGCACATTGTAACTATTCCCCCTCATCTTAGCCATTTCAGCCCTGGGGGAAAAGCCTCTGGCTATCCACACGATTAATGCCCCTCATCATCTTATACATCTTCATCAGGTAGCCTCTCATCCTCCATCGCTCCAAGGAGAAAAGGCCACGTACACTCAACCTATTCTCATAAGGTACGCCCTCCAATGCAGGCAACATCCTTGTAAATCTTCTCTGTACTCTTAAGTATCCACATCCTTCCTGTAGTGAGGTAACCAGAACTGAAAACAGTTCTCCATGTGGGGTCTGACCAAACTGTAACATTGCCTCATGGCTTTTGAACTCAATCCCATGGTTGATGAATGGCAACACACCATACCTTCTTAACAACACTGTGCAGCTGCTTTGAGTATCCTATGGACAACAGACCCCAAGATCTCTCAGATCCTCCACACTGCCAAGACTCTTGCCATTTATATTTTGTCTTCAAATTTGGCCTACCAAAATGAACCACTTCACACTTATCTGGGTTGAAGTCCACCTGCCACTTCTCAGCCCAGTTCTGCATCCAATGCAGAAGGAATTTAATAGGAGAGTGGACAATGGGATAAAAGGAGGAAGTGATGGATAGGTGAGGAGAAAAAAATGAGTAAGGGGAGCCAGAGAAATAATGCTTCTGGTATTATAACTGAAATTGTACCCAACACCACTTGTGTTGTGGATTTAACAATTAAATCGTTTTGCACTGTACACAGTTGCAGTTTCAGCTCTTGAACAGCAGTTCTTCAAAAACTCTTAGAGACATAGTCATAGAAAAATCTAGCATAAAAGCAGACCTTCAGACTATTTAGTCCATGCCAAACCACTTAAATTACCTATTCCCATCAACCTTAACATAATATGATTTGGAACAGTCAGCATGGCTGTATGAAAGGCAGGCTGTGCCTTACGAACCCGATTGAATTTTTTGAGGATGTGACTAAACACATTGATGAAGCAAGAGCAGTAGGTGTAGTGTATATGGATTTCAGCAAGGCATTTGACCAGGTACCCCATGCAAGACTTTTTGAGAAAGTAAGGAGGCATGGGATCCAAGGGGACATTGTTTTGTGGATCCAGAACTGGCTTGCCCACAGAAGGCAAAGAGTGGTTGTAGATGGATCTTATTTGGCATGGAGATGGTGTGCCTCAGGGATCTGTTCTGGGATCCCCTACTCTTCATGATTTCTATAAATGATCTGGATGAGGAAGTGGTGGGATGGGTGAGTAAATTTACTGATCAGACAAAGGTTGGGGGTGTGGATAGTATGGAGGGCTGTCAGACCCCACTTGGAGTACTGTGCTCAGTTCTTGTCACCTCACTACAGGAAGGATGTGGAAACCATAGAAAGGGTGCAGAGGAGATTTACAAGGATGTTGCCTGGATTGGGGAACATGCCTCATGAGAATAGGTTGAGTGAACTCGGCCTTTTCTCTTTGGAGCAACGGAGGATAAGAGGTGACCTGATAGGGGTGTACAAGATGATGAGAGGCATTGATCGTGTGGATAGTCATAGGCTTTTTCCCAGGGCTGAGATGGCTAGCACGAGAGCACACAGTTTTAAGGTACTTGGAAGCAGGTACAGAGGAGATGTCAGAGTAAGTTTTTTACGCAGAGAGTGGTGGGTGCATGGAATGGGCTGCGGGCAACTGTGGTGAAGGTGGAAACAATAGGGTCTTTTAAGAGACTTCTGGATAGGTACATGGAGCTTAGAATAATAGTGAGCTATGGGTAACCCTAGGTAATTTCTAAGGTAAGGACGTGTTTGGCACAGTTTTGTGGCCCAAAGGGCCTGTATTGTGCTGTAGGTTTTCTATGTTTCTTCAATGATTCTATGGCACTCACCGGGACTATTACCATCCATACCTCTACCATCAATGTTCCAATCCAAAATGCTCTTAAATGTTGAAATTGAGTTTAAATGCACCACTGTTGCTGGCAGCTCATTCCACACTCTCACAACCCTCTGGATGAAGAAGTTTCCCTTCAAGTTCCTCTTTAAGCTTTTCACCTTTCCCCCATAAACCCTTGACTACCGGTTGTAGTCCTACCCAACCTTAGTGAAGAAAGCCTGCTTGCATTTACCCTATCTATACCCCTCATTGTTGTATATTTCAATCAAATATCCTCTCATTCTTCCACATTCCAAGGAATTAAGTCCTAACCTATTCAATCTTTCTTTATAATTCAGGTACTCTGGTTCCAGCACCATCCTTATAAATTTTCTCTTTATTCTTTCAACCTTATTTACATCTAGGTAGGTGACCAAAGCTACACACAATACTCCAAATTAGGGTTCACCAACTTCTTATACAACTTCAGCATGTTCCAGGCCCTTCAGCCCACAATGTTGTGCCAACCATGTAACCTACTCTAGAAACTGCCTGGAATTACCCTACTGCATAGCCCTCCGTGTACACGTAGAAACATAGAAAACCGACAGCACAATACAGGCCCTTTGGATCACAGTACTGTGCTGAGCATGTACCTACTTTTGAAATTACCCATAGCCCTCTATTTTTCTAAGCTCCATGTACCTATCTAGGAATATCTTAAAAGACCCTATCATATCTGCCTCTACCACTGTCGCCGTCAGCCCATTCCACGCACTCACCACTCTCTGTGTAAAAAACAACTTACCCCAGACATCTCCTCTGTACCTACTTCCAAGTACCTTAAAGCCGCGCCCTTTCGTGTTAGCCATTTCAGCCCTGAGAAAAAGCCTCTGACTATCCACCCGATCAGTGCCTCTCATCATTTTATATGCCTCTATCAGGTCACCTCTCATCCTCCGTTGCTCCAAGGAGAAAAGGCCAAATTCACTCAACCTATTCTCATAAGGCATGCCTCCCAATCCAGGCAACGTCCTTGTAAATCTCCTCTGCACTCTCTGCAGTATCCACATCCTTCCTATATTGAGGCGATCAAAACTGAACACAGTACTCCAAGTGGGGTCTGACCAAGGTCTTATATAGCTGTAACATTACCTCACGGCTCTTGAACCCAATCCCTAGATTGATGAATACCAACACACCATACGCCTTCTTAACAACACTGTCAACCTGTGCAGCTGCTTTGAGTGTACTATGGACGTGGGCTTTAAGATCTCTCTGATTCTCCAGACTGCCAAAAGTCTTCAGTATTAATACTATATTCTGTCTTCAAGTTTGACCTACCAAAATAAGCTACTTCACACTTGTCTGTGTTGAACTTCATTTGCCACTTAGCGCAATTCTGCATTTTATCAATGTCCCGCTGTAACCTCTGACAATTCTCCAGATTCTCCACAACGACGCCAACCTTTGTGCCATCAGCACACTTACTAACCCACCCTTCTACTTCCTCATCCAGGTCATTTATAAAAATCTAAAAGAGGAGGGGCCCAGAACAGATTGTTGCAAAACACCACTGGATACCGGTCTCCATGCAGAATATGAACCATCTGCAACCACCCTTTGCCTTCACGTGGGCAAGCCAATTCTAGATCCACAATCAAGGGCTCCTTGATTCCCATACCTCCTCACTTTTTGAATGAGCCTTGCATGGGGAACCTTATCAAGTGCCTTAAGGAAATCCATTTAAACTACAATCCACTGCTGTGCCTTCATCAACGTGATTTTCTTTAATATCCTCAAAGAATTCAGTCAGGCTCGTAAAGCACAACCTGCCCATGACAAAGGCATGCTGACTATCCCTAATCAGATTAGGGTTAGGGTTAGCGTTCCAAATGCTCATACATCCTGCCTCTCAGGATCTTCTCCCAACAACTTGCCCACCACTGAAGTAAGACTTACTGGTCTATAATTTCCTGGGTTATCTTTACTCCCTTTCTTGAACAAGGGAATAACATTTACAACCCTCCAATCCTCCGGTACTTCATCCCTCCCTGTTGATGATGCAAAGATCATCGCCAAAGACTCAGCAATCTCCTCCCTTGCTTCTCCCACAGTAGCCTGGGGTATATCTCATCCGGTCCCAGCGACTTATCTAACTTAATGCTTCTCAAAAGCTCCTGCACATTCTCTTTCTTAATGTCTGTTACTTTGATTTATGAAGGCCAGTATGCCAAAAGCTTTCTTTACAACCCTATCAAAATGTGAATCCACTTTCAATGAATTATGCACCTTAATCCCAGACCTATAAAAGTGCAAAAACGCACACATGTGCATTAAATTCCATTTGCCATTTCTCAGCCTATTTTTCCAGTTGGTTTTGAATGCCAAGCTATTGAAACTAATCAATCCATGTCTATCCAAATACTCATACATCCGTCCCTTAGAATACCTTCCAGTAACTCGCCTATTACCAATGTCAGGCTCACCAGGCTATAATTTCCTGGGGTTTTTTTTAGTCTTTCTGAAACAGGGGTACAACATTACCTATTCTCAATTCCTCCTGAACCTCAACTGTCCCAGAGAATAAATTAAATATCTTTGCTGGGGCCTCTGCAATTTCTGCCCTTGCTGCTCAAAGGGTCTGAGGGAACACCTTGTCAGGCCCTGGGGATTTATCCACTCTAATTTGCCTCAAGACAGCAAATACCTCCTCCTCTGTAATCTAGATAAGAATTGACACTGCTTTGTCTTACATCTACGGACTCTGCATTCATATGAGTAAGTATAGGTGCAAAAATTGTATTTAAGATCTCCCCTGTCTCCTTTTACTCCACGCATGGATTACCATTCTGATTTTAGAGAACCTATTTTGTCCCGTATAATGCTTTTGCACTTAACCTATCTGTTGAATCCCTTGGGATTCTCCTTCATCTTGCCTGCTAGGGCAATTTCATGCCTTCTTTTAGCCCTCTTAATTTCTTTCTTCTCTTGCATTTCTTATATTCCATAAGTACCTCATTTATCCTTCCCTGCCTACGCCTGCAGTGCACCTCCTTTTTTTTCTTAAGCAGGATCTGAATATTTTTTGAAAACCAACATTCCCTAAAACAACAGGCACATACAAACTTTGTACTCTCAAGATTTTACTTTTGAAGGCCTACCACTTACTAAATACACCTTTGCCAGAAAACCGCCTGTCCCAGTCCACACTTGACACATTATTTCTGACACTAAATTGGCCTTTCTCCAATTTAGAATCTCAACCTGAGGAACAGACCTGTCTTTTTGCATATTTACTTTGAAACTAGTGGCATTATGATCACTAGATGCAAAGTGTTCTATGCAAGCTTCTGTCACTTGTCCTGTCTCATTCCCTAAAAGCAGATCAAGTATTGCATGCTCTCTTGTTGGAACTGTTACATACTGATCAAGGAAACTTTAATGATCACATTTGACAAATTCTATTTTATCCAGTCTTCTTACAGTATGGGAGTCCCAGTCAATATATGGAACATTAAAGTCACCTACTATGACAACCTTCTGTTTCGTGCAGCAGTCTGCAACCTCTCTGCAGATTTGTTCCTTTAAGTCCTTTGGAGTGTTGGGTGGTCTATGAAATAGCCCCATTAATGTGGTCATACCTCTTTTATTCCTCAGTTTACTCATGAAGCCCCACTAGATGAGTTCTCCAGTCTGTCCGGACCGAGCACTGCTGTTCAGTCCCTCCCACTCTGTTACATTTAAAACAACAGAACCCCAGAATATTGCCATTCCTGTCCCTCCTGTAACCAGCTCATGATATCATAATTCCATGTGTTGATTTGCCCTGAGCTCATCTGCCTTTCCTGTGATACTTCCTTGCATTGATATATATGCAGCTCAGGACATTAGTCTTAACCTTTTAATTTCTGACTTGGAGGTTTCAACAACATCAAAGTGAGGTGATAGAGAGGATATAGGCAGGTATTCACATCAGAGCCTAGGGAGACAAATAAGTGCATAACAGTGAGGAGAGGGAAGGGCAGGAGTCAGAGGCTAGAGAGCACCCCTGTGGCTGTACACCTTGACAATAAGTGCTCCTGCTTGAGTACTGTTTTGGGTGGGGGGCGGCCTCCCTAGGGGAAGCAACAGTGGCTGTGCCTCTGGCACAGAGTCTGGCCCTGTGTCTCAGAAGGGTAGGGAAAGGAAGAGGTTGGCAGCAGTGATGGGTTAACTCTATAGTTAGGGGTCAGACAGATGATTCTGTGGATGCAGGGAAGAAGCATAGATGGTAGTTTGCCTCCCAGTGCCAGGGTCTGGGATATTTCTAATTGCACCCAAGATATCCTGAAGTAGGAAGGAGAACAGCCAAAGATAGTGATACATATTGCTACCAAAGACATGGGCAGGAAAAGGAAAGAGGTCCTGAAAGCAGACTACAGAGAGTTAGGAAGGAAGTCGAGAAGCGGGACCACAAAGGTAGTAACCTCGGGATTACTGCCTGTGCCACTTGACAGTGAGTATAGGAATAGAGTGAGATGGAGGATAAATGCATGGCTGAGGATTGAAGCAGGGGGCAGGGATTCAGATTTCTGGATCATTGGGACCTCTTTTGGGGCAGCTGTGACCTGTACAAAAAGGACAGGTTGCACTTGAATCCCAGGGGGACCAGTATTCTGGCGGGGAGCTTTTCTAAGGCAATTGGGGACAGTTTAAACTAGGATTGCTGGGGCGTGGGAACTGAGCCGAAGGGACGGAGGAAGAGGAAGTTGGCTCACAAATAGAGAAAGCATGGAGACAGTGTAAGGGGGAGGATAGGCAGATGATAGAGAAGGGACGTGCTCCAGACCGAAGGCTTGTGATGTGTCTATTTTAATGCAAGGAGTATTATGAACAAAGCGGATGAGCTTAGAGCATGGATCAGTACTCGGAGCTATGATGTTGTGGCCGTTACAGAGAGTCGGATGGCTCAGGGACAAGAATGATTACTTCGAGTGCTGGGCTTTAGATTTTTCAGAAAGGACAGGGAGGGAGGCAAAAGAGGTGGGGGTGTGGCACTGTTGATCAGTGTCACAGCTGCAGAAAAGGAGGAAGACATGGAAGGATTGTCTACGGAGTCTCTGTGGGTGGAAATTAGGAACAGAAAGCGGTCAATAACTCTACTGGGTGATTTTTATAGACCACCCAATAGTAACAGGGACATCAAGGAGCAGGTAGGGAGATAGATTCAGGAAAGGTGTAATAATAACAGGGTTGCCGTGGTAGAAGATTTTAATTTCCCAAATATTGATGGGCATGTCCCGAGAGCGGGGATTTAGATGGGGTAGAGTCTGTTAGGTGTGTTGAAGAAGGTTTCTTGATACAATATGTACATAAGCCTACAAGAGGAGAGGCTGTACTTTATCTGGTATAATGAACCTGGTCAAGTGTCACATCACTCAGTGGGAGAGCATTTTGGGGATAGTGATCATAATTCTATCTCCTTTAGCATAGCATTGGAGAAGAATAGGGACAGACAAGTTAGGAAAGCATTTAATTGGAGTAAGGGGAATTATGAAGTTATCAGGCAGGAACTTGGAAGCATAAATTGGGAACAGATGTTCTCAGGGAAATGTACAGAAGAAATGTGGCAAATGTTCAGGGGATATTTGTGTGGAGTTCTGCATAAGCACATTTCAATGAGACAGGGAAAGGGTGGTAGGGTACATGTACCGTGGTGTACAAAGGCTGTTGTAAACCTAGTCAAAAATAAAAGAAAAGCTTACAAAAGTTTCAAAAAACTAGCTAACGACAGAGATCTAGAAGATTATAAGGCTAGCAGGAAGGAGTTTAAGAAAGAAGTTAGGAGAGCCAGAAGAGGCAATGAGCAGGCCCTGGCAGACAGGATAAAGGAAAACCCCAGGGCATGAGAAAATAGGACCAATCAAGTGTGACAGTGGAAAAGTACGTATGGAACCAGAGGAGATAGCGGAGGTACTTAACGAGTCCTTGCTTTCAGTATGGTAAAGTATCTTGACGATTGTAGGGATGGCTTACAGTGGACTGTAAAGCTTGAGTATGTAGCATTGAGATGCTGGAGCTGCAATTGGATTCATATTGGAGCATCTGCGATGCTGAGAAAGTCGTGAATAGCACGTTCAGTGAGTTGGCCACACTGCAGGTAAAGGCTACACAGGCAGAAAGAGAATGGGTGGCCACTAAACAGCATAGCAGTAGGCAGGTAGTGCAGGAGTCCCCTGAGATCATCTCCCTCCTAAACAGATATACTGTTTTGGATACTGTTGGGGGAGATGTCTCATCAGGGGAAGACAGCAGCAGCCAAGTTCATGGCACCATGGGTGGCTCTGTGGCACGGGAGGGAAGGAAAAGGAGTGGGAGAGCTGTAGTGATAGGGGATTCGATTGTAAAGGGAATAGATGGACGTTTCTGCGGCCGCAAATGTGACTCCAGGATGGTATGTTGCCTCCCTGGTGCAAGGGTCAAGGATGTCTCTGAGCGGCTGCAGGACATTCTGGAGTGGGAGGGTGAACAGCCAGTGGTCGTGGTGCACATAGGTACCAACGATATAGGTAAAAAACGGGATGTGGTCCTACAAGGTGAATTTAGGGAGTTAGGAGATAAACTAAAAAGTAGGACCACAAAGGTAATAATCTCTGGATTACTACCAGTGCCACGTGCTAGTCAGAGTAGAAATAGGAGGATATTTCAGATGAATACGTGGCTTAAAAAATGGTGTAAGGGGCAGGGATTCAAATTTCTGGGGCATTGGAACCAGTTCTGGGGGAGGTGGGACCAGTACAAACAGGACAGTCTGCACCTGGGCTAGACTGAAACCAATGTCCTAGGGGGAGCATTTGCTACTGCTGTTCAGGAGGATTTAAACTAATGTAGCAGGGGGATGGGAACAGAGAGACAGAGGGGTGTAAAATGAGGGTAGAAGAAAAAGTAGTAAGGTGAAAAGTAAAAGTGGCAGGCAGGCAAATCCAGGACAAAAAGCAAAAAGAGCCACTTTTCGACATAATTGTATAAGGGCCAAGAGTGTTGTAAAAACAAGCCTGAAGGCTTTGTGTGTCAATGCGAGGAGCATTCGTAACAAGGTGGATAAATTGAATGTGCAGATAGTTATTAATGAATATGATATAGTTGGGATCATAGAGACCTGGCTCCAGGGTGACCAAGGATTGGAGCTCAACACCAGGGATATTCAATATTCAGGAGGGATAGACGGGAAAGAAAAGGAGGTGGGATAGCGTTGCTGGTTAGAGAGGAGATTAACGCAATAGAAAGGAAGGACATTAGCCTGGAGGATGTGGAATCGATATGGGTAGGCCACCTAACAGTAGTAGTGAGGTTGGGGATGGCATTAAACAGGAAATTAGAAATGCATGCAATAAAGGAACAGTAGTTATAATGGGTGACTTCAATCTACATATAGATTGGGTGAACCAAATTGGTAAGGGTGCTGAGTAAGAGGATTTCTTGGAATGTATGTGGGATGGTTTTCTGAACCAACATATCGAGGAACCAACTAGAGAGCAGGCCATTCTAGATTGGGTAGTGAGCAATGAGGAAGGATTAGTTAGCAATCTTGTCGTGCGAGGCCCCTTGGGTAAGAGTGACCATAATATGGTGGAATTCTTCATTAAGATGGAGAGTGACATAGTTAATTCAGAAACAAAGGTTCTGAACTTAAAGAAGGGTAACTTTGAAGGTATGAGACGTGAATTAGCTAAGATAGACTGGCAAATGGGGCTGACGGTGGATATGCAATGGCAAGCATTTAAAGGTCGCATGAATGAACTACAACAATTGTTCACCCCAGTTTGGCAAAAGAATAAATCAAGGAAGGTAGTGCACCCATGACTGACAAGGGAAATGAGGGACAGTATCAATTCCAGAGAAGAAACATACAAATTAGCCAGAAAAAGCCGCACACCTGAGGACTAGGAGTAATTCACAGTCCAGCAGAGGAGGACAAAGGGCTTAATTAGGAAAGGGAAAAAAGATTATGAGAGAAAGCTGGTAGGGAACATAAAAACTGACTGTAAAAACTTTTATAGATATGTAAAAAGAAAAAGATTGGTTAAGATAAATGTAGGTCCCTTACAGTCAGAAACAGGTGAATTGATCATGGGGAACAAGGACATGGCAGATCAATTGAATAACTACTTTGGTTCTGTCTTCACTAAGGAGGACATAAATAATCTTCCAGAAATAGTAGGGGACCGAGGATCTAGTGAGATGGAGGAACTGAGGGAAATACATGTTAGTAGGGAAGTGGTGTTAGGTAAATTGAAGGGATTAAAGGCAGATAAATCCCCAGGGCCAGATGGTCTGCATCCCAGAGTGCTTAAGGAAGTAGCCCAAGAAATTGTGGATCCATTAGTGATAATTTTTCAAAACTCCTTAGATTCTGGATTAGTTCCTGAGGATTGGAGGGTGGCTAATGTAACCCCACTTTTTGAAAAAGGAGGGAGAGAAACCGGGGAATTATAGACCGGTTAGCCTGACATCGGTGGTGGGGAAAATGTTAGAGTCGGTTATCAAAGATGTGATAACAGCACATTTGAAAAGCAGTGAAATTATCAGACACAGCCAGCATGGATTTGTGAAAGGAAAATCGTGTCTGACAAATCTTATAGAATTTTTTGAAGATATAACTAGTAGAGTGGATAGGGGAGAGCCAGTGGATGTGATATATTTAGATTTTCAAAAGGCTTTTGACAAGGTCCCACACAGGAGATTAGTGTGCAAACTTAAAGCACACGGTATTGGGGGTATGGTATTGATGTGGATAGAGAATTGGTTGGCAGACAGGAAGCAAAAAGTGGGAATAAACGGGACCTTTTCAGAATGGCAGGCAGTGACTAGTGGGGTACCGCAAGGCTCAGTGCTGGGACCCCAGTTGTTTACAATATATATTAATGATTTAGACGAGGGAATTAAATGCAGCATCTCCAAGTTTGCAGATGACACGAAGCTGGGCAGTGGTGTTCACTGTGAGGAGGATGCTAAGAGGATGTAGGGTGACTTGGATAGGTTAGGTGAGTGGGCAAATTCATGGCAGATGCAATCTAATGTGGATAAATGTGAGGTTATCCACTTTGGTTGCAAGAACAGGAAAACAGATTATTATCTGAATGGTGGCCGATTAGGAAAAGGGGAGGTGCAACGAGACAATAGACAATAGGTGCAGAAGTAGACCATTCGGCTCTTCGAGCCTGCACTGCCATTTTGAGATCATGGCTGATCATCTACTATCAATACCCGGTTCCTGCCTTGTCCCCATATCCCTTGATTCCCCTATCCATAAGATACCTATCTAGCTCCTTCTTGAAAGCATCCAGAGAATTGGCCTCCACTGCCTTCCAGACCCCCACAACTCTCTGGGAGAAGAAGTTTTTCCTTAACTCTGTCCTAAATGACCTACCCCTTATTCTCAAACCATGCCCTCTGGTACTGGACTCTCCCAGCATCTGGAACATATTTCCTGCCTCTATCTTGTCCAATCCCTTAATAATCTTATATGTTGCAATCAGATCCCCTCTCAATCTCCTTAATTCCAGCATGTAGAAGCCCAGTCTCTCTAACCTCTCTGCGTAAGACAGTCCGGACATCCGAGGGATTAACCTCGTGAATCTACGCTGCACTTCCTCTATAGCCAGGATGTCCTTCCTTAACCCTGGAGACCAAAACTGTACACAATACTCAGGTGTGATCTCACCAGGGCTCTGTACAAATGCAAGAGGATTTCCTTGCTCTTGTACTCAATTCCCTTTGTAATAAAGGCCAACATTCCATTAGCCTTCTTCACTGCCTGCTGCACTTGCTCATTCACCTTCAGTGACTGATGATCAAGGGCTCCTAGATCTCTTTGTATTTCTCCCTTATCTAACTTTACACCATTCAGATAATAATCTGCCTTCCTTTTCTTACTCCCAAAGTGGATAACCTCACACTTATTCACATTAAACGTCATCTGCCAAGTATCTGCTCACTCACTCAGCCTATCCAAGTCACCCTGAATTCTCCTAACATCCTCATCACATGTCACACTGCCACCCAGCTTAGTATCATCAGCAAACTTGCTGATGTTATTCTCAATGCCTTCATCTAAATCGTTGATGTAAATCGTAAACAGCTGCGGTCCCAATACCGAGCCCTGTGGCACCCCACTAGTCACCACCTACCATTCCGAGAAACACCCATTCACCGTTACCCTTTGCTTTCTATCTGCCAACCAGTTTTCTATCCATGTCAATATCTTCCCCCCAATGCCATGAGCTCTGATTTTACCTACCAATCTCCTATGTGGGACCTTATCAAATGCCTTCTGAAAATCGAGGTACACTGCATCCACTGGATCTCCCTTGTCTAACTTCCTGGTTACATCCTCGAAAAACTCCAATAGATTAGTCATGATTTGCCCTTGGTAAATCCATGCTGGCTCGGCCCAGTCCTATCACTGCTATCTAGATATGCCACTATTTCATCTTTAATAATGGACTCTAGCATCTGGGTGCCATTGTACACCAGTCATTGAAAGTGGGCCTGCAGGTACAGCAGGCGATGAAAAAGGCAATTGGTATGTTGGCATTCATAGCAAGAGGATGCAAGTACGGGAGCAAGGAGGTTCTACTGCAGTTGTACAAGGCCTTGGTAAGACCACACCTGGAGTAATGTGTGCAGTTTTGGTCCCCTAATCTGAGGAAAGACATTCTTGCCATAGAGGGAGTACAAAGAAGGTTCACCAGATTGATTCCTGGGATGGCAGGACTTTCATATGAAGAAAGACTGGAATCAACTAGGGTTATACTCGCTGGAATTTAGAAGATTGAGGGGGGCATCTTATTGAAACTTATAAAATTCTAAAGGAATTGGACAGGCAAGATGCAGGAAGATTGTTTCCAATGTTGGGGGAGTCCAGAACAAGTGGTCACAGTTTAAGGATAAAAGAGGAAGCCTTTTAGGACCGAGATGAGGAAAAACTTCTTCACACAGAGAGTGGTGAATCTGTGGAATTCTCTGCCACAGGAAACAGTTGAGGCCAGTTCATTGGCTATATTTAAGAGGGAGTTAGATATGGCCCTTGTGGCTAATGGGATCGGGGGTATGGAGAGAAAGCAGGTAAAGGGTTTTGAGTTGGATGATCAGCCATGATCATACTGAATGGTGGTGTAGGCTCGAAGGGCCGAATGGCCTACTGCTGCACCTATTTTCTATGTTTCTACGTAGATATTAAGAAAGAGGATGTGCAAGAGTTTTTGGAAAGCATCAAGTTGGGTAAGTCACTGGGACTGGACGAGATGTACCGCAGGCTACTGTGAGGGAGGAGATTGGTGATGATCTGGTGATGATCTTTGTATCTTCAACAGTTACGGGAGAGGTTCTGGAGGATTGGAGGGTTGCGGATGTTGCCTGGATTGGGGAGCATGCCTTATGAGAGTAGGTTGAGTGAACTCTGCCTTCTTTCCTTGGAATGACGGAGGATGAGAGGTGACCTGATAGAAGTGTATAAGATGTTAAGAACAGAAGAAATAGGAGCAGGAGTTGGCCATCTGGCCCATCGAGCCTGCCCCACCATTCACTTAGATTATGGCTGATCTGTCCATAAACTCAGCTCCATCTACCTGCCTTTTTTCCATAACCCTTAATTCCCTTACTTCGTAAAATCCTATCTAACTGTTTCTTAAATATATTTAATGAAGAAGCCTCAACTGCTTCCCTGGGCAGAGAATTCCACAGATTCAGCACTCTGGGCGAAACAGTTTCTTCTCATCTCCATCCTAAATCTTCTCCCCTGAATCTTGAGGCAATGTTCCCTAGTTTTAGTCTCACCTACCAACGGAAACAACTTTCCTACTTCTATCTTATCTAGCCCTTTCAAAATTGTGTATGTTTTTATAAGATCCCCTCTCATTCTTCTGAACTCCTGAATGTATAGTCCCGGGTGTTCTCCAGGTAGGCTAACCCCTTCATCCCTGGAATCAACCTGGTGAACCTCCTCTGCACTGCCTGCAAAGCCAGATATCCTTCCTCGAGTATGGAGACCAGAACTGCTGACAGTACTCCAGGTGCGGCCTCACCAGTACCCTGTATAGTTGCAGCATGACCTGCCTGTTCTTGACAATCCCTCTAGCAATGAAGGCCAACATTCTGTTTGCCTTCTTGAGGGATTGATTGTATGGGTAGTCAGAGGCTTTTTTCCAGGGCTAAAAAGGCTAACATGAGTAGGCACAATTTTAAGGCGCTTGGAAGTAGGTACAGAGGAGATGTCAGGGTTAAGTATTTTACCCAGAGAGTGCATGGAATGGGCTGCCGGTGATGGTGGTGGAGGCAGATATGATAGGGTCTTTTAAGAGTCTCCTTGTCAGGTATACGGAGCTCAGAAAAATAGAGGGCTATGGGTAACCCTGGGTAATTTCTTAGGTAAGGACATATTTGGCACAGCTTTGTGGGCTGATGGGCCTGTATTGTGCTGTAGGTTTTCTATGTTTCTAACATCTGTCTCCACAAGCTCTCCACTATCTGTTCTGGCACTCTGGATTTCATCCCATTCATCCCCTTGCAACTATGGTTAACCCCCTATGCAGCACTAGTAGCCTTTTTTCTCATTTGTTTAGGCACTCAAAGTGTATGTAGTTGTGTTTATATTGTTTATATCATGTGTTTATATTATGTTTCCTGTCCCAACAAAATGTAGAAAAAAATCAAAACTAATTACTGGTATAATTTCCTCACATAAACTGGAAACATGGGAGGGTAGTTAGGAAGATTCAGTTGCTAGGTATACATGGAGAGATAGTAAATTGGATTAGACATTGGCTCAATGGAAGAAGTCAGAGAGTGGTAGTAGAGGATTGCTACTCTGAGTGGAGGCCTGTGACTAGTGGCGTGTCACAGGGATCAGTGCTGGGTCCATTGTTATTTGTCATCTATATTAATGATCTGGATGATAATGTGGCAAATTGGATCAGCAAATTTGCTGGTGATACAAAGATTGGAGGTGTAATGGACATTGAGGAAGGTTTTCAAAGCTTGTAGAGGGATTTGGACCAGCTGGAAAAATGGCAGATGGAGTTTAATACAGACAATTGTGAGGTATTGCACTTTGGAAGGAAAAACCAAGGTAGAACATACAAGGAAAAATGGTAGGTCACTGAGGAGTGGAATAGAACAGAGGGATCTGGAAATACAGATACAAAATTCCCTAGAAGTGGCATTACAGGTAGATAGGGCAGTAAAGAGAGCTTTTGGTACATTGGCCTTTATAAATCAAAGTATTGAGTATAAGAGTTGGAATGTTATGGTGAGCTTGTATAAGGTATTGGGGAGGCCAAATTTGGAGTATTCTGTGCAGTTTTTGTCTCCGAATTACAGGAAGGATATTAATAAGGTTGAAAGAGTGCAGAGGTTTACAAGGATGTTGCCGGGACTTGCGAAACAGTTACAGAGAAAGGTTGGATAGGTCAGGACTTTATTCCCTGGAGCGTAGGAGAATGAGGGGTGATTTGATAGAGGTGTATAAAATTATGGGTATAGATAGAGTGAATGCAAGCAGGCTTTTTCCACTGATGCCAGGGGAGAAAAAAAAAAGAGGTTATGGGTTAAGGGTGAAGGGGAAAAGTTTAAAGGGAACATTGGGGGGGGGCTTCTTCATGCAGAGAGTAGTGGGAGTGTGGAATGAGCTGCCAGATGAAGTGGTGAATGCGGGCTCACTTTTGACATTTAAGAAAAACTTGGACAGGTATATGGATGAGAGGGATTTGGAGGGATATGGCCCAGGTGCAGGTCAGTGGGACTAGGCAGAAAAATGGTTCGGCACAGTCAATGTTCTATGGTTTTATGGTTCAGTGTACCACCAGAGGGAGACAAAGCCCAATACTTAAAATTTCATTGGTAAAATACTTACAGAATTATAAAACTCTTTTAGTCTCAAGCTATTTTTAAATACTCAAGTTAGCTACTGCAAGTTAACTGGTATAGTATTTACAGAAAGAAGCAGGTAGCTATAAAATCAACCCCTCAGGCCTCCATTGTCATTACAGTTGATCCAGTCCTGGCTTCAACATCACTTCTCTGCTCTCTCTCCATACTGGCATTTCTCTGTAATTTGAATATAAAGCATAGAACACCCCACTTGCCTCTCAATGTGCCAAACTAATTAAATGTGTCAATTTTTTCCTCAGTGGTATGTGAAGAATTGTGTTTTTAAAACTAGCATTGTCTGTGACATACAAGAGAAAATGCAGATGCTGAAAGTCCAGGCAACTCTCACAAGTAGCTGGTGTAACTCAGCAAGCCAGACAACATCTATGGAAAAAAGTACAGTTGACGTTTTGGTCTGAGACACGTTGGCAGGACTGGAGAAAAAATGAGGAATATATTTAAATAGTGGGGGGAGTGGAGAAAGCGAACACAAGGTGATAGGTGAAACTGTGAAGGGAGGGATAAAGGAAAGAACTGGGAAGTTGATTGGTGAACAAGATACAGACTGGAGAAGGGGGAGTCTGATAGGAGAGGACAGAAGACCATTCAATAAAGTAAAGCAGGGAAGGAGCACCAAAGGGAGGTGATGGGCAGGCAAGGAGACAGGGTAAAGGGGATGGGGAATGGTGAAAGTGGGGGGGGGGGGGGGGGTTTGCCGGCATTACCAGAAGTTCGAGAAATTGATGTTCATGCCATCAGTTTGTAGGCTATCCAGACAGAATACAAGTGTTGTTCCTCCACCCTGAGTGTGGCCTTATCGTGATAGTAGAGAAGGTTGTGGATTGGTATATCGGAATGGGAAGGGGAATTAAAATGGGTGACCACCGGGAGATCCCACTTTTTCAGCTGGATGGAGCGTAGGTGATCGGCAAGGGATGTGCAAAGATAAGTACCAGGAGGGAGTTTTTCCCTGCCGACTGATCCTTGTAGGTGGAACAAATGCTACATCTGCCCCTACACCTCCTCCCTCTCTACCATTCAGGGCCCCAAACAGTCCTTGCAGTTGAGGTGACACTTCACCTCTGTGTCTGTTGGGATCATATACTGTGTCTGGTGCTACTGGTGTGGACTCCTGTATATCAGTGAGACCCGACGTTTGTTGGGAGACCACTTAGCGGAGCACCTACGCTCCATCTGCC
Organism: Hemitrygon akajei; assembly: GCF_048418815.1. Classification (NCBI taxonomy): domain Eukaryota; kingdom Metazoa; phylum Chordata; class Chondrichthyes; order Myliobatiformes; family Dasyatidae; genus Hemitrygon; species Hemitrygon akajei. The sequence continues at coordinate 6,891,740 of NC_133129.1, forward strand.
AGGAGAAGTGGGATCACCCAGTGGCTACCCATTTTAAATTCACTTCTCATTACCTTTCCGATATGTCAATCCAAGGCCTCCTCTACTGTCAGGATGGGGCTACACTCAGGTTGGAAGAACAGCACCTTGTATTCTGACTGGGTAGCTTCCAACCTGATGGCATGAACATCAATTTCTTTTGCTTTCAGTCATGCCCCCTCTCATTCACCATTCCCCATCCCATTTTCCTTCTCTCTCCTTATCTTCTTGCCTCCCCATCACCTCCTTCTGGTGCTCCTTTCTCCTTTTCTTTCTTCCTTGGCCTTCTGTCCTCTCCTATCAGCTCCCCCTCCTGAAGCCCTGAATCTCTTCCACCAATCAACTTCCCAGCTCTTTACTTTGTACCTCCCCCTCCTGGTTTCATGTGTTACGCACCCCGTAACTGGGTCACTTACCAGCAAAGATAGAGAGGTCCGTTGAAGTCTGATGGTACTATTTTTAACAGTATTTATTGATAAAAATACACAAAAATAATATCAATGCAAACATACAGATAATATACGTCGTCAATACTAAATCTAAAAGCGCAAGTATAATAATAATCAACAAGAAATAGCTCTATCGTTGTCTAGGGGATAATGTATTGTCCGATGGAAATATAAAAGTCACTCAAGTTCATTCAGGCTGCAGCTTTTGGTTGGAGAGAGAGAGAGACGGATTTTTAGGACTTGCCAGTTTTTCCTTTTTATGATGTCGATCCTTCGAAATGTCGTTGGGGCTGGTTTCTCCTTTTAGCTAAAGCCGTTCTTCCATGGTGAGGCCCACCAATTCCGAGGCAAATGGAAAAGGATGCACGTGGGCTCTCCACCAGCTGTCACTATTACGCTGTCACGGGATTTCTAGCGTTTCTCCTGGTGCGTCTAAAAGGGTTGTTCCCCAGACCCTCTTTTATCCTTACTCACGGGGTCTCAGATGTCAGTCAGGTTGGGATGAGGCCATCCCTCAACCAGCCCACTATTGGTCATTCCCTGAGGGCTTCGATGAATAGCACAGTACTCAATACACAATTCCGTCTCCAAGAGACAATGGCCGTTTCCCGTGGCTTTGTATCACTGAGGGGCCAGGACATTCCAAACCCCTTGTGGATTCTGCGTGTCTCTCTCATTTCCTGGGTCTCCTGACCTGAATTAATAGCGATCTTGCGATTCTCAAAAAGGAGGGGGCTACTTTGTACCCTTCGGCCCCTCAGAGTTGGGGCACAGGCGTAACACATGTATCACCTTGTGTTTATCTCTCCTTTTAAATCTACTCATCTTTTTGTCCCAGTATTACTGAAGGGTCTTGTCGGAAACATTGACTGTACTTTTTTCCATAGATGCTACCTTGACTGTTGAGTTCCTCTAGCATTTTGTCTGTGGCGTGCTGTTCAGCATGTGTATATTGCTGTTATTTGCATTTTGTCAGTTCATTGACATTGTCCATCAGCAGACCTTTTAATTAAAATTTTGCACTTTATTAATAGTGACTGATTATCATGCCTAAGTAGGTTGTGGTGGAAAAATATCAATGTTTATAGAAAAGCATGTCATCATAAAGGCTGTTGTAAAATGCTGCACTAATTTGAAATTTTAATGCTAAAATATCTCAAGGTGTTGCTCCATGCTTCATCTCGAAGTTGCACAGAAATCAAAATTTGTAATTCCACTAATTATTCCCACTTACACCTCTTTCTTTGACCACAGCCCCTGATTCTCAATCTCACTCTCACTAGAGCACACTGCCCTCCCCTCTCCAACTTGGTACAGTATCTGTTCTTGATGGTGGTTTAACAGTGGTCAAGTGTGTTCCACAGGTGACAAGACATGTTGTTGGGAGTTAGCCAGAGACAACTTCAAGCTGTGCTGGTTGAAAGGGAAGGCATCAGGGTGGGTTGATTCGAGACTGCTGATCATGGTGCTCAGTCCCTCTATTGCCAGCCTGCTATTGGCTGGAGGAGAATGTACACTGCAACCAGGATGATGAAGAAAGCTCCCTCGGCAGATAACATTGGCGGCACGTGACTAGCAGATGTTCCAGGTTAGGGGACCAAAACTGGGACAGAAATGCTACATTTGTGCAATTGCCATTAGTTTCAAGGTAAGTATGTAAAAAAGATAGAATGGTCCTTGGGTTGAGATTCGAAGTTAGAAGCTGGTAAGTGTGGATTGGAGCAGGCTGTTTTCTGGCAGAGTTGTATGGTAAGTGCGAGGCCTTCAAAAGTGAAACTTTGAGCATCTACGCTACCTACACCTCCTCCCTCACTACCATCCAGGGCCCTAAATAGTCCTTACAGGTGTGGCGAAACTTCACTTGTGAGTCTTTTGGGGGTCATTTATTGCGTTTGGTGCTCTGGGTGTGACCTCCAGTATATCAGTGAGACCCAACATAGATTGGGAGACTACTTTCCCTGGCATCTACACTGTGTCCACTAGAACAAGCAGAATCTCTTAGTGGCCACCCATTTTACTTCCACTTCCCATTCCCATTCCAATATGTCCATCCATGGCCTCCTCCACTGTTGTGATGAGGCCACACTTAGGTTGGAGGAACAACACCTTATATTCCGTTTCGGTAGCCTCCATCGACCTTTCCATTTCCCATCCCCTTTTCCCTCACTCACCTCATCTCATCAGTCAGCTTCCCAGCTCTTTACTTCATCCTTCCCCCTCCAGGTTCACCTATCACCTGTTGGTTCTTGCTCCCTTCACCCCACCTTTTAAATCTACTCCAGCTTTTTTCTCCAGTCCTGCCGAACAGTTTCAGCCCAAAACGTCGACTGTACTTTTTTCCATAGATGCTGCCTGGCTTGGTGAGTTCCTCCAGCATATTGTGTGTGTTGCTCAAACTTTGAGAGTACTAAGCTTGCACGTGCTTGTCAGAATAAAAGGAAGTGCATAGCAGGTATAGGCTTGTAGAAAAAATTAGGTGTTTATGGAGTGTAACAAATGCAAGAGAACACTTAACAAAGGGATCAGAAGGGCTAAAAGAAAGTATGAGGTTGCCCTAGCAAGCAAGGAGAAGGATAATCCTCAGGGATTCTACAGATATATTAAGAGTCAAAAGATTGTATGGGACAAAATTGGTCCTTTGGAGTATCAGAATTGTAATCCAAGTGTGGAACCAAAAGAAACAGGAGATCTTAAATTTATTTTTGCATCAGTGTTTGCATCGGACACAGAGTCTGTAGAATTGAGGCAAAGCAGCATTAACCTGTTGGACCCTGTGCAGGTTACAAAGGAGGAAGAGGTGTTTGCTGTCTTGAGGTAAAATAGAGTGGATAAGTCCCCAGGCCCTGACAAAGTGTACCCTCAGACCCTCTGAGAGGCAAGTGCAGAAACTGCTGGGTCCTAGAAATCATCCTTAGAGACAAATGATGTATATCAGAGGATTGGAGAATAGCCAGTGTTGTTCTGCTGTTAAAGAAAGGCTCCAGGGAATTATAGGCTGGAGGGCCTGACATCACTAATAGAAAAGTTATTTGCAAGGTATTCTAATGGACCGTATCTAACTATTTATAGAAGTGGACTGATTAGGGATAGTCAGCATGGCTTCGTGCATGGTACATCATGTCTAACCAAGTTTTTTATTGTGTAAGTTACCTGGAAAGTTGATGTAGCCAAAGCAGTGAATATTGTCTTTGTGGACTTACACAAGGCATTTGACAAGGTCCCTCATACCTCAGTCAGAAAGGTTCAGTCACTTGGCATTAAAGATCAGCTGGAAAAATAGGCTGAGAAATAGCAAATAGAATTGAGTGCAGACAAGTGCAATTCATTGGTCAAGAAGGTTCAGTCATTTGGCATTCAAGAAGAGGTAGTAAATTGGATTAGATATTGGCTTGTGGCAGAGTAGTAACAAATGGTTGTCTCTCTGACTGGAAACCTGTGGCTGGTGGAGTGCTGCCGAGATCAGTGCTGGGTCTGTTGTTGTTTGTCATCTAGATCAATTATTTGAAAGGTAATGTGCTTAACTGGAGAAGCAGATTTGTGGATGGCACCATGATTGGGAGTATAGTGGAGAGCAAGGAAGCTATCATGGTTTGCACAGATGAGTTGATGAACTAATGCAGAATATAATCAAAGATAGTCGTTATATAAATGCCATTACAGAAATATGGCTACAGAGTCCTTGAAATTCAGACTTGAATATTTCAAGGTATTCAATATCTGAAAGTACAAAGTATGTACAGTCGGCCCTCCTTATCCGCGGGTTCCACGTGTGTAGATTCAACCAACCGCGGATCGGGAAATCTTTTTATTATTCCCTGAACAATACAGTATAACAACTATTTACATAGCATTTACATTGCATTAGGTATTATAAATAATCTATACGGGAGGATGTGCATAGGTTACTGCAGATTGGGAATTTTAAAAAATGGAAATTCTCTAAGTCGAAACAGGCACATCCAATATTATTCAGCGACAGTTAATCAAAAGTTTGTCTTAGTATATAGTATATATTTTACCTTAATTAAACCACTGCGTTGCTTAGAAATAATCATAGCTTTCATCGGGGCAGGGTCTTCACATGCTCCATTATCCAATGACTGAAGGTGTTTCACCTCTTTCCGATCGTTTTATTATTTCCACTTTATTTTCAATCGTGATCATTTTCCAGAACAGAAACACTGTGGGTGGCGGGTCCCGAGCTCCACCAGGTTCTAAAGTCCACTGCACTGAGACAGGTTAAATAAGGTCTGGAGCTCCACCGGGTCCGAAAGTCCACCGACTTGAGCATCCGTGTTTTTTGGTATCCACGGGGGGTCCCGGAACCAATCCCCCGCGGATACGGAAGGCCGACTGTATACCATACAAACCATTAAAATTCATCTTCTTCTAGGTAGCCACAAACCAAGACACTATAGAATGTATGAAAAGCCCCATGTCTCCAAAGACAGTCAATTGATTAACAGAAAACATTGTAAATATTATCACATGAGCATAGTATGAGCTGGTTTTTGCAATTTTTCAGTAAATCTGGATGAGGTCAGTACAGATCCTGGTTTCTGCTGTTTTTCAGTAAATATGGATGAGATCAGTACATATGCTGGCTTGTGCTATTTTTCAGTGAGATAGAGCAGTAGATGTAGTATATATGGACTAGTGACTAGTGGGGTACCGCAAGGCTCAGTGCTGGGACCCCAGTTGTTTACAGTATATATTAATGATTTAGACGAGGGAATTAAATGCAGCATCTCCAAGTTTGCGGCCTGGTCCCTCAACACCAGCTCCATAGCAAAGAAAGCTCAGCAGCGCCTCTACTTTCTGCGAAGGCTGAGAAAAGTCCATCACCCAACACCACCGCCCCCCCCCAAATCCTCATCACATTCTACAGGGGTTGTATTGAGAGCATCCTGAGCAGCTGCATCACTGCCTGGTTCAGAAATTGCATCATCTCGGATCGCAAGACCCTGCAGCGGATAGTGAGGTCAGCTGAGAAGATCATCGGGGTCTCTCTTCCTGCCATCATGGACATTTACACTACATGCTGCATCCACAAAGCAAACAGCATTATGAAGGACCCCACACACCCTTTATGCAAACTCTTGTCCCTCCTGCTGTCTGGGAAAAGGCACCGAAGCATTCGGGTTCTCACGGCCAGACCATGTAACAGTTTCTTCCCCCAAGCCATCAGACTCCTCAATACCCAGAGTCTGGACTGACACCAACTTACTGCCCTCTATTGTGCCAGTTGTCTTGTTTATAATTTATTGTAATGCCTGCACTGTTTTGTGCACTTTATCCAGTCCTGGGTAGGTCTGTAGTCCAGTGTAGTTGTTTTTATTTTCTCTCTCTCTGGTGTTTTTTACGTAGTTCAGTCTAGTTTTTGTACTGTGTCATTTAACACCATAGTCTTGAAAAACATTGTTTCATTTTCACTGTGTACTGTACCAGCAGTTATGGTCGAAATGACAATAAAAATGACTTGACTTGAAATATATTTCGTGAAGAAGCCTCAACTGCTTCCCTGGGCAGAGAATTCCACAGATTCACCACTCTCTGGGGGGGAAAACAGTTTCTCTCATCTCCGTCCTATATCTCCTCCCCTGAATCTTGAGGCAATGTCCCCTAGTTCTAGCCTCACCTACCAATGGAAACAACTTTCCTACTTCTTTCTTATCTATCCCTTTCAAAATTTTGTATGTTTCTTTAAGATTCCCTTTCATTCTTCTGTATTACAGAAAGTATAGTCCCGGGTGACTCAATCTCTCCAGATAGGTTAACCACTTAATCTCTGGAATCAACCTGGTGAACCTCCTCTGCACTGCTTCCAAAGCCAGTATATCCTTCCTCAAGTATGGAGACCAGAACTGCACACAATACTGCAGGTGTGGCCTCACCAGTACCCTGTTTAGTTGCAGCATGATCTGCCTGCTCTTGAATTCAATCCCTCTAGCAATGAAGGCCAACATTCCGTTTGCCTTCTTAAGGGATTGGTCATATGGATAATCAGATGCTTTTTCCCAGGGCTGCAATGGCTAGCATGAGAGGGCGTAATTATAAGGCGGTTGGAAGTAGGTACAAAGGAGATGTCAGGGGTCAGTATTTTACCCAGAGAGTGGTGAGTGCATGGAATGGGCTGCCGGTGACAGTGGTGGAGGCAGATATGATGGGGTCTTTTAAGAGTCTTCTTGTCAGGTATACGGAGCTCAGAAAAATAGAGGACTATGGGTAACCGGAGGTAATTTCTAAGATAAGGGCATGTTCGGCACAGCTTTGTGGGCTGAAGGGCCTGTATTGTGCTGTAGGTTTTCTATGTTTCTAAATATGAACGAGATCAGTACACGTGCTTGTTTTGTGCTATTTTCAGTAAATATGGACGAGATCAGTACATGTGCTGGTTTGTGATGCGGTTTAGTAATTTGAAGATCACTAAACATTCATGCAAACACTTATTTGTGCATTTATTTTATGACAGGTGGTGTTGACCAGTCGGTGTTGAATGACCTACCCCCTGATCTCCTTGCAGAGATAGAATCCACCATGCCACTCTGTGAACGAGTGAAGATGAACAAACGGAAGCGCAGTACCGTGAAAGAAAAGCCAAACTATGCAGAAATCAGCTCAGATGAAGGTGACAATGACAGTGACTTTGAATGTAAGTAGTTGTGCTAATAATCGTTCGAGTAATAAGATGAAGTGAATGTAAGATATCTAGGGTGTGGATGGGACCTTATTTGCAAAAGGTAGAAAGGAAAGCTGAGTATAATCACCCAAAGACCCCAGGGTTGTACCTCAAGGGTTTACAAGAACACCTGCAGATGCTGGAAACCTGAAACAAAAACAGAATATGCTGGAAACTGTAGATGAGGAAGTATCTGTAGGTAGTATTATAGTTAATATTTTAAGTTGGAGGGAATATGTTCCTTTAAATACCCATCAGCTCTTTCAAAATATTTCCTTAATTCTGGCAAGCATCTTGTTAGACAGGACTGTTCAGAACAACTTTTCATTGAAATGAAATTTAACGTATCAAGTCTCTTAAAAAAATTGAATCTTATGGCAAGATATCAGTAATCCTAGATTCCAAGTATTGAAGTAAATTGAGATACTGACTGTAGTGGACCACTTGGGAAGATGGCAGATGAAATTCCATATTAGGGGAATATTTTGTGGGAAGAATGAGAAGAAGTAATATAAGTTAGAGGGGGCAACTCTAAATTTCAAGAAGGTAGAGAGATGAAGGAAAGTGGTTCTGCAGTAAAAGATCAGCCATGATCTCATTGAATAGAAGAGCATGTGTGAAGGGACAAATGGCTATCCTATTTTCTGGTTTTCAAGTTCATTTAATAATTATGCCTGAAGCAGTTAGGAAAAGATAACACCAAGTAATCCATATACAAACCCCATTTCCAGAAAAGTTGGGATATTTTCCAAAATGCAATAAAAACAAAAATCTGTGATATGTTAATTCACGTGAACCTTTATTTAACTGACAAAAGTACAAAGAAAAGATTTTCAATAGCTTTACTGACCAACTTAATTGTATTTTGTAAATATACACAAATTTAGAATTTGATGGCTGCAACACACTCAACAAAAGTTGGGACAGAGTTAAAATAAGATTGAAAAGTGCACAGAATATTCAAGTAACACCAGTTTGGAAGACTCCACATTAAGCAGGCTAATTGGTAGTAGGTGAGGTATCATGACTGGGTATAAAAGTAGCGTCCATCAAAGGCTCAGTCTTTGCAAGCAAGAATGGGTCGTGGCTCACCCCTTTGTGCCAAAATTCATGAGAGAATTGTTAGTCAGTTCAAAAGGAACATCTCCCAACACAAGATTGCAGAGAATTTAGGTCTTTGAACATCTACAGTACATAATATTGTGAAAAGATTCAGAGAATTCAGAGACATCTCAGTGCATAAAGGGCAAGGTCGGAAACCACTATTGAATACGCGTGATCTTTGAGCCCTCAGGCGGCACTGCCTAAGAAACCGTCATGCTACTGTGACAATTATAGCCACCTGGGCTCGGGAGTACTTCGGAAAACATTGTCACTTAACACAGTCCATTGCTGCATCCAGAAATGCAACTTGAAACTGTATTACGCAAGGAGGAAGCCATACATCAACTCTATGCAGAAACGCTGGCGAGTTCTCTGGGCCCGAGCTCATCTCAGATGGACCGAAAGACCGTGGAACCATGTGCTGTGGTCAGATGAGTCCACATTTCAGCTAGTTTTTGGAAAAAACGGACGTCGAGTTCTCCGTGCCAAAGATGAAAACGACCATCCTGATTGTTATCCGCAAAAGGTGCAAAAGCCTGCATCTGTGATGGTATGGGGTTGCATCAGTGCCCATGGCATGGGTGAGTTGCATGTATGTGAAGGTACCATTGACTCTGAGGCGTATATTAGGATTTTAGAGGACATATGTTGCCATCAAGGCGACGTCTCTTCCCGGGACGTCCATGCTTATTTCAGCAGGACAATGCCAGATCACATTCTGCACGGGCTACAACAGCGTGGCTTTGTAGACACAGAGTGCGTGTGCTTGACTGGCCTGCTGCCAGTCCAGATCTATCTCCTATTGAAAATGTATGGCGCATCATGAAGAGGAGAATCAGACCTAGGAGACCACGGACTGTTGAGCAGCTGAAGTCTTATATCAAGCAAGAATGGACAAAATTTCCAATTGCAAATCTACTATTAGTATCCTCAGTTCCAAAACGATTAAAAAGTGTTATTAAAAGGAAAGGTGATGTAACACAATGGTAAACATGCCTCTGTCCCAACTTTTGTTGAGTGTGTTGCAGCCATCAAATTCTAAATTTGTGTATATTTACAAAATACAATTGTTGGTCAGTAAAACTATTGAAAATCTTTTCTTTGTACTTTTGTCAGTTAAATAAAGGTTCACATGAATTAACATATCACAGATTTTTGTTTTTATTGCATTTTGGAAAATATTCCAACTTTTCTGGAAATGGGGTTTGTACTCAATTACAATATCATAAATCTTTTACTCCCAGCTTCCAGGAAGAGACACAAGAAGGATCGAGGGGATGACAAAGCCTGGGAATGTGAAGAACGAGATCGACGGATTCTGAATGAATTGCGGAGGGGCAATTCTGTTGAAGGTCGGAGAAGTTCTGGAAGTAGATATCGGGACCGTAGTCCTGGATCTGAGGAAGATTCACCCCCTCCTAGTCTCAGTGAAAGTACGTGTGCAATTTTTGACATTACAGTAAACCAATACTGCTGAAGATGAGTTGCTTAACTTTGTTACATTGTAGGGGTGTGATTAAAATCATTCTAATTCTTCATATTTAAGCTGAGGTCTTACAGACTGATTAAGACATGGAAACCATAGAAAGGGTGCAGAGGAAATTAATAAGGATATTGCCTGGATTGAGGAGCATGCCTCATGAGAATAGGTTGAGTGAACTCGGCCTTTTCTCCTTGGAGCAAATGGGGATGAGTGGTGACATGATGGAGGTGTACAAGTTGATGAATGAATGGTTTTCTACGGTGGGACTCATGACCTCAGAATAAAGGGGTGTTCTTTTATAACAGAGATGAGGAATTTCTTTAGCCAGAAGGTGGTGAATCTGTGGAATTCTTTGCCACAGGCATCTGTGCAGGCCAAGTCTTTATGTATATTTAAGGCAGGGTTGATAGATTCTCGATTGGTCAGAGCATGAAAAGATATGTGGAGAAGGCAGGAAATTGGGGCTGAGGATATTGGATCATCATGATGAAATGGAGAGAATTGATGGGCTAAATAGCCTTATTCTGCTCCTACATTTTATGAAACATAGAAAACCTACAGCACAGTAAAGGCCCTTCGGCCCACAAAGTTGTGCCGAACATGTCCCAACCTTTGAAATTACTAGGCTTATCCATAGCCCTCTATTTTTCTAAGCTCCATGTACCTATCCAAAAGTCTCTTAAAAGACCCTGTCGTATCTGCCTCCACCACAGTTGCTGGCAGCCCATTCCACGCACTCACCACTCTCTAAGTAAAAAAACTTAGTCCTGACATCTCCTCTGTACCTACTCCCAGCACCTTAAACCTGTGTCCTCTTGTGGCAACTATTTCAGCCCTGGGGAAAAAAAGCCTCTGACTATCCACACGATCAGTGCCTCTCTTCATCTTATACACCTCTATCAGGTCTTCCGGTCTATTGAGCTGTGCTGCCTAATCACGGTGCAATTTAGGATGACCAGTTAACATACAAACTGGTATGTCTTTGGATTGTGGGAGGTAACCGGAGCACCCAGAAGAAACCCACGCAGTCCAGGGGAGAACATACAAACTCCGCAGTTGCCTGTAGCAAAAAATTGCACAGATTCACCACTTTATTGCTGAAGACATCCCTCCTCATCTCCATTCTGACTGGACATCCCTCTATTCTGAGGCAGTGTCCTCTGGTCTTCGACTAAGGGAAGCACGCTCTCCAAATTTATTCTATCAAGGCCTTTTAACACTCGATAGGTATCAAGGAGATCAACCCTCATTCTTCTGAATTCCCATGAGGATAGGCCCAGAGCCACCAAGCACTCCTCATATGATGAGCTTTTCAATCCTGGAATCATTTTCCTTTGAACTCTCTCCAATGTCAGCACATCGTTTCTTATATAGCGACTCAAAACTGCTCACAATACTCCCAAGTGAGGCCATATAAAGCTTTAACATTACGCCCTTGTTTTATATCCTGATCCCCTCAAAATTAATGGGAGTATTGCATTTGCCTTCCTCACTACCTACAAATTAACATTTAGGGAATACTAAATGACTCCCAAGTCCCCTTGGAGCTCTGAATTTTGAATTTTTTAACCATTTAGAAAAAAGTTAAAACATTCATTTTTCTACCTCTCTACTTTCTCAAAACTACCTGCCCTTTGATCTGTCTTCATATTGCTGGCAAACTTTGCAACGAATCCATCAATTCCATTGACCAAATCATTAACATATAATGTAAAAAGGCAAGGCAGTAGTTTTATCTACGTAGACTTTACCATGGCCTTTGACCAGGTCTCGTATGAGAGGTTGGTCATAAAGGTTCAATTGCTTGGTATTGAAGATGAGTTAGTAAATTGGTTTGGCCATTGGCTTTCTGGGAGAAGCCAGAGAGTGGTAGCAGATGGTTGCCCCTCTGACAGGAGGCCTGCAGCTAGTGGTATGTTACAGGGATCAGTGCTGGGCTTGTTGATATTTGTTATCTATATCAGTAATCTAGATAATAATGTTATAAACTGGAGCAACAAATGGTTGAAAACTGCCAGATGGAATTTAATGCAGACAAGTGTGAGGTGTTGCACTTGGTGAGAACAAGCCAGGGTAGGACTTAAAAACAGTAGGCGGCAGGGCACTGATAAGAGTGGTCGAGCAAAGGGATCTGGGAATGCAGGTCTATAATTTGTTGAAAGTAGTATCACTCATAGATGGGGTCGCAAAGAAAGCTTTTGGAACATTGCCCTTTCCATATGGTAGGTTTATTCAGAAAGTCAGAAGGCATGGGATCCAGGGAAGTTAGGCCAGGTGGATTCAGAATTGGCTTGCCTGCAGAAAGCAGAGGGTCGTGGTGGAGGGAGTACATTCAGATTGGAGGGTTTTGATTAGTGGTGTCCCACAAGGATCGGTACTGGGACCCCTACTTTTGGTGAGTTTTATTAAAGACCTGGATGTGGGGGGTAGAAGGGTGGGTTGGCAAGTTTGCAGACGACACAAAGGTTGGTGGTGTTGTGGATAATGTTGAGGATTGTCAAAGATTGCAGAGAGGCATTGATAGGATGCAGACATGGGCTGAGAAGTGGCAGATGGAGTTCAACCGGGAGAAGTGTGAAGTGGTACACTTTGGAAGGACAAACTCCAAGGCAGAGTACAAAGTAAATGGCAGGATACTTGGTAGTGTGAAGGAGCAGAGGGATCTGGGGGTACATGTCCACAGATCCCTGAAAGTTGCCTCACTGGTAGATAGGGTAGTTAAGAAAGCTTATGGGGTGTTAGTCAAGGGACAGAGTTTAAGAGTCCCAAGGTAATGATGCAGTTCTATAAAACTCTGGTTAGGCCACACTTGCAGAACTGTGCCCAAGTTCTGGTCGCCTCACTATAGGAAGGATGTGGAAGCATTGGAAAGGGTACAGAGATTTTTTCCAGGATGCTGCCTGGTTTAGAGAGCATGGATTATGATCAGAGATTAAGGGAGTTCGGGCTTTACTCTTTGGAGAGAAGGAGGATGAGAGGAGACATGATAGAGGTATACAAGATATAAAGAGGAATAGATACACAGCCAGCACCTCTTCCTCAGGGCATCACTGCTCAATACAAGAGGACATGGCTTTAAGGTAAGGGGAGGGAAGTTCAACGGGTATATTAGAGGAAGATTTTTCACTCAGAGAGTGGTTGGTGCGTGGAATGCACTGCCTGAGTCTGTGGTGGAGGCAGATACACTAGTGAAGTTTAAGAGACAAGTACATGGAGGTATTTAAGATGGAGGGTTATATGGGAGGCAGAGTTTAAGGGTCGGCACAACATTGTGGGCGGAAGGGCCTGTACTGTGCTGTACTATTCTATGTTTTAAATCAATGTATTGAGTACAGGAGATGGAACGTTATGTTGAAGTTGTATTAGACAATTTGGAGTATTGTGTGCAGGTTTGGTCACCTACCTACAAGAAAGATGTAAATAAGATTGAAAGAGTGCAGACAAAATTTACAAGGATGTTGCCGGGTCTGGAGGACCTGTGTTGTATGGAAAGGTTGAATAGGTCTGTATTCCCTAGAGCATTGGAGAATGAGGGGAGCAAAATTTGATAGAGGTATACAAAATTGTGAAGAGCCTCAACAGGGTAAATGCAAGCAGGTTTTTATCCAAGATTGGGTTATATTAGAACTAGAGGTCATGGATTATGGGTGAAAAGTGAAAGTTCAAGGGGAACATGGCAGGAAACAACTTCCCTTAGGGTGGTGAGTTTGTGGAATGAGCTGTCAGTAGAAATGGTGGGTACGATTTTGATTTTAACATTTAAGAATTATTTTGGTGAGTATAATGCACGGATCTATTTCTTTTAGAGCATTGACTCCCCTCAGGATTATGTATTGATCTGTTATCTACGCATGTGCATTGTTTTCTCCATCTCACTATCAGTGAAAGCTATCTCCTGTGTGCGTGCTTTTATTTTAATTGATATATAGTTGCCTAGACACAACAAATTGGTGACAGGTACGAACCTGAATGTCAGAGAATATCACCAATTGCAACGACAGTTGTGGGATGAGACAGTGAGAGTTAAACAGTACAAAGACAGTCCCGGATGCTAAACAGGGGAAGCAGTGAAAGATACAACTAGCAAGTGGCTTCAGTCGGTAAAGTTGACACAAAGTACACTGCAGATGCTGGGGTCAAAGCAACGTGTACAACAAGCTGGAGGAACTCAGCAGGTCGGGCAGCATCCGTGGAAATGAGCAGTCAATGTTTCGGGCCGAGACCCTTTGTTGGGAGCAAAGAGGGAGGGGGCAGGGGCTCTATAAAGAAGGTGGGGGGAGGATGGGAAGGAGAAGGCTGGTAGGTTCCAGGTGAAAAATCAGTAAGAGAAAAGATCAAGGGGTGGGGGAGGGGAAGCATGGAGGAGCTAGACAGGAAAGGTGAAGAAGGAATGTAAAAGGAAAGCACTATGTGTAGTAGAAGAAGGTAGAATCATGAGAGAGGTGATAGGCAGAGTGAAACTGGGATGGGGGAAGGGAGCGGGAGGGAATTACCGGAAGTTGGAGAATTCAGTGTTCATGTCAAGGGGCTGACGGTATATGAGGAGTTGCTCCTCCAACCTGAGTTTGGCCTCATCATGGCAGTAGTGGAGGCCATGTATGGACATATCCTAGTGGGAATGTAAAGGAGAGTTGAAGTGCGTGGCAACTGAGAGATCATAGAAAATAGGTGCAGGAGTAGGCCATTCTGCCCTTTGAGCCTGCACCGCCATTCAGTATCATCATGGCTGATCATCCAACTCAGAACCCTGTACCTGCTTTCTCTCCATACCCCCGATCCCTTCAGCCACAAGGGCCATATCTAACTTCCTCTTAAATATAGCCAGTGAACCGGCCTCAACTGTTTCCTGTGGCAGAGAATTCCACAGATTCACCACTCTCTGTGTGAAGAAGTTTTTCCTCATCTCGGTCCTAAAAGGCTTCCCCTTTATCCTTAAACTGTGACCCCTCGTTCTGGACTTCCCCAACATCGGAAACAATCTTCCTGCATCTAGCCTGTCCAATCCCTTTAGAATTTTATACGCTTCAATAAGATCCCCCCTCAGTCTTCTAAATTCCAGTGAGTATAAGCCTAGTCGATCCAGTCTTTCTTCAAATGAAAGTCCTGCCATCCCAGGAATCAATCTGGTGAACCTTCTCTGTACTCCCTCTATGGCAAGAATGTCTTTCCTCAGATTAGGGGACCAAAACTGCACACAATATTCTAGGTGCGGTCTCACCAAGGCCTTGTACAACTGCAGTAGAACCTCCCTGCTCCTGTACTCAAATCCTTTTGCTATGAATGCCAACATACCATTTGCCTTTTTCACCGCCTGCTGTACTTACATGCCCACCTTCAATGACTGGTGTACAATGACACCAAGGTCTCGTTGCATCTCCCCTTTTCCTAATTGGCCACCGTTCAAGTAATAATCTGTTTTCCTGTTCTTGCAACCAAAATGGATAACCTCACATTTATCCACATTAAATTGCATCTGCCATGAATTTGCTCACTCACCTAACCTATCCAAGTCACCCTGCATCCTCTTAGCATCCTCCTCACAGCTAACACCACCGCCCAGCTTTGTGTCATCCGCAAACTTGGAGATGTTGCATTTAATTCCCTCGTCTAAATCATTAATATATATTGTAAACAACTGGGGTCCCAGCACTGAGCCTTGCGGTACCCCACTAGTCACTGCCTGCCATTCTGAAAAGGTCCCGTTTACTCCCACTCTTTGCTTCCTGTCTGCCAACCAATTCTCTATCCACATCAATACCATACCCCCAAAACCGTGTGCTTTAAGTTTGCACACTAATCTCCTGTGTGGGACCTTGTCAAAAGCCTTTTGAAAATCTAAATATACCACATCCGCTGGCTCTCCCCTATCCACTCTACTAGTTACATCTTCAAAAAATTCTATAAGATTCGTCAGACATGATTTTCCTTTCACAAATCCATTCTGACTTTGTCCGATGATTTCACCTCTTTCCAAATGTGCTGTTATCACATCTTTGATAACCGACTCTAGCATTTTCCCCACCACCGATGTCAGACTAACTGGTCTATAATTCCCTGGTTTCTCTCTCCCTCCTTTTTTAAAAAATGGGGTTTTTAACAAGGGAATGCAGTGAAAGATACAACAGATCCTGTCTGTTGTAGTGGATGGAGCGGAGGTGCTTGACGAAGCAGCCCCCCAATCTGTGTCAGGTCTCACTGATGTGGAGGAGGCCGCACCGGATGCAATAGATGACCCCAACAGACTCACAAGTGAAGTGTTGTCTCACGTGGAAGGACTGTTTGGGGCCCTGAATGCTGGTAAGAGAGGAGGTGTAGGGACAGGTGTAGCACCTATGCTTGCAGGGATAAGTGCCAGGTGGGAGATCCGTGGGAAGGAACGTGTGGACCAGGAAGTCGCAAAGGGGAAGGATCCCTGCGGAAAGCAGTGAGGGGTAGAGATGGAAAGATGTGCTTTGTGGTGGGATCCTGTTGATGGTGGCGGAAGTTGCGGAGGATAATATGCTGGATCCAGAGGTGGTTAGTGAGGACAAGGGGAACTCGGTCCCTGTTGTGGTGATGGGAGGATGGGGTGAGAGCTCAAGTGCAGGAAATGGAGGAGATGCGGGTGAGGGCATCATTGATGATGATAGAAGGGAAACCACGATCCTTAAAGAAAGAGGTCATTTGAGATGTTCTGGAACGGAAAACCTCATCCTGGGAGTAGATGTGGTAGAGACAGAGGAACTGGGAATAGGGAATAGAATTTTTGCATTTGGCAGGGTGGGAAGAGGTATAGTCGAGGTAGTTATGAGAGTCAGTGGGTTAATAGAAGATGTCAGTGGATAGTCTGTCTCCAGAGATGGAGACCAAGAGATCGAGAAAGGGGAGAGAAGTGTCCGAGATGGACCAAGTGAATTTGAGGGCTGGGTAGAAGTTAGAGGCAAAGTTGACGAGCTCAGCATGAGTGCAGGAAGCTGCAGCAATGTAGCCGTCAGTGTAGCGAAGGAAAAGTTGGGGAGCAGTACCAGTATAGATTTGGAGCATAGACTGTTCCACATAACCATCGAAGAGGCCAGGCATAGCTGGGGCCTATGCGAGTGCCCATAGCTACACCCTAGAAAGTGGGAAGAGCCTAAAGAGAAGTTATTAAGTGTGAGTACCAGTTCTGCCAACCGGAGGAGTGTGGTGGTGTTGGGGAACTGGTGAGGTGTATTGTCAAGGAAGTAGCGGGGGGCTTTGAGGCCTTCTTGATGGGTAAAGTTGACAACTTTGATAGCAGTAATGAAGGTTGGGAGAGGCTGGAACTGTATTGTAACGTGAACAACATGGAGGAACCAAAGGAAGTCCCCATGCTTCTTATCTTATTGGGTCCTAGGATATACCGTCTCTTATGCAACCTAGTAACCCCTGAAAACCAGCAAGCAAGAAACTTGATGAAATTGTGACAATTTTATAAAATTACTTGAGACCTAAACTGCTGGTAATTGCTGGAAGATTTAGTCTTTACAAAACAGGTTAGTTAAAGGATGAAAGCATTTCTGAATACATTGCAGAACTTCAAACTTTCTCAGTAATTTACAGATGGACTTTCTGTTGCTTTAAGGGACAGACTTGTATGTGGTATGTATAGTCAAAGCACTCAGAAGAGCCTACAGTCAAAAAGAGACCTAACCTTAGAATGGGCATTGGCCATTGCAATATTGTTAGAGACTGCAGCAAAAGATGCAGCAGGGAAGAGAGGCTAGAATGTGAAATGCACAAAATATCCCTGAATGGTGCAAAAAGCCAAACATCTTGGTGATGTTGAAGACCTACAGTGGTGAAGAAGTGTCTCCCAAAGGAAAACTTAGTGAATATGCATCACTATCTGATATGGGGGTGGGGTAGCACCAGACTGAGAGAAGCTGTAGAGGGTTGTAAATTTAGTTGGCTCCATCTTGGGTACTAGACTACAAAATACCCAGGACATCTTCAAAGAACGATGTTTCAGAAAGGTAGCGTCCATTATTAGGATCTCCAGCACCCAGGGCATGCCCTTTTCTCATTGTTACCATCAGGTAGGAGGTACAGAAGCCTGAATGCACACACTCAGCAATTCAGGGGCAGCTTCTTCCCCTCTGCCATCCGATTCCTAAATTGGCATTGAACCAATGAACACTACCTCACTTTTTTAATATATATTCTATTTTTTCTTGATTTTTAATCTATTCAATATACATATACAGTAATTGGTTGTTTTTATTTTTTTCTTCTATATTACGTATTGCATTGAACTACTGCTGCTAAGTTAACAAATTTCACGACACATGCCAGTAATAATGAACCTGATTCTGATTCTGAATGTGATGTATAGAGACCAAGCATAGCAGCTGGGACTTTTATGTATTGAAAAGTGGAGGGCCAGCACTTTTTGGAAGTGGGTGGTTGAGAAAGTGTGTGGTTGGCACTCAATCAAAATTTTAACGTGGCATTAACAGGCAACTGCGGCCCAAATGGTAGCACTAACCAGAGAATGGCACAGTTGCTTAATGCTAATAAGAAGGCATTCGAGAAGGGTATTGGTAAACTCGAAGGCATGAAGGATGGCCAGCTCATGGTAACCCTATGTTTCCAGAATTCTCAGTGAGAAGCGACCAATAGTCAGTATGTCAAAGAACGATCTCGTTTTGTGTTTCCCTCTAAACTGCGTACTAGGGTGTTAGAAAATCTGCATGAAGTACACCCAGGTGCAGTCAAGATCAAGAGTCTCATGCGTGGATCTAAGTTGGTGGCCAGGAATAGATAAACAGATTGAAGACTTGGCTAAAAAGCTGTTCAGGATGCCAAAATTTTAAAATGCACCCCCACAGGCACTGTTACACACATGGGAATGGCCGTTGTCATCTTAGCAAAGAGTACATATTGACTTTGCTGGGCCATTCATGGACTCTGTTTCTGATTGCTGTGGATGCTCATTTGAAGTGACCAGAGGTCATACCCATAAAGTCAACCATCTCCGCAAAGACCTTCTCCTGAGGACTACCTTCACCAGAAATGGCTTACCAGAACAAATTGTATGTAACAATGGTCCACAATACATGTCATAGCAGTTCAAAAGAAGAAAAATGGGATCAGACATTTGGAGTCAGCTCCTCACCACCCAGCAACAAATGGCGACTCCATAGGTCCAGAGGTACTGCGAGAACATTGTCTTTGACAAGATACCTGCCAACGCTGATACAACTCCACAGACCCAGAGGCACTATCCAGAAAGAAACAGAGCGCCACCCAAAAGACTGAATCTTTAGAACTGTGAAATGCATTATGGACTGTTATTGTGAAAGCAGGTTTATTTGAATATGGTTTATGAAAGGCAAATTGTGTGTTTTGTAAATATACAGTCATGTGTTGCATTAAAGAAAGGAAGAAAAAGGAAGTGTAATGTATGGATCTATTTCTTTCAGAGCAATACTCCCCTCAGCACTACATATTGATTTATTGTCTACGCATGCGCGTTGTTTTCTCACTCTCACCAAATCCTAAGAACTTTCTACAGGGGTACAATTGAGAGCATCCTGACTGGCTATATCACTGCCTGGTATGGGACCTGTATTTCCCTCAATCTCAAGACTCTGCAGAGAGTGGTGTGGACAGCCCAACACATCTGTAGATGTGAACTTTCCACTGTTCAGGACATTTACAAAAACAGGTGCGTAAAAAGAACCCAAAGGATCATTCGGGAACTGAGTCACCCCAATCACAAACTGTTCCAGCTGCTACCAGATGGAAAATATTATCACAGCATAAAAGCTGGGACCAACAGGCTCCGGGACAGCTTCATCAACCAGGCCATCAGACTGTTTAACTCATGTTGACACCAAATGTATTTCTATGTTATATTGACTGCCCTGTTGTACATACGATTCATTTCAAATTGCACATTTAGACAGAGATGTAATGTAATGATTTTTAATTCTCATGTATATGAAGGATGTAAGTAATAAAGTCAATTCAATTCAATTCGCACTCTCTACCGCCCCTTCTCACCGTACCCCCCCCCCCCCGGCAATGTGAATACACTTTGCCATATCTCGCATGCATGCTTTTATTTTAATTGATATGTAGTTGCACAGACACAACAAGTTACCTTGATGGGAAATGTATGGAGGGTTAAGGTTTGGATGCAGGTTGATGGGATTAGGCATTTCTGTCTTTATTTCATACCTTGTCATGCTACTTGTGATGTTATACGCTTCTGGTTAGTATTTGTGTCTTGTGTATGGACACAATACATTGTGTATACATTGCACTTTTGGCTTTTTTTGTAGTGTGCTTCAACATCCAGTCCTAACTAATGCATTATTTTCATTCAATATCTTTTCTATTTCATGCAGTGGTCTTGATTATAACAGCCTAATTCCAGCTGCTTGGGCTTACCAATGGTAGAAGTTATTCAACTTTATAATTCTCATTTGCAGTTGCCAGGAAGATGAGAAAAAGAGAAAAAATAAGGAAGAGGAAAGCATACGAACCAAAACTTACTCCTGAAGGTAAATTTTCTGTCCCAGATGCTTTACACTTTAGATTGAATGCCATGGACTTTAACAGTATATTAATCTAGTGGACTGTTTACTTGCTGAGTTGTGGCGTGAAATCAGTGAGGGCCTTTCTCTACTGTCAGGCCTTCCATTAGAAATTTGGGTTAGATAGATTTGTAAAATGCTTCATTACAAATAATAAATTTCAATGAGAATGATCTTACCTGAACAACCTTATCTTTAAAGCTAAATAACACACACAAAATGGAACTCAGCAGGCCAGGCAGCGTCTATGTGAATAAGTACAGTTGACATTAGGATTAATCTAGTATACCTGAGTCCACTGTTATTTAATATATAATTAACAATATGTCTGAGGATATAGGTAGCATGGTTAGTAAGGTACCAAAATTGGTCATATAGTAAACCACAAAGAAGGCTGTTTAAGGTTACAACATGATTTAGTTAATTGGTAAAGTGGGCCTCAGAGTGACAGGTGAATTTAATTCAGGCAAGTATGGAGTATTACATTTTGGTAAGGTCATTCACAGTAAACTACAGGGCCTTGGAGAGGGTGTAGAACAGGAGGCCTTGGATGTTCAGTTACTTAGAATGTGGAAAAGCACCAGAAATGCTCTTAGCCCGTGATGTTGTACTGACTTTTTAACCCACTCTAAGGTCAGTCTAACTCTTCCCTCCCACATATCCCTCCATTTTGATTTAATCTATGTATAAAGAAACTGCCTCATACACGCCCCCTATGCTTTTCACCAATCATCAGAGAGTGGTAGCTGTGTGGAACGAGCTTCTAGTAGCAGTGGTAGAGGCAGGTTCGGTATTGTCATTTAAAGTAACATTGGATAAGTATATGGACAGGAAAGGAATGGAGGGTTATGGGCTGCATGTGGGTCAGTGGGACTAGGATGAGAGTAAGCATTCGGCATGGACTAGAAGGGCGGAGATGGCCTGTTTCCGTGCTGTAATTGTTATATGGTTATATCTTAAATATGCCTCGTATTGGCCTTTCCTCCTTGGGAAAAAGACCCACTCTGTGCGTCTTATCACCTTAAGCACCTCTATCAAGTTACCTGTCATCCTCCTGCATGCCAAAGAGAAAAGCTCTGCCTAGCCCAATCTTCACTCAATGAGTAATGGTCCTTAATTCAGGCACATCCTGGTATATCTCCTCTGCACCTTCTCTAAAGCTTCCACATCCTTCGTATAATGACATGACCAGAACTGAACACGATATTCGCCTAAGTATGACCTAACTAGAGTTTTGTCGAGTTACAGCATTACCTCACGACTCTTGAGAAGCTCACGCATCTCCAGATTAAACTCAGTCTGCCACTTATCAGCCCATTTCTGCATCCTATCAATGTACATTTGTAACCTATGACAACCTTCTATACTATTCAGAACACCTGATGAAGGGTCTTGTCCCAGGATGTTGACTTTCCATAGATAAGGGCATAAGGCATAGGAGCAGAGTTAGGCCATTCGTCCCATTAAGTCTATCATGGCTGATTTATTATTTATTATCCCTTTCAGCCCCATTCTTCCCATAACCTTTGATGCCCTTTTTAATCAAAAGCTATCAACCTCTGCATTAAATATGCCTAATGTCTTAGACTGTGCAGACATCTGTGGCAATGAATTCCAATGATCTGCCATTACTCCTCATCTCTGTTCATTCAGGCCAAATATAACCATTTAACAGTTACAGCACGAAAAGGCCATCTTGGCCCTTCTAGTCTGTGCTGAACACTTACTCTCACCTAGTCCCACTGACCCGCACTCAGCCCATAATCCTCCATTCCTTTCCTGTTCATATACCTATCCAATTTTACTTTAAATGACAATACCGAACCTGCCTCTACCACTTCTACTGGAAGCTTGTTCCACACAGCTACCACTCTCTGAGTAAAGAAACTGCCCCTCGTGTTACCCTTAAACTTTTGCCCCCTAACTCTCAGCTCATGTCCTCTTGTTTGAATCTCCCCTACTCTCAATGGAAAAAGCCTATCCACGTCAACTCTATCTATCCCCCTCATAATTTTAAATACCTCTATCAAGTCCCCCCTCAACCTTCTACGCTCCAAAGAATAAAGACCTAACTTGTTCAACCTTTCCCTGTAACTTAGGTGCTGAAACCCAGGTAACGTTCTAGAAAATCTTCTCTGTACTCTCTCTATTTTTTTGATATCTTTCCTATAATTCGGTGACCAGAACTGTACAGAATACTCCATATTCGGCCTTACCAATGCCTTGTACAATTTTAACATTACATCCCAACTCCTATACTCAATGCTCTGATTTATAAAGGCCAGCGTACCAAAGGCTTTCTTCACCAACCTATCCAAATGAGATTCCGCCTTCAGGGAACTATGCACCATTATTCTTAGATCACTCTGTTCTACTGCATTCCTCAATGCCCTACCATTTACCATGTATGTCCTATTTTGATTAGTCCTACCAAAATGTAGCACCTCACACTTATCAACATTAAGCTCCATCTGGCATCTTTCAGCCACTCTTCTAACTGGCCTAAATCTCTCTGCAAGCCTTGAAAACCTACTTCATTATCCACAACTCCACCTACCTTAGTATCATCTGCATACTTACTAATCTAATTTACCACCCCATCATCCAGATCATTAATGTATATGACAAACAATATTGGACCCAGTACAGATCCCTGAGGCACACCACTAGTCACCGGCCTCCAACCTGACAAACAGTTATCCACCACTTCTCTGTGGCATCTCCCATCCAGCCACTGTTGAATCCATTTTACTACTTCAATATTAATACCTAACGATTGAACCTTCCTAACTAACCTTTCGTGTGGAACCTTGTCAAAGGCCTTACTGAAGTCCATGTAGACAACATCCACTGCTTTTCCCTCGTCAACTTTCCTCGTACCCTCTTCAAAAAATTCAATAAGATTTGTTAAACATGACCTTCCACGCACAAATCTATGTTGACTGTTCCTAATCAGACCCTGTCTATCCAGATAATTATATATACTTTCCATTAATTTATATTATATCCATTAATATCCATTAATTATATATACTTTCCATTAATTTACCCACCACTGACAGGCCTATAATTGCTAGGTTTACTCTTAGAACCCTTTTTAAACAATGGAACAACATGAGCAATACGCCAATCCTCCGACACCATCCCCGTTTCTAATGACATTTGAAATATTTCTGTCAGAGCCTCTGCTATTTCTACACTAACCTCCCTCAAGGTCCTAGGGAATACCCTGTCAGGACCCGGAGATTTGTCCACTTTTATATTCCTTAAAAGCGCCAGTACTTCATCTTCTTTAATCGTCATAACTTCCCTACTTGTTTCCCTTACCTTACACAATTCAATATCCTTCTCCTTAGTGAATACCAAAGAAAAGAAATTGTTCAAAATCTCCCCCATCTCTTTTGGCTCCACACATAGCTGTCCACTCTGATTCTCTAAGGGACCAATTTTATCCCTCACTATCCTTTTGCTATTAATATAACTGTAGAAACCCTTCAGATTTATTTTCACCTTACTTGCCAAAGCAACCGTGTATCTTCTTTTAGTTTTTCTAATTTCTTTCTTAAGATTCTTTTTACATTCTTTATATTCCTCGACCACCTCATTTACTCCATGCTGCCTATATTTAGTGCAGATATTTCTCTTTTTCCTAATCAAGTTTCCAATATCCCTTGAAAACCATGGCTCTCTCAAACTTTTTAACCTTTCCTTTCAACTTAACAGGAACATAAAGATTCTGTACCCTCAAAATTTCACCTTTAAATGACCTCCATTTCGCTATTACATCCTTTCCATAAAACAAATTGTTCCAACCCACTCCTTCTAAATCCTTTCGCATCTCCTCAAAGTTAGCCTTTCTCCAATCAAAAATCTCAACCCTGGGTCCAGACCTATCCTTCTTCATAATTATATTGAAACTAATGGCATTGTCATCACCGGACCCAAAGTGCTCCCCAACACATACCTCCATCACCTGACCTATCTCATTCCCTAACAGGAGATCTAACACTGCCCCTTCTCTAGTCGGTACCTCTATGTATTGCTGCAAAAAACTATCCTGTACACATTGTACAACCTCCAAACCATCCAGCCCTTTTACAGAATGGGCGTCCCAGTCTATGTGTGGAAAATTAAAATCTCCCACAATCACAACCCTGTGCTTACTGCAAATATCTGCTATCTCCTTGCAAATTTGCTCCTCCAATTCTCGCTCCCCATTAGGTGGTCTATAATAAACCCCTATAAGTGTTACTACACCTTTCCCATTCCTCAATTCCACCCAAATCGTCTCCCTAGATGAGCCCTCTGATCTATCCTGCCAGAGCACCACTGTAATATTTTCTCTGACAAGCAACGCAACACCTCCCCCTCTCGTCGCTCCGATTCTATCACACCTGAAGCAACGAAATCCAGGAATATTTAGTTGCCAATCACACCCCTCCTGCAACCATGTTTCACTAATAACTACAACATCATATTTCCAGGTATCAATCCATGCTCTAAGCTCATCTTACAATGCTCCTAGCATTAAAATAAATGCATTTAAGAAATTCTCCACCTCCTCCTCTCTGTTCATCTCTAACAGTACAAAGAACTTTATTGTCTTCTTTTTCTTCCTTCTCCCATACATCTGTTCGTACACTCTGGTTTCCCTCCCCCTTGTATCTAGCTTAAATCCACTGGAGCCTCTCTAGCAAACCTACCTGCAAGAATACTTGTCCCCCTCCAGTTCAGATGTAAACCGTCCTGCCGGAACAGGTCCCACCTTCCCTAGAAGTCTGCCCAATTATCTATAAATCTGAAGCCCTCCCTCCTGCACCATGTCTTCAGCCACGTGTTGATCTGCACTATCTTACTATTTCTAAACCCATCTGCACGTGGCACTGGAAGCAATCCTGAGATTGCTATCCTGGAGGTCCTGTCCTTTAACTTGTCACCTAGCTCCCTAAGCTCACTTTTCAGGACCTCCTCACACTTCCTACCTATGTCATTGGTCCCTACATGGACCACGACATCCGGCTGCTCACCCTCCCTCTTGAGAATACTGAGAACTCGATCCGAGTTATCGCGGACCCTGGCACCAGGGAAGCAACAGACCATCCGGGATTCTCGATCTCTTCCACAGAACTTCCTATCTGTCCCCCTAACTATCGAATCCCCTATCACTACTGCTCTCCTCTTTTCCCTCCTTCCCTTCTGAGCTGAAGGTCCAGTCTCAGTGCCAGAGACGCAACCACTGCAGCTTGACTCTGGTAGGTCATCCCCACCAACAGTATCCAAAATGGTATACTTATTGTTGATGGGAATGGCCACAGGGGTGCTCTGCTCTTCCCGTCTATTCCCCTTCCCTCTCTTGACAGTCACCCAACTACCTGTCTCCTGACTCCTTGGGTGACTATCTCCCTGAAACTCCTGTCTATTTCTGCCTCTGCCTCCTGAATGATCCGAAGTTCATCCATCTCCAGCTCCAGTTCCCTAACACGGTTTGTCAGGAGCTGCAGCTGAATGTACCTTTTGCAGGTGTTGTCATCAGGGACAACAGTGCTCGCCCTGTCTTCCCACATACTGCAAACGGAGCACTCAACTGTCCTAACTGCTGCCTCCATTACCTACTCCTAAACTAATTAGATAAAGAAGCTTACCTGGCCTTACCTCACTTGGAGTGAACCTCGTACTCAGCCTCTGCTTGCTATTTAAATTCTCCCGCTGCCTCACAGGCCGACTTTCACGCACTTAAGCAGTTATGCCCCGTTCAGACCTTGCCTCTGCCTGTTCTCGCCAAACCTGATTGAGCCAAAGCCGACCCACTCTGCCTCAGCCCACTCTGACGATGGCTGCTACGACGATGCTGCACGAACTGTAGAGTTGCTCCAGCATTTTGTGTGTGTTGTACCACCAGCCGTCATGTTATCTGCAAATCACTAACCCACCCTTCCACTTCCACACCCAAGTTATTTATAAAAAGAGAGTGTCCCAGAACAGATCCCTGCAGAACACCACTGCTCCTTGACCTCTAGGCAGAATATTCTCCATTTACTATCCTACCTTATGTGGGCAATCCAGTTCTGAATCCACGCAACCCAATTTCCATGAATTTAATGCCGCTTGACTTTCTAGATGAGCCTACCATGGGAATCTTGTCAATGTTTTACTAATCATAATCAAGAGAAAATCTGCAGATGCTCGAAATCTGAACAACACACACAAAATACTGGAGGAACTCAGCAGGCCAGGCAGCATCTATGGAAAAGAGTACAGTCGACGCTTTGGGGCGAAAACCTTTCGCAGCACTGGAGAAGGGTTTTGGCCTGCTTTTCCGTGGATGCTGCCTGGCCTGCTGAGTTCCCCCAGCATTTTGTGTGTGTTGCAATGTTTTACTAAAATTTATATATGACACATCCACTGCTCTAACTTCAATAATTTGTTTCGTCACTTCCTCAAAAATGTCAATCAAGCTCATGAGGCATGACACACAGTCACAAAGCTGTGTATCCCTAATCAGACTATGCTTCTCCAAATGCTCATAAGTCTTTTCTCTCAGAGGCCTCTCCAATAGTTCCCTGAAAATGTGACATGAGTAGAGAAGACCATAAGATATAGGAGCAGAATAAAGCCATTTGAGTCTGCTCCACCATTTGATTATGGCTGATCCATTTTCCTCTCAGCCCCAATCTCCTGCTTTCTCCACGCATCCCTTTATGCCCTGACTAATCAGGAACCTATCAACCTCTGCTTTATATATACCCAGCGACTTGGCCACCACAGCTGTGACAACAAATTCCACAGATTCACCACTTTCTGGCTAAATAAATTCCTCATCTCCATTCTAAATGGATGTTTCTCTCTTCTGAGGCTGTGTCCTCTCGTCTTACACTCTCGCACCATAGGAAGCATCTTCTACGCATCTGCTCTATTAAGGTCTTTCAACATTCGATAAGTTTCAATGAGATTCCCCCCTCATTTTTCTAAATTCTAGTGAGTACAGGCCCAGAGCCATCAAACACTCTAAGCCTTTCAATCTCGGAATCATTTTCATGAACCTCCTTTGAACCCTCTCCATTGTCAGCACGTTGTTTCTTAAACAGGGACTGAAAACTGTTCATAATATTCTGTGATACCTCACCAGCGACTTATGAAGTCTTATTTCATCCTTGCTTTTATATTCTAATCTTCTCGAAATGAATCCTAACATTGCTCTTTGGCCTTCCTCAGCACCGACTCAACCTGTAAATTAGCCATTAGAGATTTTTGCACAAGGACTCCCAAGTCCCTTCTAAGTACCTCAATTTTTTGAGTTTTTTCTCCAATTAGAAAATAGTCTATGCTTTTCTTTCTTCTACCCAAGTGCATGACCATACTTTTCAAAGGTTTCAAATGTACATTTAATGTCAGAGAAATGTATACAATATACATCACACTTTTTCTTCACAACCATCCATGAAAACAGAAGAGTGTCCCAAAGAATGAATAACGGTTAAATGTTAGAACCCCAAAGCACCCCCCAGCTACCCTCTTCCACGCATAAGCAGCAGCAAAGCAACAATCCCCCCCCCCCCCCACCAGCAAAAAAAGCATCGGTGCCCACCACCGAGCACTCAAGCGTTCAGCAAAGGAGCTGCAAAGACACAGACTTGCAGTACCCCAAAGACTATTCATTCACCCAGTATTTGACATACCACAGGTGCCCTCTCTCCCTAATAAGGGAGAAAGAGGTGTCTCCTTTTCCTGACACTATTCCATCTACCACTTCTTTGTCCATTCTCCTGAACTCTTTAGTCTCTCTTCTGTAGTCTCTCGGCTTCCTCAACATTACCTGCCCCTCCAGTCTTTGTATCATGTGCAAACTTGTCATAAATCCATCAATTCCATCATCCAAATTATTGACAGAAAATGTAAAAAGAAGCAGTCCCAGCACAGACCCCTGTGGTACACCACTTGGTACTGGCAGCTATCCAGAAAAGCCTCCCGTTATTCCCGTTATTTTATGCCTCTTGCCAATTAGGCAATGCTATATAAATTAAAGCATCTTTCCTACAATACCATCAGTTAATTACTTGCTAAGCACCCTCATGTGTGGCACCTTGTCAAAGGCCTTCTGAACCTCCAAGTACACAACATCCACTGGCTCTCCTTCGTCTATTCTGTTTGTTATTTCTTCAAGGAATTCCAATGTATTTGTCAGGCAGATTTTCCCTTAAGGAATCCATGCTGACTTTGGTTTGTCTTATCATTTGCCTCCAAGTACCCTGAAACTACATCCTCATCAACAGACCCTTAACACCTTCCTAACCACTGAGGTCAGACTAACTGGCTTATAATGTCCTTTCTTCTGCTGCTCTCCCTTTTTGAAGAATGAAGAATGACATTTGCAATTTTTCAGTCCTTCGGAACCATGCCAGAATCCATTGATTCTTGAAAGATCATTACTCGTGCCTCCACAATTTCTTCAGTCGCCTCCTTACGAATCCTGGGGTGCACCCCATCTGGTCCAAGTGACTTTTCTACCTTCATTCCTTTCATTTTCCAAAGTACCTTCTCACTAGTAATGGCAACTAAACTTCTAGCCCCTAACTCTCTTGAAAGCATAGCTACTTGCTAGTGAGCTCCACTGTGAAGACTGCTGCAAAATATTTATTCAGTTTGTCCATTATTTCTTTATCCCCGATTACTAACTCTCCAGCATCATTTTCCAGTGGTCCGATATCTACGTTTGCCTCTCTTTTACTGTTTATATATCTGAATAAATGTTTTGATACCTTAGACAATAAGACATAATGGTAAGTAGTCTGCTCCACCATTCCATCATGGCTGATCCCGAATCCCACTCAACTTTATATACCTGCCTTCTCATCATATCCCTTGATGCTCCGACTAATCAGGAATCTATTCGGGCACAATTGAGAACATCCTGACTGGCTGTTACTGCCTGGTATGGGAACTGTATCTCCCTTAATTGCAGGATTTTGCAGAGTGGTGCAGACAGCCCTGCGCATCTGTAGTTGTGAACTTCCCATGATTCAGGACATTTACAAAGATAGGTGTTTGAAAAGGGCCCGAAGGATCATTGGGGACCCGAGTCACCCCACCCACAATCTATTCCAGCTGCTACTATCTGGGAAACAGTCCACAGCTTAAAAGCCAGGACCGACAGGCTTTGGGACAGCTTCTTCTACCAGGCCATCAGACTGCTTAATTCATGCTGACACAATTGTATTTCTATGTTATATTGACTGTCCTGATGTACATAGTATTTATTATAAATTACTGTAAATTGCACATTGCACATTTAGATGGAGACATAACGTGAAGACAAATGCAAAGTACCCATTAAGTTCATCTGCAATTTCTTAATTCCACATTACTACCACACCAGCATCGTTTTCCAGTGGTCCAATATAAACTCTTACATCCCTTTTATTCTTTATATAATTGAATAAAACTCTTAGTATCCTGCTTTATTTAAGTGACCAGTTTGCCCTCATATTTCATCTTCTTCCTGATAGCTGTTTTAGATGCCTTTCGTTGGATTTTAAAAACTTCCCACTTACTTTTGCTACCTTATATACCCTTTCCTTGGCTTTTATGCAGTCTTTAACTTCCCTTGTCAGCCATGGTTTCCTAACCCTGCCATTTGAGAACAATTTCTTCTGTGGGATATATCTATCCTGCATCTTATGAAGTTTTCCCAGAAACTTCAACCACCTCCGTTCTGCCATCATCCCCACCAGCAGCCCCCCTCCCACCCACCTGAGCAAGCTCTCCTCTCATACCTCTGTAATTCTTTTTGTTCCATTGTGATACTGTTACATGTGACTTATGCTTCTCCTTCTCACATTGCAATATGAATTCAATCTTCTACATTATTGGCTTCCTTACCTTCCTTATCTTTGTTTACCTTAATGACTTTTTTAGTTGTTTTCTGTTGGTTTTTAAAAGCTTTCCAATCCTCTAACCTCCCAGTATTTTTTGCTCTTTTAAATGCCTTCTCTTTAGATTTTATGTTGACTTTGATTTCTCTTGTCAGCCATGGTTGCATCATCCTACATTTAGAATACCTCTCATTCTTTCAGATGTATCTATCCTACACCTTCTGAATTGCTCCCAGAAATTTTGACCATTACTGCTCTGCTGGTACCTCTACTAGTATTCCCTTCCCATCAATTTTGGCCAGTTCTCTGTCATGCCTCTGTAATTCCCTTTACTCGACTGATACATCTGAATTTAGTCTCTCCTTTTCAAATTACAGAGTGAATTCTAACATATTATGATCACTGGTTCCTTAAACTCAAGCTCTGAGCAATTCCGGTTCGTTGTAAACACCTAATCTAGAATAGCTGATCCCCTAGAGAGCTCGAGCAGGAGCTGCTCTAGAAAGACATCTCGTAGGCATTCTACAAACTCTCTCTTCTGGGATATAATTCCCCAAGCCTAACATAACATTGCCCTTTTGACCTTCATTTTCTGTCTTATTATTTCTAAATCACATTTTTGCTGCTGTTTGGAGATCTGTATATTAGTCTCTCCTTGCTAGTAGTATCACTACACATTGCCTCTGTTTGTAAACCAGCCCCTTTTGTGCAGGTCGTATCTTCCCCAGAACAGATCCCAATGATCCAGAAATCTGAACTCCTGCCCCCTGCATCAGTTCTTTGCCATGCATTCATTCATCTGGCAAATACCCTATTCTTACCGTGGCATGAGCAGGAATCCAGAGGTTACTTTCTTCAGGACCTCCTCACCTTTCCTACCTATGTCATTGGTGCCAATATGTACCAAGACTTCTGGCTGCTCCCCCCTCCCCCTTTAGAATGTCATGGAACCATGTTCCTGATCCTGTCACATGGGAGGCAATATACCATTCAGGTGTCTCTGTCTTGCCCACAGAATCTCAGCTCTGTTCTTCCAACTGTGGAATTTCCTATCACCACTGCAGTCCTCTTCACTTCTGTTCTCTTCTAAGCCTCAGTGCCAGAGACCCGGTTTCTGCAGCTCTCCCCTGGTGGGACCCCTGCCCCCTCCACCCAGCAGTAAACAAAGTGGTACACCTAGGAAGGAAAGAGATGGTGAAAAGGGGAACCTGAGGGGGAACTTCTTCACTCAGAGGATGGTGAGAGTGTGTCTGCATAAGTGGTGATTGTGGGTTCAACTTCAACATTTGAGAGAAATTTGGAAAAGTACGTGAATGGAAGGTGAATAGAGGGCTATGTTCAGGTGCAGGTCGATGCACTAGGCAGAAAAATAGTTTGGCATGGACAAGATGGGGCGAAGGTCCTGTTTCTGTGCTGTAGTGCTCTATGACCCTAGGAAGGCATTTGACATGCTTGTTTTCATTGGATAGGGTACTGAGTACAGGCAGAGAATGCTGGATTATGGGCATTGGGTAGTCTGAAGGAATGAGTTTAATTCTTGTGTTTAATGAGCATTATTTCACCATGACACCTGGGCTCAAAGCACCTGTTCCTATGCTGCACTGTTCTATGTCCTAAAAGTTGGAATATCATATTACAATTGTACAAAATCTTGTTGAAGCTGTACTTGGAGTATTGTGTGCAGTTCTTGTTGCCTAGCTATAGGAAGGATGTCATTAACATAGATCAGTACAGCACAGTTCAGGCCTTTTGGCCCATGATGTTATGTCGACTTTTTAGCCTATTTTCATAGTCAACCTAACCCTTTCCTCGTAAACAGCCATAACCCTCCATTTTTCTTTTATCCATGTGCCTATCTAAGATGCAAGAAAGATTCACAAAGATGTTACCAGAAACGGAAATCTTAAATTATAATGAGATATTGGCTTTTTTTTCTTTCTGAAGAGTAGGAGTCTCAGGGTGACCTATAGTATATAAAACCGTGAGGGGTATATATCGGGTGAATGGTCTGTCTTTCCCAGAAGAGGGGGTGTCTAAAACTGGAGGGCATAGGTTTAAGTTGAGAGAGGAAAAATTTCAAAGGACCTGAGGGAAAAAACTTTACACAGAGGGTAGTGAATATGTAGGACAAACTGCCAGATGAAGTGGTAAAGGCGGGTACAATTGCAATATTTAAAAGACATTGAATTCGAAATTTGGATAGAGGAATATAGAAGAAATGCAGACAAATGGGACTAGCTCAAGCAGAGCAGGTGTTGAGGCTTTGAAGAGAGTGCAGAAAAGCTTCACTAGGGTGTTGTTCGTCCTTCGGAGTCGAAGACGACCATGACTTCTGTCAGGTGGACGGTTTGTGACTGTGGGTCCGGTGGTGAATGGTGCGGCCAATCCGGGCCCTGAAAGCTCGCCCACATGTGGGACACATGAGGATAGGTGCTGCAGTGGAAGTGGAGGTAGTTTAAGCCTTGCACGCGGCACATTTCCTCTGAGCCTCTGCAGTGCGTCTGATTTCTGCTGCATATACTCCTTTAGTGGTCCTGCTGCACCAGGTTGGGCGGTCCAGAGCAAGCGATTCCCAGCTACTGGGATTGATGTTGAGGTCTTTGAGGCAGTCTTTGAAATGTTTCTTCTACCTTCCAACTGAGCGCTTGCCCTGGCTCAGCTCTCCATACAGCAGCTGTTTTGGTAATTGACTGTCAGACATCCTGACGACATGGCCAGCCCATCTGGCTTGGGCTTTCTGTAGGAGGGTGTAGACACTGTGGGTGCTAGCCCGCTCTAGGACCTCCGTGTCTGAGACTTTGTCCTACCATCGTACGTGGAGAAGTCCCCGGAGGCAGCTCAAGTGGAAGTGGTTGAGCTGTTTAGCGTGTCTGATGTAGACAGTCCAGGTCTCGCTGGCATAGAGGAGGGTGGTGAGAACCACTGCTCGGTAGACCTTCAGCTTGGTGGTAAGGCTGAGTCCTCTCCGCTCCCATACATTCTCACGGAGTCTCCCAAAGGCGGCACTGGGTTTGGCAATTCTGTTGCTGATCTCTGCATCTATGTTCACCGCTCGTGATAGAGTACTGCCCAAATAAGTAAAACTGTCGACTGCCAGTAGCTTCTGCCCCTTTACTGTGATGTGTGGTTCCTGGTAGAGCTTACTGGGTGCGGGCTGGTACATAACTTCGGTCTTTTTGGTGCTGATTGTAAGTCCAAAGTTGTCACAGGCTTGTGAGAGGCAGTCCATTTCTCGCTGCATCTTCTGCTCTGTGCTGGCGTTGAGGGCGCAATCATCAGCGAATAAGAAGTCTCTGATGACGGTCTCCTTTACCTTTGTAACAGCCTGTAGACCCCGGAGGTTGAATAGCCCACCGCCAGTCCTGCATCTGACGTGTATACCATCCTGACAATCACGGAAGGCATCAATCAGCATAGCAGAGAAGACCATGCTAAAGAGTGTAGGGGCGAGAACGCATCCTTGCTTCACACCGTTCGTCACTGGGAAGGCTTCTGACTGTATCAAATGCCTTGGTTAGATCGACGAAGGTCATAAAGAGGTCACTGTGCTGCTTTTGACATTTTTCCTGGAGTTGGCGTGCAGCAAATATCATGTCGACAGTTCCACGCTCTGCACGGAAGCCACACTGGCTTTCTGGGAGGAGACCTTGCTCAAGGTGTTGGAGAAGGCGATTAAGCAGGATGCGAGCCAAGATCTTCCCAGCTATGGACAGGAGGGAGATGCCTCGGTGATTGTCACAAGACTGGTGGTTGCCTTTCCTCTTGTAGATGTGGCCTATACTGGCATCTTTCAACTGTTGCGGGACCTTTCCTTCGTTCCGCATAGACTGGAAGAGCTCAGTCAGCTTCTGCATCATGAATGGGCCTCCTGCTTTGTAGACTTCAGCTGGGATTGCATCTGATCCTGGTACTTTTCTACTAGAAAGTTGCTTGATGGCTTTTCTGACTACTACTTCTGTGGGGAGGTTGTCAAGGTCCAGGTTGATCTCCACCTGAGGTAGGCGAGCAATGGCCTCGTCATTGATTTCGGCAGGGCGGTTGAGGACCTGTTTGAAGTGTTCAGCCCATCTCTCCAAAATCTGCTTTTTCTCTGTCAGCAGCCGAGTCCCATCTGCACTGAGGAGGGGGGAGGAGCCAAAGGCCCGAAGTCCATACATAGCCTTCAAAGCATCGTAGAAATGCTTGGTGTCGTGACTGTCTGCGTAGCTCTGGATCTCATCGACCTTATTGCTGAACCAGATATCCTGCATCTCACGGAGTTTCTTCTGCACTTTCCGTCTTGCACTGGCGAAGGCATCTATCTTTGCTTGTGATGTGGGATCGTTCTGGTGCGCTCTGAACAGTTGGTGTTTCTCTAACAACAGTGCCTGTATCTCCTCGTCGTTCTCATCGAACCAGTCTTGATGTCTACAGATTGCTGGTCCGAGGTGCTCGAGAGCGGTAGAGTAGACTGCATCTCTGAAAGCTGTCCACTGCTCTTCAATGCTGGTGTGGTCATCCTGGGGTGCGTCAAGCAGCCTGCTATCTAGGTCTTCATGAAATTCTTCTGCAACTACGCTGCTCTTCAGCTTGGAGACATTGAGCCTCTTTGCAGTCTTCTGACCTTGGGGTCTTCTCACAAGCAGGATGCGAAGTTTAAACTTGGACACTATGAGTCGATCATCCGTCCAGCAGTCGGCACCGCACATGACCTTTGTCACTCTCACGTCTTGCCAGTCCCTCTTTCTGGTGATGACATAGTCAATCAGATGCCAGTGCCTAGAGCGTGGATGCATCCAAGATGTCTTGTTACGGGTGTCAGGGAGAGGTAGTACCTCTGACGGGGAACACGTCATACTCTTCTGAGTAATTTCACTAGGGTACTGAATGGGCTAGAGTACATTAATTATGTCGTGACAGATGTCAGTTGTTTTCTGTAGAGTGGTAGATGCTGAGGAGTCCTGATAGAACTGTATAAAATTGTATAAAGATCGCCACTCATTCTTTTAAGCATCGCTATACTTGTCCATACTATTTCCTCTGACAGCTTGTTCCATATACTAATGAAACTTTCTGCCCCTCAAGTCTCTTTAAATCTTTGCCCTCTCATTAGATCTATGCTAATTGTTAATTTTGCCCTCTTGTTAAGCCTTACCCTGAGATACCCAGGGAAAAACTATTTTATCTAATTATTCTCCTCCCTCCCCCCCCCCCATTACTTGAGCTCTCTAATCCCAGTAGCATCCTTGTGAATCTCTTTTGCACCTTCTCTAGCTTAATCACATCCTTGCTATAGTATGAAAACCAAAACTGAAAATGGATGTCTTGTATAACTAACATGACATTCCCGTTTTTTACTCATTGTCCTGACAAATGAAGGCAAGTATGCTATATGCCTTCTTCACCACTTTATCTACCTGTGTTACCACTTACAGGGAGCCCTCATGTATCTTCATTCTGCAGCATTCTTCAACGCTTATGAGCCAAGTTTTTTTTACACACAGAGTGATAGGTGCCTGGGTTACACTGCTACGGACGCGGTAGAATCTCATACAGTAGCAGTTTTTTAAAAAGCAGGTGGACACAAGAAAAAGCAGAGAATAGGTGGATATGGATCATGTGGAGGCAGAGTAGATTAGTTTACTTTGGCAGTGTGGTCTGTGCAGATATGGTGTGCTAATGGGTCCATTTCTCATTCGGTTGCCTGTACTCTGAGTGTGTTTGCCTGCTATTGACAAATTGAATTAAATGACACTATATATTAGTGTAAATTTCTGTGAATGCTGTCCATGATACTAAGATAGTTGACTGGAAAATTTAATTGTGGTCTTAAAGCATTGATACAAATAGAAGTTTTGAAGACGTGCTTGATAATCTTTATAGAGCTTCCAAGTGAAAAGCTTTTTAATAGCAGGCAAGTACAACCGTTTGTAGGTTACCAGAGGCAAACTTAAGGTAATTGACAAAAGAATTTGAGCAGGATGAGAAATCTTTTGTCATGTGAATTGCGTGATCTGGAATATGTGTTGGAAATGGATTCAGTGAAAATCTAACAATGAAATTTGGATAAATAACTCGGGGGTGGGGAGAGGAGGGAAATGGAGAAGTGGATGGTGGGGTCTGTACAGGAGTAGCTTACGGGGAGAATTGGGAAGCTTGCTTTCTGTGATGTATTATTCTGCATTTCAGTGTATGTGGGCAATAGTGATTATTGACAGAGATTTAAGTCATGATTCTTTCAAAATAAACTTCTATATTTATATATCATATCTATATCTATATCATATTTACTGTGCTACAGAAATGATGGATTCATCAACATTCAAGCGATTCATGGCTACTGTGGAAAATATCCTAGAGAACCTGGAAGACATGGATTTCACTACTTTGGGTATTGTTAATTTGCCTACCAGTAAAAGTCGGGAATGCTTTCGTCAAAAAAATAAACACTAAATTACTATCAGGTTTTCTTGTTGATTTCCAAGTTAGTTAAAAATCAAACAATTTCAGATACTGGAAATTCAAATTAGAAACAGAACAGGCCAGAAATGCTAAGCAGGGATATTCAGCACTATGCAAAGATATAAATAAAAGAGTGTATGTTTCTTGTCAAAGACCCTTCATTGCAAGAGTTGTTTAGGCTTATAGTTCCCCTTTGTTAGTATTTGAAATACCTCTGTCAAGTGTCCTTTCATCCTCCTTCACTCCAAAGAGAAAATCCCTAGCTCACTCAACCGTTTTTCATAAGGCATGCTGTCTAATCCAGGTATTTCAGAAGCTTCAATTTCAATGTTTCAAAATTTTCATTTTCTGGAGTTCAAATATGGATTCCAAATTCAGATGTCCTAAATGGAGAAGGTGAAAGTTAGCAGCTACAATTGAACAAAGTTCCCAGCGTAACAGTACCAGAGCCAGTTGGAAGCAGGTACATGCTTAGTGTAGTGGAGACTTATTAACAATCCAGAGGATTGTCAAGTGAGCAGCAGGGAACAAGATGAAACACTTATCAAAACAGGTTAAGATTGCCTTTCAGGCATACAAATCAAATCTGTGTTGAGGGTGAACAGTTAGTGCCACTGTGCCCAGATCTTGGAAATAAAGAAAATGAAGTTACATGCTAGTTTGGAGCAGTGTGTTAAATCCTTTTTTCCCCAATAGGTGAAGATGATGAGCTACCTCAGGAGTTGCTGCTGGGAAAACAACAGCTTAATGAACTGAGTAGTGAATCTGCTAAAATCAAAGCCATGGGCATCATGGATCGGGTATGTATTGCACACTAATTACACGCTTCTGTGAAGGGATAATTCAGTAGCCTGACATCTGTAGTTCTGATGAGGGTTGAAGTATGCATTTGCAAATTAAAGATTTGGCTTAAAATTTGATGTTAGTACCTGGAAAAGACATGCAAACAAGCTTTTGGACAATTTATCAAGTGCCAGTTAGTAGATAGCTGGTCCTGTAATGAAAATACACCACCATAGCAAATACATGTTGTATTTGGAGAGTTTGATAGAATGTTGATTGGTCAGGGCATAAAGAGATATGGGGGGAAGGCAGAAGATTGGGGCTGAGAGGAATAATAAATAGATCAGCCATGATGAAATGCTGGAACAGTCTTGATAGGCCAAATGGCCTAATTCTGCTACTCTTTGTTATGGTCTTAAGGTTGGAGCTTTATCAGAAACCGTTAGTTTGTTTATGGAAGATAGATTCCAAATGATTAATTTTTTTCAGTTTGTTTAGTCAAAATCTTAAGGTGTTAATTTTAACAGATTGATGCCTAAATTTTAATGTTCTTCTATACTT
The DNA here is from genome assembly GCF_048418815.1 of Hemitrygon akajei. Lineage (NCBI taxonomy): Eukaryota > Metazoa > Chordata > Chondrichthyes > Myliobatiformes > Dasyatidae > Hemitrygon > Hemitrygon akajei. The sequence goes on from NC_133129.1 coordinate 6,929,668, forward strand.
AATTTAATAAAGATTCCTTGGCAATGATAATTGATTGATGTGTTAAACTGGTGCCATACATTCACAATGGAGAGGAGTGATGAAACCATCTCCATATGAACTGAATGGTCACTTCTAACTATACTGACATGGGCAGTGAATTTGTTACATTTAGATTGGCACGAACTAGTGCCCAACATCTTCAGTACAGGTACTTCTACAATGTGACAGTTATGTTCTGAAGAAACCTCGTTTTACAAAAAATGTTGTTTTGAAAACAATTTTGTCAATGGGGGAAAGTGGGGTGAAGGACTAGACATTTTTAGACATTTTTTCTGTAGGATTTTCTGAAGTTTTTTAAATTGCTATGTTTATTTTGATATTGGAACCTGTAAATATTAAAGGCCATATGTTGCCTAGTTCGGTGGAGTATTGTTACACGCATCAGTAGAAACGATTTCCAAAGTAACTTAAGTGGCCTCCCACGGTGAAAGCAGCAGTTTTGTTCTTAAACAAAGCTGCCAGATTACTATGGGGCTGTTTCCCAATTAAAGTCATGTTTTAACCAATTCTGCCCACCTGACATAATAGTGCTTTGTGTTTTATCTAATTCACATTGTGGAAACAGGCATTATAGCAAAACGACCTGTATTCATTTGTAATTAAGATATTTGATATCAGCTGAGGTAAGGTAAAGAAATATCATCATTACTCCTCTATTTAGGCATTTTTCCAGCAAGCACTGCATTAGGCATTATAAGTCAGGTTATTTGTATACAACATTGTTTAACAGGATTATTTCTTTTGCCCTGCATGGTTATCATTGACTTCAAAATGGTGGTGTTGATCAGCATTTATGACTTAACAGTTCAGTTCACTTTTTCCTCTTTTTGCAGCTTCCAACAGATAAGATGGTAAAGGTGCTAAGTATCTTGGAAAAGAACATACAGGATGGGGCCAAACTTTCCACTTTGTTCAACCATGTAAGTTTTAAAGCCTATTTGTGGTTGTGTTTAGCCAGCGTTCATGTAAGGTAAAGTAATAATGATACTGAACTTAAATATTCCGATGTTGTGATTTAAATTTTCATCTGTTTTGGAATTGAAAATGCATGACTATTGTAAAAAAAAATCAGTTGTTTCATTTCATGGAATAGCATTTGGCTATCTACACCAAAACTTCTGAAGTATATTATTGAGCCTTAATGACCTATGGTTGCCTAAGTAATTGTAAACACTTGCTACCCATTGGATCAAGTCACTATGGCTAAAGATGGTCCCATCAGTCCAATAAGGTAGTACTTGTTGAGTTCTAATATTCCTAATGTTTGGCACAGCATTGTGGGCTGAAGGACCTGTGTTGTGTTGAAAGTTTTCTGTGTTTTCTATGTTTCTATATTTTTAAATTTTTAGTCGTAGTCACTGACAGGTGAATAGAAGAACTAAATGAGGTCATTAGTAAAATAGGAATCTGCTGAGAGCTGCTGCCTAAACTGCTGAGCATCTCCAGTATTTTCTGTATTAATTTCAAATTTCCATATATTCATTTCTTTTCACTTCTTTGAAAGATGTCAGCAAAATAGGAGGTAGATGGTTAAACATTGGTGAAGGAGAGTGCTGAAACTTCTGGCAAAGTTAAGGTAGTTAAATCAAAATCAGGCTGAGGTGCAATGTGGTTGCTGAGAACAGGAAGATTAGAAATTTTGAAAATGCTGTTTGTATTCTTGTAATCTTCCCTGGACATGAGGCCAGTGCCAATTGACTGGAGAAATGTAAAACATATTGTCTGGAAACCACTCTTACCCTTGTGTAGAAGCTGCTAGAAACATGACCAGTGACAATTGAGTAATAATGTGAACAAGTATGGAATAGTAAAGGAAAGCTGGTCCAGACCTTTTTAAAAGTTAATCCTCCTGACAGTGGATTTATGATGAGTTCAGAGGAGACAAAAGAGTTAATTTCAGTGTTATGCATGTGAGTGAGCTTCAAGGATTTGTGAGCAAAAGGGTGTGGGGGAGGTTAAGGTGTGGTAGTGCAGAAACAGACGAGGCATTATAGATCTAAAACTGGTTCAGGGACAGAAAATGAAAAAGTATTGTAATATTTTGTTTCGCCTAGCAGTAAGGTAATATACAAGTACCTAAGAAGGTAGGGGTTAGGCCATTTGGCTCTCATTTGACAAGATCTTCTACCTCAGACACTAGTTTCTAATGTAGGGTGCTGACCCAAAATGTTGACCATCCCCCTGCATCTGCGAATGTTGTTCCTCCAGCAGTTTGTTTCTGACACCAATTTTCTATCTAGTTCTTAGATTCATCTGTTTTGAATGACATCAATGTCTGGGCCTCCACATTCCTCTAGGAAAAAATACAAAGGTCCATCTCTTTTTGAGTATTGAAATAAAATAATATTCCGCATAATTATATGTAATGGTACATTCCCCAAGAGTTAGTACCTTGACCACCATTACAAAAATTATTTGAGCAGGCCACAGTCCGAGGAACTTTCTGTAAGATGGCAGTGCATGTGAATGCAAGGTGCTTTTCTCTTTGTAAAATTTATTTTTTATGAGCTAAAGACCATTCTACTCCAAGAACATCGGGTACTGCTGGGCTACTCCATCAGTGACCTGCTTATTGTTAGGAGTAGATGGACTGGTGTCAGTGCATCCGGCCAAGGCTAAGATGGTGGAAAAGGAGTTGGCTAACGTGTTGAAGCATGCCGGGCCCAGGATAGTGGAGAGGGAGCCCATCGGGATGTCAGTTTGTGTACAGGGGAGCTGACTTGGATGCAGACCATGTTGCTGCCTGCTACTCAGAAGCATCAGAGTTGATGTGGTATAACTGTGGGAGATTGTCTCGGACTTTTAACTTGCGATCGCAAAATTTCTGTTGGATAGTGATAATGTAAGTTGCTGTTATCCTTGTCTGGTGGAGGGACAGTCGACATGGGAGTTTTGTAGCCTCAATTGTAATGAGAACTAGGCCACAAGCCTCAGGCTTGCCTGCTGCTGTAGTCCAGGTGAATGACATGGCAGCGCTACAGTGGGTTGAACTCAGCTAGGGTTTAGCCTCACCCGTCAGTGCTGTCCTGTGTTTGAATGGAGGAATGATAGGCTGGATTGTGCATGTCTGTACATTGCCAAGTGTCTGTACCATCGATTGCCAAACATTGTTGCTCAGGGTCTTGGACTATATATTTTTTTCCTGAATAAATTTGTTGCTCGCTCTTTTTGTTTGAATGTTTGCTTACTATTTTTGATTGTTTTGCACCTTGGCCCCTGAGGAACACTGTCTCATTCAACTGTATCTATGTATGGCTTAAATGATAATTAAACTCAAGTTGATTTGATAAAGGTGACTGAAGAGGCAGCTCCAATGAAAACAATCAAATATTCCCGTTTCAAACTGCTACAGCTGAGAACCACAACTGTATTTGAGGTCTGTACAGTTAGTAACAATATTTTAATGCTTTTAAACAATCTATTGCTGCTCAAAACTGAAAATAGATTGACTGAGTCCGGCAGACTATCTCCTTAAGATGGCGGTGGAAACGAGGTTGTTGCGACTTCCAATACCATCTATCTTACGTCGTGGTTTTTTTTTTGAAATAACCAGGAGACGCAGAAGATTCTTCGAGAAGTTTAAGCTTTTATTTGCAAACAAAAGCTGAGACAATTAATGAGCATGTCACTAATTGCCCGCCGAGCCTAGTACACAGTATTCTTTATAGTACTTTCTTATCTCAGTTACATTTGCATACCCTCTTATCACCAGCACATTAGCTTGTCGATTCGCCAACAGTATTTTTTTTGATCAATAGCTTATTTGTTCTAGTCTACTCCTTGGAACACGTGTCCCGCTTCCCGGCTTTGACTGGTCCCCATACCATCACACCACTCCATAGCCCATACTTGCTCTAGTCTACTCCCTGGAACACATGTCCCCCTTCCCAGCCTTGACTGGTCCCCATACCATCACACCACTCCACGATCCCGTCTACCACCGTTATCTCTACATGCTTACTTTCACTGTTAGCTACATTCTTAAGGCACTGATGCATTCAATAGTACAGAGACAATACAGAGATTACATTCTGGCTAATAAGCTGGATACATAGTAAATAGCAATCACAAGGCTGGCCATATAGTTCTGGCCACACAGCAACCGATGCAACTTTATTCTCCAATACTTACTGACAAACATAGTCTCTGGTAAATAAAATTAAAGACCTCAGAGCACGGTGATGTGCCAGAGGGACATTAAAAGATGTTGCGTTTTTGTTTCACAGAATCTTGGTTAACCCCTTGCATTCCAGACTCTGCAATTCAGATTGATGGTTCACAATACACTGCTAAGATAGGACTGTTGAGTCTTTTAAAGCTAAAGGGAGTTGGGCGTGGGGGTTGCTTCATGATCAGTTCATCATGTAGAACGTGGCAGAGCTGTACCAGTCCTATTCATCAGCTCTGGAACACCTCATGATCAAGTGCTGGCTATTTTATCTGCTGCAGGAGATTTCAGTGATTCCACCTCAGGCCAATGTGAAACAGGCTTCAGATGATCTGAGGGATGTAATCAACAGGCATGAAACAATATGCTCTTCCCATAATTTTGGGGGGGGGGGGGTTGAATTAGGGCCAGCTTAAATAATTATCAATAAATCACTTGTAGTACCAGAGGAAACAGTACACTGGACCACTGTTACATCACCATCCAGAGTGCTTACTGTGCTATTCCACACCTCCCTTTGGAAAGTCTGATCAACTGACTGTACTTAAACCCTGAGTACGGGCATAGACTGAAGATAGCAGCACCAGTAATGAGGGCCAAGATGGTACGAACAAGGAAGGCCCTGGTGGACTTACAGTTCTGCTTTGAATTTATGGACTAGACTATATTCAGGGATTCATTTTCAAGTCTGGATGAGTATGCCACTGTTGTCACTGACTTCATCAAAACCTGTGTAGATGGATGAGTGCCTATGAAAACTTACTATACATACCCGAATCAAAAGGTGAACCATAGGTTCATAGTCTGCTGAAGGCTAGATCTGTGGCATTCAAGTCTAGCAACGCAGGTCTGTGCAAGAAAACCAGGCCATGGATCACCTGGATAATATGAATACCCATGTCAGGATGCTGCTTATTGAGTCTAGCTCACCATTGAACACCACCATTCTTGCAGCGCTGATCAAAAAGCTACAGAGCCTTGGCCTTTGTACTTCCCTCTGCAACTGGATCGTTGACTATCTACCTAACCGGAAAACCACAATCTGTGCGGATAGGTAATAACATCTCCGCCTCACTGATAATCAACACTGGCGCGCCCCAGGTAGCTCATTGCTTTACTTTCTTTGTACCCATGACTGCGGCTAGGGATAGCTCAAATGCCATCTATAAATTTGCTGTTGATACTTCCATTGTTGGCAGAATCTCAGATGGTGGTGAGAGGGCACACTGAAGCAAGATATACCAGTTGAGTGGTATCACAGCAACAACCTTGCACTCAGTGTTAGTAAGACCAAAGAGCTGATTGTGAACTTCAGAAAGAGTAAGATGAGGGAGCACAAACTAATCCTCATAGTGAGATCAGAAATGGAGAGAGTGAGCAATTTCAAGTTTCTGGATGTCAATATCTGGGGACCTAACCTGGTCCCAACATATCGACGCAGCTATAAAGAAGACACAACAGCAGCTATATTTCATTAGGAGTTTGAGGTGATTTGGTTTATCATGTAAAACATTAAAAATTCTACAAATGTACTGTGGAGATCATTCTAACTGGCAGAAGTTTCTTGATACATAAAGGGTAAAAGAGAGGTAAGAATGTATATTGGACAGCTGGAATACGATGCTGGAGAAGCAGGTAGGAAGTGGCGGACAGACTGAGTATCTTGCATCAGTATTTGAATAGCTCAGACTCAGCAGAAAGCAGCTGATTGGGCAATCGAGGTCAGGTGACCAAGCAATTTGAAAAGCTCAAACAAATAAATAGAGGGGTAACTCAAGTGGAGCGGCCAGTGAGTGATTGGGCCAGTGAAGGAGTAGAGCTTTGGGGCTTTGACTCGAGAGGCTTCAACGAGAAGAGGCGGAGGACGAACTTGTTCCCAGTTAGTCTTTACAATGCCTCCTGAGACGGTGATGTGCCTCTCCTATGAGATGTGGCAGTCTTGGGGGAACTCCCCTCTCCCTCAGAGTCACATCTGCCAGAAGTGCATGCGGCTGGGTGATCTGGAAGACCATGTGAGGAATCTGGAGCAGCAGCTGGATGACCTTCGACTCATAAGGGAGAATGAGGCAGTCATAGATGAGAGCTACAGGGAGGTAGTCACACCTAGGCTGCCGAAAGCAGGTCGTTGGATGACAGTCAGAGGTTGTAGGCGAAGTTGAGTAGACAGGTAGTGCAGAACACCCCTGTAGTCATTCCCCTGAATAATAAGTTTACCGTCCTGGATACTGTTGGCGAGGATGACCGACCAGGTATGAGCCACTGTGGCAGGGCCTCTGGCACTGAGTCTGACCCTGTGGTGCAGAAGGGTAGGACGGAGAAGAGGAGAACTGCCGTCATTGGAGACTCAATAGTCAGGGGAGCAGACAGGAGATTTGCAGACGTGAGAAGGACACCCACATGGTTTGTTGCCTCCCAGGTGTCAGGGTCCGGGATGTCTCTGACCGGGTGCATGACATCCTGGTACGAGAGGGAACGCAACCAGAAGTCCTGATACATGTTGGTACCAATGACATAGGCAGGAAGAGGGGTGAGGTCCTGAAGTGTGAGTTTCGGGAACTAGGCAGAAGGCTAAAAACAGGACCTCTAGGGTGGCGTTCTCAGGATTGCTGCCAGTGCTACGTGATAGTGATGGTAAGAATTGGAGGAGATGGCAGTTGAATGCGTGGCTGAGGAGTTGGTGCAAGGGGCAGGGTTTTACACTTGTCCAAGTTGAATTCTATTTGCCATTCATTGGTCCTCTTCCCTGGTTCATGTTGATCCACTTGTAATCTTAGATACTAATTTTGATGTCATCAGTAAACAACATTAGCCATCCTCCACTCTTCTGAAAACTCAACCATCAATATCCCTTGTCAGCCAGATACCCACGTTAGGGTTGAGGTCTTGGCACATTTCCCTCCATCATTTTACAGCTCTGCCTCATCCTGCCATCTTTGCCCTTAACTTTAGCAGAAATCACGCTGTCTTTAAACTCCACCAGTCTCAATGTCTACTCTGCTCATGCCTATTACTTTGTAAATGTCCAGTTATTATAGTCTTCACCATGTCTTTCATGTTGCCTGGATTAGAAAACATGTCCTATGAGAAAAGGTTGAGTGAGCTAGGGCAATTCTCTTTGGAGCAATGGAGGTAAAGAGGCAACTTGATAGAGGTGTATAAGAAGATAAGAGGCATAGATAGAATGGACAGCCAAATGTTGGAGAAAAGTACAGGTGTATGTCAGAGAGGTTTCTTATACAGAGTGGTAAGTGCTGTGGCACATACTGCCAGGGTGGTGGTAGAGGCAGATGCATTATGGACATTTAAGAACTCTAAAATAGACACTTGGATGAAAGAAAAATGAAGGAATATGTGAGAAGGAAGGGTTCAATTGATCTTGGAGTAGGTTGAAAGGTCGGTATAACATTGTGGTCGAAGGGCAAGTACTGTGACATAATGTTCTATGCTCCCTGTTCTATTACTTTGCTTTGCATGACATTGATAGTTCCTTGTGCTCTCTCTCACTCTTTGCCTACAAGAGGTAGAGAGGTCACATAGCCTGTTCGGCACGTTGTGGGAACATAAGAAATAGGAGCAGGAGTAGGCCATCCGGCCCATCGAGCCTGCCCCGCCATTCAATTAGATCATGGCTGATCTGTCTGTAAACTCAGCTTCATCTACCTGCCTTTCTCGCATAACTCTTAATTCCCTTACTATGTAAAAACCTACCTAACTGTTTCTTAAATATATTTAGTGAAGAAACCTCAACTGCTTCCCTGGGCAGAGAATTCTACAGATTCACCATTCTCTGGGAAAAACAGTTCCTCCTCATCTCTGTTCTAAATCTTCACCCTTGAGTCTTGAGGCAATGTCCCCTAGTTCTAGTCTCACCTACCAATGGGAACAACTTTCCTACTTCTGTCTTATCTATCCCTCATACCCTTTGATGCCCTGGCTAATCAAGAACCTATCTGTCTTTGCCTTAAATACACCCAATGACTTGTCCTCCACAGCCACTCGTGGCAACAAATTCCACAGATTTACCACCCTCTGACTAAAGTAATTTCTCTGCATCTCAGTTCTAAAAGGACATCCTTCAATCCTGAAATTGTGCCCTCTTGACTTGGACTCCCCTTCCATAACTTTGAAATAACTTTGCCATATCTAATTTGTTCAGGCCTTTTAACATTCAGAATGTTTCTATGAGATCCCCCCTCATTCTCCTGAATTCCAGGAAATACAGCCCAAGAGCTGCCAGAAGTTCCTCACATGTAACCCTTTCATTCCTGAAATGATTCTCGTGAATCTTCTCTGAACCCTCTCCAATGTCAGTATATCCTTTCTAAAATAAGGAGCCCAAAACTGCACACAATACTCCAAGTGCGGTCTCACGATTGCCTTATAGAGCCTCAACATCACATCCTTGCGCTTAGATTCTATACCTCTAGAAATGAATGCCAACATTGCATTCACCTTCTTCACAACTGGCTCAACCTGGAGGTTAACCTTTAGGGTACCTTGCACAAGGACTCCCAAGTCCCTTTGCACCTCTGCATTTTGAATTCTGTCCCCATCTAAATAATAGTCTTCCTGTTTATTTCTTCCACTAAAATGCATGACCATACACTTTTCAACATTGTATTTCATTTGCCACTTCTTTGCCCATTCCCCTAAACTATCCAAGTCTCTCTGCAGGCTCTCTGTTTCCTCAACATTACCCGCTCCTCCACCTATCTTTGTATCATTGGCAAATTTAGCCACAAAACCATTAATACTGTAGGCCAAATCATTGACATACATCATAAAAAGCAGTGGTCTGAACACTGACCCCTGTGGGACACTGCTGGTAACCAGCAGCTAGCCAGAATTGGATCCCTTTATTCCCACTCTCTGCTTTCTGCCAACCAACCAATGCTCTACCCACGCTAGTAACTTCCCTGTAATTCCCTGTGCTGTTATCTTGCTAAGCAGCCTCATGTGCGGCACCTTGTCAAAGGCCTTCTGAAAATCAAGTACACCACCTCTACTGTATCTGCTTTCTCTACCCTGCTTGTAATTTCATCAAAGAATTGCAGTAGGTTTGTCAGGCAAGATTTTCCTTTTAGGAAACCATCCTGGCTTTGGCCTATCTTGTTGTGCCTCCAGGTACTCCGTAATCTCATCTCCAACAATGGATTCCAATGACTTTCCAACCACTGATGTCAGGTTAACAGGTCTGTAGTTTCCTTTCTGATATAAAGCATAAATCTCCTGAGCATAAATTTCTTCTGCCCCCTTGTCCAGCATGACAATGTCTTACCTATAACAAGGTGTCACAGTACTGTAAATGTGGCTTCACCAACGACTTGTGTAAACACATTGCCCTGACTGATGAAGGCTAGCATGCTAAACATCATCTTCACCACCCTGTCTCCTTGTGCAGCCATCTTCAACGAACTGTGCTCTTGTACTCCCATATTCCTCTGATCCCACCACACATGTTAGTGCCCTGCTGTTTACTGTATAGGATCTACCCTGGTTTGAATGTCCAGACTGCATCAGCTCACAGTTATTAAGTTGAAATCCATTTGTCATTCCTCAGCATATCTCCTTAACTGATCAAGATCTCTTTGCAATTTATTGTAACTTGCTGCTCACTATAAACAAGATCCCACAGCTTGAGTCTCAAGGATTTGTAAGCAGAGCATCCACCATCTCTCAACTATATACAGTCATTTGAGGATTCAAATTTCACTGGCCACAAAATGGCACATGCTTAATTGAAAGGCACACCACAATATTTTTTGTGTTTTTGCCTCTTTACATTCACTTTTCATTTTTATATGATGGATGATGGCGACCAAATGGTTAAATTACTGGAGTAGTAATCAGACGTCTGGATGTAGAGGCCAAGTTCAATTTTACCATGGCAGTAATGGAATTTACTGAAATTCATAAATAAAAATCAGCACACTAAAGTACTCATGACCTTAAAATCTACAGTTTGTCAATAAAGGCTGGCATTGTCAGCAATATCCAAAGCTCAAAAACTTAATTAAAACAAAATGCAAATCAACTTGCCATTCATAACTACAAAATATTCTGCAGATGCTGAAAACCTTTTCCTCCTTCCCCTCCCCATCTTCTTATTCTGACTTTTTCTTTCCTTTGCATTCTTGATGAAGGGTTTTGGCCCAAAATGTCAGCTGTTTATTCCCCTCCATAGATGCTACCTGACTTGCTGAGTTCTTACAGCATTTTTGTGTATGCTTCTCAATTTGTCTTTCATATCAAGACTTACCTCTTCCTGATCTAATTTTCATCACAACTGACACTAATAATCCAAATCAATAACATTCTAGATCCCATTTATTCCTTTTCTTCTCCTCACCTGCATGTCAGAGGGGCTCCTCTGGTGCCCCTCCTTCCCTTTCTTTCCTCTCAGCTACCATCTTCAGCCCTTTGCCTTCTGTGCCTATCAGCTCCCAGCTTCTCACTTCATCCCCTTCCCCACCCTCCCCCACCTACCCCTGTAGCTAGCACCTACCAGCTTGTACTCCTTCCCCTATCCCCACCTTATTTTGGCTTCTTCCCCCTTCCCTTCCAGCCCTGATGAAGGGCCCAAAAGATCGACTTTATTCCTCTCCGTAGATGTTGCCTGACTTGCTGAGGCTGCATCCGCAGAATGTTTTGCACTAATAATCCAAATACCGAGTCTCAGTGACCTAATATCTTCAGGTTAATTTTCAGGGATAATTTCCCATTATTGGGGCATTGAATGATTTGGATTGTGTACAAATTACAATTTCTATGTACATTTCTGGAACCTGCAATCCCTTTGTCTAGTGTTCCATCTACTGTCAGTTTTTGGAATTGCACCATTAATTTATTGAGATTGTTCAGAACGTAAAACAGTTCAGCACAAGAACAGGCCCTTTGGGCCACAATGTTGTGCTGAGATAATTAAACACCTAGCTAAGCTACATCCTTCTCCCTACACAAGGTCCATGTTCCTCCATTCTCTGCATATTCATTCATGTGCTTGTCTAGAACAAATCTATTGAATTTGCCAGCACCACCAACATAGGCAGTGCATTCCAGACACCCACCACTCTCTGTAGTAAAAAAACAAATACTTTACTCTTGCATCTCCTTTGAACTTACCCCATCCTTTAAATGTATATTCTCAGGTATTAGACATTTCAACCCTTGTCGATGCAGGCTCTCTTTTCAATCTCTGCCTCTCATAATCTTACAAACTTCCAAGAAATGCTCTGCTGCTCCAGAGAAAGTAATCCAAGTCAAACTTTCCTTATACTATATCCAAGTTGCATTGTGGTAAACCTCTTCTGTGCTCGCTCTGAAACATCCACATCCCTCCTGCAATGGGGTGGCCAGAATTGAATGCAATACTCAAGAGACAGCCTAAAAGTAGTTCTATAAAGCTGCAGCTAAGTCTCCTGGCTCTTCTACTTAATGCCTTAGCTAATAAAGGCAACCTCTGCCATACACTTTCTTTGCTATCCTATCTTTTTAGGCAGTAATCCTCAGGGAACTACGTACTTGGACCCCAGGATCCCTCCGTACATCAATGCTGTTAAGGGTCCTGCCATTATCAGAGTACTTTCCCATTACCTTTGATCTCCCAAAGTGCAACACCTCACACTTGGCCAGATTAATTTCTGCCTGCCATTTCTACACCCATAACTACAAATGATCTATACCCTGTTGTATTCTTTGACAATCTTGTGCACTATCAACAATGCCACCAATCTCTGTATTGTCTGAAAATTTAACTCATCCATTCACATTTTCATCCAAGTATTTATCTAAATCACAATGAGCAGAGGTCCCTGTGCAGATCTCTGCAGAACACCAGCGGTCACAGACCTCCAGCCAGAATAATTTCTAACCCCCTAAGTTCTGTCATCAACTGCCCTCTGTTCTATGGGCAAGCTAGTCACATATTCTAACAGCCAGGTCACCCTAAATCCTATGCATCTCAATCTTATGGAGTTTCCTGATGAAGGGTTTTGGCCCGAAATGTCGTCACTACCACCTCCCATAGATGCTGTCTGGCCTGCTGAGTTCTGCCAGCATTTTGTGTTTTTACCCATTAGTTTCAAGATATTATGGAGAAGGATAGGACAGATCCTTGGGTTGAGATTCTAAATTGGAGGAAGGTGTGGATCAGGATGTTGTTTTCCGACAAAGAAAATAGTAGTTTAAATCAAAATTCACAATGCATCTGAAAGCCTGTAAATGTCATGGCTCATTGTAGTGATTTATGATCAGAACTCAGTTGTCTACTGAGTAGAATTCTGAGACGAAGGAGGATCAGCATTTGAGCGATTTATTATTTTTCAGGACAATGAAACAGAAGATGAAGAGAAGCTTTGGCGAGAACTCATCATGGAGCGAGTAACAAAGTCCGCTGACGCTTGCCTGACTGCGCTGAATATTATGACTTCACCCAACATGTCTAAAGCTGTATATATTGATGATGTGATTGAGAGGGTGATCCAATTCACCAAGTTCCATCTGCAAAACACATTGTACCCACAGTATGATCCCGTCTACAGGGTCGACACCCATGGATCAGGTCTGTGACATCTTTTTTAACGCTGCTTCATCAGTCAGCTACTTGACAAAAAGTAGGAGATAATGAGGTTTCAGCAACATTTCACAATTGTAGTAACATTAAAATCAAAATGTGGTGCTAGAAAGTATGTGAACCCTTTAAAACTCTCTATTTCTGCATAAATATGACCTAAAATGTGATCAGATCTTCACATAAGTCCTAAAACTAGATAGAGAACCCAATTAAATAAATAACACAAAAAAATTATAGTTCATTTACTTATTGAGAAAAATTATCTAATACATGTATTTGTTGGAATAATTATGTGAACCTCTAGGATTATTAGTTTATTTAAAGGGGAAATTATAGTCAGGTGTTTGAATCAATGGGACGACAATCAGATGTGAGTGTGGGAGACCCTGCCCTATTTAAAGAACATAAACCTGGGTCTTCACCACTCAAGTATTTGGAAGTGTGCCTTGCCTCTATCAGAGGAGATTTCTGAGGACCTCAGAAAAAGTTATTGATGCTCACCAGGCTGGAAAAGGATACAAAACAGTTTCAAAAGAGTTTGGGCTCCACCAATCCACATTTAGGCAGATGCTGTACAAATGAAGGAAATTCAAAACCGTTGGCAACACTGGTTATCGACCACTAGGAGTGGTTGGCCAACAAAAATCACTCCAAGAGCAAGGCTTGTAATATTCCAGGAGGTCACAAAGAACCCTAGGGTTACATAAACAGCTACAGGCCTCTCTTGCATTGGCTAATGTCAGTGCTCATGAGTCTACCATCAGGCAACCGCTGAACAATGGTGTGCATGGCAGGTCTGCAAGGACAAAGCCACTACTGTCTCAAGAAGAAGATTGCCCATGTAAAGTTTGTTAAAGACCACATGGATAAGCCAGAAGGCTGTTGGAATAATGGTCTGTGGACAGATGAATCCAAAATAGAACTTTTTGGCTTAAATGAGAAGGGTTATGTTTGGTGAAAAGCGAACGCTGCATTCCAACATAAGAACCTCATTCCATCTATGAAACACGGTAGTGGCAGTGTTATGGTTTGGCCCTGCTTTGCTGCCTCAGGACCAGGATGGCCTGCCATCATTGATGGAACTATGAATTCTGATTTGTACCAGCAAATTCTGCAGAAAAATGTCAGGGTATCCGTCCATGAACTGAAGATCATGAGAAAGAGAACCATGCAGCAAGACAACGACTCTAAACACAAGTCAGTCTACCAAATATGGCAAATAAGAAGAAATTTCACGTTTTGGAATGGTCGAGTCAAAGTCCTGACCTTAATCCTAAAGAAATGCTATGGAAGGACCTGAAGCAAGCAGTTCATGCAAGGAAGCCCACCAACCTCCCAGAGTTGAAACAGTTTTGTAAGGAGGAATGGCCTAAAATTCCTCCAAGCCTATGTGTAGGACTGATCAACGTCTCTGGAAATGTCTGGTTGAAGTAATTGCTGTACAAGGAAGTCACATGGTTGCCAAAAGCAAAGGTTCACATACTTTATCCAACAAATAAATGTAATATTGGATCTGTTTATTTTTGCATTATTTTGGTCATTTATGCAGAAACAGAGAAAATTCTAAAGGGTTCACAAATTTTCCAGCACCACTATACCTTTTAAAAGATGATTACTTTCTATTGATGAAGAATAGAAGCACAGGTTGTTAGGTTTTTAATTTGTTGTGCCATTGTTATCGGGTGGGAGTGTTGCAGTCTATACCTAAACACAGTTATGCAGAACCCACCATTTCCATGCTAATCATAAAGCAGCCATGTAACCTGGTCTGGGAACACACTGTGACTTTTAGAACGAAGTGTCATCACGATACAGTAATATAGCACATAAGCAATCCCTTTAGCCCACCAGTTCAAAACCAGCCATCAGATATGCAGTTACAATAATACTGTTGTATTCTCCCCACAGTCCCATTAATTCCCACTCCCACCCTTCACTCCCCACCACTATCTGTACACAATTGGAAATTAACTAACCAACAAGAGCACATTTAGGACATGTGAGGAAATCAGAACATCCAGAGGAAACCTATGCATTTACAGGGAGAACTTGCAAGCACAGATACCACCAGTGGATTGGATTGAACATACTCTCCTTAATTGTGAGGCAGCAGCTCTACTAGCTGTGTTACTTATAAAATGTTGTCGTCGTCCTGCCAGCCTGTGCTTCTGTTCATTGCTCATTAATTGAACTTTTGACAACTTGCACTTGTTTCTCAATGACATTTTATTTACTTGTGCATGATGATAGTTCAGCCCCATCACTAAATTGCTCTAAAACTTAAGCTCATAATTGTCATTTTATGCAATTATCGACCAATTGAAAACTAGTGTAGTTTTTAATCACAAACATGGAAAATCTGCAGTTGCTTGGAATTCCAGCATTAGACACAAAATGCTGGAGGAACTCAGCAGGCCAGGTAGCATCTGTGGAAAAAAGTAAACAATTGATGTTTCCAGTTGAGATTCTTCAGCAGGTCGGGGGAAAAAAGTTGAGAAGTCAGAGTGAGGAGGTAGGGGAGGTGAGGAAGAACTACTAAGTGGTAGGTGATATGTGAAACTGGGAGAGTGGGAGGGGTAAAGAAAAGAACTGGGAAATTGATTGGTGGAAGAGTTAAGGGGCTAGAGAAGGTAGAATCTTATAGAGGGTAGAAGACTGGAAGAAAGGGAAGGGGGAGGAGCACCAGAGGGAGGTGATGGGCAGGTAAGGAGGTAAGGTGGGAGAGGGAAACAGGAATGGGGAATGGTGAAGGGGAGGGGGGCAATTACTGGAAGTTTGAGAAATTATTGTTCATGCCATCAGGTTGTAGGCTAACCAGACAGAATATAAGTTGTTGACACTCCAACCTGAGTCTGGCTCATCGCGGTAGTAGAGGAGGCCATGAATTGACATGTTTCTAATCCCTTATTTGCATACATAGAATGGCAATCATGACACGTTCTTCAGTTTTTACTAACCAATAAAACTACACAGCACTCAATCCATTATTTGCCTTTAATCTGATCAAAAGTAGCCAGTTATTGCTTAGTGAAGCTATAGTCCACTTGAAAGGTGCACTTTTCAGTCTTTCATTGGCATCCTTTTCTTGGTATGTTTGGTGTCCTTGGGTCCCATTGTGCAAAGTGAAGCTATGCCACTCAGCACAGTTGATTGCAAAGGTGGTGTGCAGACACTTTCAGATTCCATCCATCTTGCCTATTGGTTTAAACTTATGCAATCTAGCGGGAAAGGTGGATGATTTATTAGTATTATTGTTGATCATCCCATCTATGTCCACCATAAGCTTGTTTCCCTTAATCAAGTCTCCCCCTAGAGTGGCCTCCACATCAAGGAAACCAAACTGAAAAGCTCCAATCCAGTCAACACCCTGGTTCACCTCCTTTGCACCCTGTAAGATTCTTCTGACAACATGACAACCAAAACAATGCATGGTATTCTTAGCTGTGGCCTAACCAATGATTTTTAATGTTGTACCATAACTTCTCAGCTCTTACACTGTACTTCAGTGAGTGAGAGCATATTACTGCCTTCACTATCCCGTGCTGCAATCCATAGACAGCATTAGATTTGTAGACCTCAATATTCCTTGATGTTGTACCATTCATTCTGTATATCATGCCCTCATTAGTCCTCCCAAATTGTATCACCTCACAATTAACAGCATTAAAGCCTTTTGCCATTGCTCTGCCTACCTTACCCCCTCATTGAATCATAGACTCGTACAGCATGGAATCAGGCTCTGGCCCAACTGGTCAATACTGATTAAGATACATATCCAAACTGGTCCCATTTAGAGTCAGAAAATATGACAATACAGAAACAGGCCCTTCTGCCATCTAGACCAGGCCAACTTGATCTACCTGCACCTGGACCATATCCCTCTAAACCCATCCGAGTTATGTACCATCTAAACTTCTCTTAAATGTTACGATTGAATCACATCTACACTTCTGCTGGCAGCTCATTCCACACTTGCATCACCCTCTGAGTAAAGAAATTTCTTCTTACATTCCCCTTAAGTATTTTGCCTTTCAAGTTAAATCTGTGACTGCTATTCTACTGTCGCCCATCCTGAGTTAGAAAAAACCAGCACCAATCCCTGTGGAGCACCACTAATTACAGACCTCCAGTCAGAGAGGCAACCATCTACTACTGCCTTCTGGCTTCTCCTGCTAAGCCAATGTTGAATCCATCCTGAATGACTTTAACCTGCTGGTCCACCCTCCCGCAACAATTCTTGTGAGACGCTTGCTAGGTATTTTTGCTACGATCCATGTAGACAATGTCCACCACCTTCTCTTTATCAAGTTTCTTGGTAAACTCCTCAAAAAAACTTAATAAGATTAGTTAGGGATGAGTGACGGTGCACAAAGTCATGTTGACTATCACTAATCAGGCCCTGTCTTATTCAAATACTTAATATTCTGTCCCTTAGAATACCTTTAAATAATTTACTCAAAACTGATGTCAGGCTCACCGACCAATTTTTTATATTATTTGTGGACTTGTGAATGAAGGATGTATGATTAACATCTTGTTACTGCATGTAACAAGCAGTAAGGGTCCCAGCACAAATCCTTGAGTACACCAATGGTCACAGGCTTCCAATTACAAAAACAACTCTCTTCCATTACCCTCGGCTGTCCATGACAATTTTGAATCATTTTTAGATCTAGATTTTGACACTTTGGATACCATTTGCTCTTACTTCTTGAACCAGACTCCAATTAGGGACCTAGCTGAAAACCTTATTTATGACTGTGTAGACTGCATCAATCACAGTGCTAACTATATTTAATGCACTTTAGTACCTCATTGAAAAATCCATCAAGTTGTTCAGAGAGTTTGCTGTGTTAACAAAATCATACTATCATTAATTATTCCTTGAGATACTAAGTGAAGTTATCTGCCTTATTCTCGCTGTCCTTATTGAATGAAAGTTCCACATTTGTTGCCTTCCAGTTATCAGATATTTCACTTATAGTTATAAAGCTGTACAGTATTGTATAGAAAAAAAGATCATTCAACCCAGCTTGTCCATGCTGCCCACTGCAACAATCTATGCTAATTCCATTTACCTTTTTTTGCCCTGACAATTCAAGTGCTTGTCTAGCTGCTCGGTAAATGTTATGAAAGTATCTGCCTCCATCACCTCCTCAAACTGTACATTCCAGTTCACAACCATTGTATTTATGAATTAAAAACCTCCTCAGATTGCTAAACATGTACCCTTGTCTTAAACACCTCCACAGAGGCGTAAAAGATTTTTACTATCTATACCCCTCATTGTTTTGTATACTTTTTGGTTACATTTGATTTCCCCTACTCCAGGGAAACTTAATCCATACTATCATGTCTTCCTTAGAGTCATGGCAATATCCTGGTGAATCTCCTCTGTACCCCTGGAGTTGCAATCACATTCTTCCTGTAGTGTGGCAGCTATGGCCTAATCTTTCTTCCATGGTCCATTGTCCTCTTCGATCAGATTCTCTTTCTCTTTACCCTTTTACCTCTTTCACCTATCACTAGCCAGCTTGTTACTGCCCACACCTCCTTATTCTGACTTCTGGCTCCTTCCAATCCTTTTGAAGTGTCCTGGCCCAAAACATGGTTTGTTTATTTCACTCCATTGGTTCTGCCTAACTTGCTGAGCTCCTCCAGTATTCTATGTGTGTGACCTTACCAGTGTTTTAACGTGACATTCCAGCTTTTATTGTCAGTGCTACAATTGTGAAGGACAGCATTACATGTCATTTCTTTACCACCCCAGCTAATTGTATTGCCACTTTCCTGGATTTATGAACTTGTACTCCTCTGTTCATAAATTCTTTCTAGGACCCTGCCATTTACTGTGCTGCCCTCTGAACTATACAACCTCTTGCATTTATGAGGATGAAATTCTATCTGCCTTCCCAACTGTTCTACATCATGTTGTAGCCGTAAACAATGCTCCTTGCTACACGTAACACCATCAGTTTTCATGACATCTACAAACAGTAGTAGTACATTCACATCTGAGTCTTTCTGACGATTGAAAAAATCTTGTCAGAGCCCATCAATCTCCTCCCATGGAGACACAGATACCAGAACTCCTGCCTCAGCTCCAACAATGTAGTTTCAAACTCAACATCTTGGCTCATTTGTGCAGTTTACTGGTTTCTTTCAAGTGCTCCATTTTCCTCCTGCTCCCCAAAGATGTTGATGTTGGTATGCTCATTGGCCACTGTATCCTACCCCTAGTGTACGTGGTGGAAATCGATGGGAATGTGGAGACAAGAAGTTACAGAGAAAATTAGTGTGAATAGAAATGTTTAAGGAAATATCAACATGTATGTTGTCAGGTCCTGGGGCATTTTTCCATTTTTATTGATAACATATTCTTGAAGTTTGCAGTATCCATGTCTAAATTCTCCAACAATGCTGTCCTTCTCCTTAGTGAACACTGATGAAAAGTATTCATTGAAAACCTCAGCTTTTTCCTCTGGCTTAAAGCACAGATTGCTCCTTTCATCTCAAATGCTCAATTACATGGTTATGCTTTTGGTTTTCATATATTTATTAATACTTTGCCATCTTCATAATAGCATTTCTATTGTTCACAAAGGTATTTATGCTCCCTTAATTTTTTTTTTCAAATACTAACATTTTTATCTTGTTGGGCTTCCCCTCTTGTTCGTTCTCCATACCAATAGTTCAATAGTTCCATTTATTATCAGAGGATGTACACAATATGCAGCCTGAAATTCTTGCTTCTCGCAGACAATGAAAACAGAATACTCAAAAGAATGAGTGACAGTAAGACATTAGAACCTCCAAAGTCCCTTTCTCACTATCCCCCTCCCCCACTTATTTCAGCAAAAATCATCAGCAGCCACCACTCACCAAGCAATAGCAAAGCCCCCAACAGAGACCATGCTCTGCAGTACAACAAAAACTAATCATTCACCCGACAATTCGACATGCTCTCTCTCCTTACTAAAGGAGCAGAGAGGCGTCACTCAGTGAGAAGGCAGCCAAAAACAAAACAACTCACTGATTACAGTGTTAAAGTCTGTTGAGTCCTTTTATTTGAGATCTCCGAGTTGCAAATTGGCTACAAAGGCTGCCCATCAAGGCCTCTGGTAGCAGATTGTCTGTTCCTGATATTCTGTTTTCTTCTGCAATGCTTCAGTCAGCAACACCAGCCAAGAATCAACTCATTCACAGGGCCACGAAACCTCAGAACCCTGAAGGTGCGCTCATCTTCTAGGCCATGCCCCTGTCGATGTGCCCCAGAAGTGGGTCCCATTGCCACAAAGAACCATAGTTTGAGTGAGGGTGCTGGTCAAGGGCACCGACAGAACCCCATTCACCTTGAAAAGGAAAGAAAGAAGCATTAAATATAGAAATTAAGTTATTTCCGCAGATGAGCTCAGTGACGCTCCTCAATATTTCTTGACACCTGGTGTTTCTTGGACTCCTTCACTTACCTTCAATTTCACCTTTACAGGAACTTGTTGGCCCTGAATGCTGATTATTTCACTTTGAATGATTCTCACTTGTTAAAGATACACTTACCTAGAAGTAGTTGCTCCAGTCTGCATTTGCTCAGTCCTATATTACTGAGTTCTGTATTTTCCAGTCCATCCTTATCTCTTTCCTTACCAACCTTGCCTACAGGGCTTCATTTATCTACGATCTCTATTAATGATTTGGATAGAGAGATTTAAAGGGTTAGCAGGACACAGAGTCTGCAAATCTGAATGTTGAGAAGTTGGTTAATGAAAGTTCTATGAAGTTATCTATGTTAGAAGGAGAATGAAAAAGAGGATTATTATTTATATGGAATACAATAAACTTTTAATTGTGATGGGATCTGAGAGTCCTGTAAGTGTGAGGTTTTTAACTAAGATAGAGAAGTTGAAAGATTATTATCTAAATAAAAAGGATAGCAAATGTTCACTGTACAGAGGGATTTAGGTGTACTCATGTATGAATCATAATGTTGGCAGGCAGAAACAATAAGTGGTTAAATGGACAAATGACATGTTGATCTTTATTGCAGAGGAGTTTAGGAATACAGAAGCTTTTAGGACCTTAAGACATAGCAGAATTAGGCCATCTGGCCCATCGAGTCTACTCCACCGTTCAATCAGGGCTGATCCTTTTTTCTATCTCCTCCTCAACCCCAGTTCCCAGCCTTTTCCCCGTAACTTTTGATGCCATGTCCAATCAATAACAAACTGCTTGATTGTTCTTAGTACAATTTGTTTTTGTTACAAACTGCTGGTGAGACTACACCTGGCATACTGCATACAGTTTGGGTTCCTTTGACAGAATGGAGTAGTACTGGAGAGAGTTCAATGGCAGTATACCAGGCCAAATCCTGATGAGGAAGGTGTTTAACAGAAAGAGGGGTGATCTTAATGAAACTTGAGGGATGCTAAGGGCCACATTAGGATGGGTGTCAAGGTGTTTCCACTTGTGTCGGAGTCTTGAATGAAAGAACACAATTTCAAGGTAAGGGGCTAGTCATTTAAACTGGGGTACATAAAAATTTCTTCTCTCAGAGAGTGGTGAATCTCTACCCCTAAGAGTTGTTGAGGCCTTCTTATTGGAAGTACTAACATTGGACATGGATACATTTTTGAAAGGTTGGGGATTGAGTCATATGAAAATCTGGCACAGAGGAGGAGTTGAGATCAAAGGTTGATAAGCCATGATCATATTGACTGCACTTGAGGCGGCAGTGTGGAGTTGAGGCAGCGGGTGACCTCCTGCCACCACAATTTTTGCTTGTGCATAAGATGGAAAGTTCAGATGCAGCAAATAATTGGGAATGCTGATGAAACATTGTCATTATTAGGAGGGATTGTAAGATAAAGGCAGAGGAATTTGCCAAATGCTGACAAGACTTCGTGCAGACTTAGTCTCCATACTAAAGGGGAAAGTGCTTGCAATGGAGTTGGTGCAAAGAAGGTTCACTGGGTTGATTCCTGATGAGATAAATCAAGTGTATGTAGGTTGTCAATACACTCATTAGGATTTAGAAGAGTGAGTAATCTTAGATTTACTCTGTGAATGGGATGGTCATTGAACATAAAATAGAGATTAACAAATATTTCAACTGCAAGAAAATCTCAGAGTATGGGGACGGAGTGTAAGAGTTTGAGGACCAATAACGGATCAGCCATGATCTTGCTGTATGACAGAGCAGGCTTGAGATTAGATCAGTCCTGCTCTGCCTCTTTCATTCTTTATGTTATATGTCAGGATACTGTGAGGAAAGGCATTTATGGCCAATAATCTCATAGGTATACTCCTTTTGTGATGAATTGCAAATTTTATCATAGAACATGTAACAGCACCAGTAACTTGCATCTGCTTACTTCACAGCAACGTCCAAACACCCGGAGGAGAATCGCTTTCATTCAAGTAAGTGAAGTAACCTAGCATCATCACTGAAGAGACAGTAAAGCATAACATTGTGTTGTTTACATGAACTAAGTGAGTGGGCAAGAGGGTAAATATTTGAGCTCTGGTCCAGTTTAATACTTTGCCTGATATTATGTGTATGATTATGGCGTGCTTTTAATTTTAGTCTTGTGCTGGCTTGGTTTGAGACAAAGGTTTTGTATGTAAACAATGCTGCAAGGTGTAGTAATGTTATTGTTCACCTATTTATCCTGCTTACAAAGCCCATCGTGTTATGCCAGCTCTAAACATTCCAGTCAATTCCTAACTATGACTAATAAAACATGGAATGCTGGCAGAACTCAGCAGGCCAGACAGCATCTATGGGAGGAGGTAATAACGACGTTTCGGGCTGAAACCCTTCATCAGGAGTGAAGTAACATGGGATGGTCGAGGGGGGATAAGAAGTGGGGGGAGGGATAAAGTAGAGAGCTGGGAAGTGATAGGCTGGAGGGAAATAAGCTAGGGGGAAGATGGAGAATTATGGGAAATAAAAGAGAAAGAAAGGTAGGGCTGGGGGGAGAGATTATAGTGAGGGGGGAAAAGAGAAAGAAAGAGAACCAGACTAAAATAATAGATAGGGATGGGGGTAAGGGGGGGCAGGGGTATCAACGGAGCTCAGTGAGTTGGATGTTCATGCCGGCAGGAAGGAGGCTACCTAGGCGGGAGATAAGGTATTGCTCCATCAACCTGCGTGTGGCCTCATCTTGACGGTAGAGGAGGCCATGGACAGACATGTCGGAGTGGGAGTGGTCTGTGGAATTGAAGTTTGTGGCCACAGGGAGATCCCGCCACTGCTGGAGGACCGAGCGCCGGTGTTCGGTGAAATGGTCTCCCAGTCTGCGGCGGGTCTCCCCAATGTATAAGTGGCCACATCGGGAGCACCGGATACAGTATATCATCCCAGTTGACTTGCAGGTGAAGTGGTGCCTCACCTGAAAGGACTGTCTGGGGTGTGGGATGGTGGTGAGGGAAGAAGTGTGGGGGCAGGTGTAGCACTTCTTCCGTTTGCAGGGATGAGTGCCCAGAGGGAGGTCCGTGGGGAGGGATGGGGGGGGATGAATGGACAAGGGAGTTGCATAGGGAGCGATCCCTGCGGAAAGCCGAGAGTGGGGGGAGGGGAAGATGTGGTTGGTGGTGGGATCACGTAGGAGGTGGCGGAAGTTATGGAGGATTATGCGTTGGATCTGTAGGCTGGTAGGGTGATAGGTGAGGACCAGGGGGACTCTATCCCTGGTGGGCTGGCAGGGGGATGGGGTGAGGGCAGAGGTGCGTGAAATACGGGAGACGCAATGGAGGGCAGAGTTGATAGTGGACGAAGGGAAGCCCCTTCTTTAACAAAGGAAGACTATTTCGATTTTCCGTAACTATGACTTACTTCTTTGTAATCTGTTCTGTCATACATAGAAATGTAGAAAACCTACAGCATAATACAGGCCCCTCGGCCCACAGGGTTGTGCCGAACATTTCCCTACCCTAGAAATTTCTAGGCTTACCTATAGCCCTCTGTTTTTCTAAGCTCCATGGACCTATCCAAAAGTCTCTTAAAAGACCGCCTCCTCCACCTTTGCTGGCAGCCCATTCCACGCACTCACCTCTCTCTGAGTAAAAAAACTTACCCCTGACATCTCCTCTGTACCACTCCCCAGCATCTTAAACCTGTGTCCTCTTGTGGCAACCATTTCAGCTACATCTACTGCCCTTCCTTAGAACCATAGAACCATTTTTCTGCCTAGTCCCATTGACCTGCACCTGGACCATATCCCTACATGCACCTCTCATCCATGTACCTGTCCAAGTTTTTCTTAAATGTGAAAAGTGAGCCCGCACTTACTACTTCATCTGGCAGCTCATTCCACACTCCCACCACTCTCTATGTGAAGAAGCCCCCCCCAGTGTTCCGTTTAAACTTTCCCCCCTTTACCCTTAACCCATGTCCTCTGGTTTTTTTCTCCCCGAACCTCAGTGGAAAAAGCCTGCTTGCATTCACTCTATCCGTACCCATCATAATTTTATATATCTTTATCAAGTCTCCCTACATTCTTCTACACTCCAGGAAATAAAGTCCTAACCTATTCAACCTTTCTCTGTAATTCAATTTCTCAAGTCCCGGCAACATCCTTGTAAACCTTCTCTGCACTCTTTCAACCTTATTAATATCCTTCCTGTAATTAGGTGACCAAAACTGTACACAATGCTCCAAATTCAGCCTCACCAATGCCTCACTATAACATCCCAACTCTTATACTCAATATTTTGATTTATAAAGGCCAATGGCCCAAAAGCTCTCTTTACTACCCTATCTATCTGTGACACCACTTTTAGGGAATTTTGTATCTGTCTTCCCAGATCCCTCTGTTCTACTGCACTCCTCAGTGCCCTACCATTTATCTTGTATGTTCTACCTTGGTTTTTTCTGCCAAAGTGCAATACCTCACACTTGTCTGTATTAAACTCCATCTGCCATTTTTCAGCCCATTTTTCCAGCTGGTCCAGATCCCTCTGCAAGCTTTGAAAACCTTCCTCACTGTCCACTACACCTCCAATCTTTGTATCATCAGCAAATTTGCTGATCCAATTTACCACATTATTATCCAGATCATTGATATAGATGACAAATAACAATGGACCCAGCACTGATCCCTGTGGCACCCCACTAGTCATAGGCCTCTACTCAGAGAAGCAATCTTCCACTTCCGCTCTCTGACTTCTCCCATTGAGCCAATGTCTAATCCAATTTACTACCTCACAATGTATACCTAGCGACTGAATCTTCCTAACTAACATCTCATGCGGGATCTTGTCAAAGGCCTTACTGAAGTCCATGTAGACAACATCCACTGCCTTCCCTTCATCCACTTTCCTTGTAACCTCCTCAAAAAACTCTTAATAGATTTATTAAACATGACACACACAAAGCTGTGTTGACTCTCCCTAGTAAGTTCCTGTCTAAATAAATACTTGTAGATCCTATCTCTTAGTACTCCTTCCAATAATTTACCTACTACCGACGTCAAACTTACCGGCCTATAATTTCCTGGATTACTTTTGGAGCCTTTTTTAAACAACGGAACAACATGGGCTATTCTCCAATCCTCCGGCACCTCACCCGTAGATACCAACATTTTAAATATATCAGCCAGGGCCCCTGCAATTTCAACATTAGTCTCCTTCAAGGTCCAAGGGAATACCCTGTCAGGTCCTGGGGATTTATCTACTCTGATTTGCCTCAAGGTAGCAAGCACCTCCTCCTCTTCAATCTGTATTGATTCCATGACCTGGCTACTTGTTTGCCTTATTTCCATTGACTCCATGCCAGTTTCCTTAGTAAATACAGACACAAAAAAACCCATTTACGATCTCCCCCATTTTTTTGGTTCCATACATAGCCGACCACTCTGATCTTCAAGAGGACCAATTTTATCCCTTATTATTGATTTGCTCTTAATATACCTGTAGAAGCTCTTTGGATTATCCTTCACCTTGACTAGCAAAGCTACCTCATGTCTTTTGCCTCCCTCCCTGTCCTTTCTGAAACATCTAAAACCCGGCATGAAGTAACCATTCCTGTCCCTGAGCCATCCAAGTCTCTGTAATGGCCACCACATCATATCTCTAAGTACTGATCCACGCTCTGTCATCTGCTTTGTTCACAACACTCATTGCGTTAAAATATTTACATCTCAAACATTTGGTCTGAGCGCGTCCCTTCTTTATCACCTGCCTATCCTTCCTCACGCTCTTGTCTCCTGTCTTACTCTATTTGAGAGCCAGATGCCTCTTCCCAGTCTCTTCAGTTTGGGACCTGAGAACATTTCTATCACATACAAACCTTTGATATATGTCCACACAAGCAGTCCTCGCATAACCTTTATCCTCTTCCATCTCACCATCTGCTCTAACACTCTGGTTCCATTCCCCCACAAATCTAGTTTAAACCCCCCCCCCGGCCGGAGCAGCACTGGATAACTTAACCGCAAGGATATTCGTCCCCTTCCAGTTCAGGTGCAAACCGTCCCATCGGAACAGGTCCCACCTTCCCTGGTGCAAAGCTCAATTGTCCAAAAACATGAGGCTCTCCCTCCTGCACCATCTCCTTAGCCACGTATTTCACTGCATTATATTCCTATTTTTAGCCTCACTAGCCCGTGGCACGGGGAGCAATCCTGAGATTGCAACCCTGGAGGTCCTGTCCTTCAACTTTGCACCTAACTCCCTAAACTCTCTTGGCAAGACCTCCTCCTTCCTATCCACATCATTGGTCCCTCCATGGACCACGGCATGTGGCTGCTCACTCTCCATCCTGAGAATACCGAGAACTCGATCCGAGATATCGCAGACCCTGGCACCAGGGAGGCAACAGACCATCCAAGGTTCTCGATCTCTCCCACAGAACCTCTTATCTGTCCCCCTAACTATCAAACCCCCTATTGTTACAGCTCTCCTCTTTTTCCTCCTTCCTTTATGAGCTGAGGGTCCAGTCTCAGTGCAAGAGACGTGACCACTGCAACTTGTCCCTGGTAGGTCACCCGTACCAACAGTATCCAAAATGGTAGGTATACTTATTGTTGATGGGTACAGCCACAGGGGTGCTCTGCTCTTCCTGCCTATTCCCCTTCCCTCTCCTGACAGTCACCCAGCTACCTGCCTCCTGACAGTTAAGGGTAACTATCTCCCTGAAACTCTTGTTTATTTCTGCCTCTGCCTCCCGAATGATCCAAAGTTCATCCAGCTCCAACTCCAGTTCCCTAACTCAGTTTGTCAGGAGCTGCAGCTGGATGCACCTTTTACAGGTGTAGTCATCAGGGACAATTGTGCTGTCCCTGACTTACCACATCCTGCATACGGAGCAGTCATCTGCCCTAACTGCTACCTCCATTACCTACTCCTAAGTTAATTAAATTAATTAAAGGAACTTACCCGGCCTTACCTCACTGGGAGCAAGCTCATCCTCAGCCTCTGCTCGCCAAAGCCTCAAGGCTCCACTCCTACCCTGAGCCACTCACACCACTGGCCACTCCTCTTCAGTTATCCGTCCTTTTATTTGTCCCTGCCAATTATCTCAAGAGCCCTTCGCTCCTCCTCTTCCTGCTGCAACGGTTTCTCAATAACACTGTCCCGAATTCCCGTTGCGTGTGCCTTTTTAAAGCATGCTCACCTCAGCTGCTTCCCGGTACTCAGCGCTCTCACAAGCCCTTCGCTCCTCCTCTTCCTGCTGTTATGGTTTCTCGATCATACATGCTTATTAACATCCTCTAGTTCTGCCAGCAGTCATCTATATTACACTAGCCAATTAATCTAACTACCAGCATAGCTCTGCCATGTAGGAAAACCCCAGAGTACCCAGGAAAATTCCAGACACTCTTAGGGACAACTTAAAACCTGCACACAAATGAATATTACTGCAGCTGTACATACATAGCAATTGTGCTTTGTTGGGGAAAAAATTACTGATTTTCTATTAAAGGAAATGGGTCTATTTTGTCTGTATGTGGAAATCTAATGCATTTGATAAGTTATAACATAGAGTTATAGAGAAGTACTACGCAGAAACAGGCCCTATGGGCCATTTGGTCCATGTCGAAAACCATTTAAACTGCCTACTCTCAATGACCTGCACCAGGACCATAGCCCTCTTTATCGCTACTATCCATGTACGTATCCAAACTTCCTTTAAATGTTGAAATAGAGTCCACATGTGCCACTTGCGCTGGCAGCTCATCCCACACTTTCACGACGCTCTGACTGAAGAAGTTTCCCCTCATGTTCGTCTTAAACTTCTCACCTTTCACCCTTAATTTATGACCTCTGGTTGTGCCACTCAACATCAGTAGGAAAAGCCTGCTTGCATTAACCCTATTATACCCCTCATAATTTTGGATACCTCCTGTTAATCTTCTATGTTCTGAAGAATACAGTCCGAACCTATTCAAACTTTTCCTAAAACTCGGGTCCTCTAGCCTCGGCGCCATCCTTGTAAATTTCCTGTACACTCTTTCAACCTTGTTTACATCTTTCCTATAGTTAGTTGACCAGAACTGCATAGAATACTCCAGATTAGGCCTCACCAACGGCTTATACAACTTCAACATAACATCCCATGTTATGTACTCAAAATAGGTTCAACGGTTCATTTATTATCAAAGTATGCAACTCTCTAGATAGCCATGAAACCAAGATAGAAAAGAATGGCAGAATGATTATCATTTCTGAAATTCCTCCTCCCCACACAAAAAGAAACAAACAGAAACGTAACAGGCACATTGATCCCCAAAAATCCCCCTCCCTACACAAAAAAGAGCGAGATCGGATGAAAAACACAGAATATAAAAAATTATAAGAATGGAATAAAAGTCCATATTCATATCCATATCCAAAACACAGAAAACCTGGGTAACATTCTCTGGCAGTGGTAGCCTTTCTCCTCTCCAGCAGCAGAGCAATCCCACCAGCAATCATTGATTTATGAAGACTAAAGTGCCAAAAACTTTCTTTACAACCCTATCTATCTCTGATGCCACTTTCTACGAATTATGTACCTGTATTCCCAGATTCCTTTGTTTGACCACACTCTTCAGTTCCCTACTGTTCACTCTGTAAGACTTCCCCTCATTATGCAATGTGCAAAACTTAACATTTGTCTGCATTAAATTCCGTCTGCCATTTTTCAGTCCATTTTTCCAGCTAATTCATATCCCTCTATACCCCATATCTTGGTTTCCTGCACAAATTTTCTAATCCAGTTAGCCACATTATCATCCAGCTCATTGAATAAGCACCAATCCCTATGGCACGCCAACAATCACAGGCCTCCAGTCGAAAAGGCAGCCCCATACAACTTGCTGACTTCTCCCACAAAGCCATTGTGTAATCCAATTTGCTACCTCATCCTGAATGCTGAACAACTGAAACTTCTTGACCAGCCTCCCATGTGGGACCTTGTCAAATGCCTATCAAAGTCTGTGTAGACAACATCAGCTGCCTTCCCTTCATCGACTTTCGTGGTAGCTTCCTCAAAAAACAAAGAGATTGGTTAGGTATGACCTACCACACCCGAGGCCATTCTGACTATATTTAATGTCCATGTTTATCCAAATACTTGTATATCCATTCCGTAGAATACCCTCCATTAACTTTCCCACAACTGATGTCAGAATCTCAGGGTTATAATTTCCTGGTTTTTATCTTTTATTTGGACTTCACAGAGCTGGGTGCTAAGTTAAAGGGCAGGACCTCCCGGATTGTGATCTCAGGATTGTTACCTGTGCTATGTGCTCTTAAGGCCAGAACAATAGACAATAGGTGCAGAAGTAGACCATTCGGCCCCTCGAGCCTGCACCGCCATTCTGAGATCATGGCTGATCATCTACTATCAATACCCGGTTCCTGCCTTGTCCCCATATCCCTTGATTCCCCTATCCATAAGATACCTATCTAGCTCCTTCTTGAAAGCATCCAGAGAATTGGCCTCCACTGCCTTCCAAGGCAGTGCATTCCAGACCCCCACAACTCTCTGGGAGAAGAAGTTTTTCCTTAACTCTACCCTAAATGACCTACCCCTTATTCTCAAACCATGCCCTCTGGTACTGGACTCTCCCAGCATCTGGAACATATTTCCTGCCTCTATCTTGTCCAATCCCTTAATAATCTTATATGTTGCAATCAGATCCCCTCTCAATCTCCTTAATTCCAGCGTGTACAAGCCCAGTCTCTCTAACTTCTCTGTGTAAGACAGTCCGGACATCCCAGGAATTAACCTCGTGAATCTATGCTGCACTTCCTCTATAGCCAGGATGTCCTTCCTTAACCCTGGAGACCAAAACTGTACACAATACTCCAGGTTTGGTCTCACCAGGGCCCCGTACAAATGCAAAAGGATTTCCTTGCTCTTATACTCAATTCCCTTTGTAATAAAGGCCAACATTCCATTAGCCTTCTTCACTGGGAAGAACTAGGAAGATAATACTGGTTAACACATGGTGTAGGAGGGAGAGCATAAGATTTTTGGATCATTGGATTCTGTTCCAGGGAAAGAGGGACTTGCACAGAAGCATCTGAGCTGGAGGGGAATAATATCCTAGTTGGAAGTTTTGTTAATGCTTCACAGTGGGGTTTAAACTAGAGTTGTAGGGAGATGGGAACCAGAGTGCCAGAACAATTGGTGGAGAGGTTGTGGAGGCAGATGTTGTTAAGACCTCAAAGTCATTATTCAAAATGTTGACCATGGCATCAAATATACCAGCTAGTGTTCTGAGCTGCGTATATTTCAAAGACCATAAGATGTAGGAGCAAAAGTAGGCCATTTGGCCCATCAAGTCTGCTCTGCCATTCAAGCATGGGCTGATCCAATTCTTCCAGATATCCCCACTCCCCTTCCCTCTCCCCATACCCTTTGATGCCCAGGCTAATCAAGAACTTATCTATCTCTGCCTTAAATGCACCCAGTGACGTAGCCTTCACAGCTGCTTGTGGCAACAAATGCCACAGATTTACCACCCTCCGACTAAAGAAATTTCTCCACATCTCAGTTCTAAAAGGACGTCCTTCAATCCTGAAGTCGTGCCCTCTTGTCCTGGACTCCGCTACCATGGGAAATAAATTTGCCATATCTAATCTGTTAAGCCCTTTTAACATTCAGAATGTTTCTATGAGATTCCCCCTAATTCTCCTGAACCCCAGGAAATACAACCCAAGAGCTGCCAGGCATTCCTCATATGGTAACCCTATCATTCCTGGAATCATTCTCATGAATCTTCTCTGAACCCTCTCCAATGTCAGTATATCCTTTCTAAAATAAGGATCCCAAAACTGCACACGATACTCCCAAGTGAGGTCTCACAAGTGCCTTATTGGAGCCTCAACATCACATCTCTGCTCTTAAAATTCTATATCTCTAGAAATGAATGCCAACACTGCATTTGCCTTCTGCACCACCGACTCAACCTGGAGGTTAACCTTTAGGGTATCCTGCACAAGGATTCCCACGTCCCTTTGCATCTCTGCATTTTGAATTCTCTCCCCATCTAAATAATAGTCTGCTCATTTATTTCTTCCACCAAAGAGCATGACCATACACTTTCCAACATTGTATTTCATTTGCCACTTCTTTGCCCATTTCCCTAAAGCAAGAAATATCATAGGAATGGCGAGTAAGTTCAGTGCATGGATCAGCACTGGAATTATGACATTGTAGCCAGTAGTGAGTCTTGGTTGCAGGAGTGGCAGGATTGGCAGTTCAGCATTCCAGAGTTCCATTGCTTTAGACATGATAGAGTGGAAGGGATTAAAGGAAAAAGGGTGGCATTACAAATCAGAGAAAATATCATGGAAGTGCTCCTTGAGGATGGATGGGAGAACTCGACAGGTGAGATTTATGAGTGGAACTGAGAAATCTTAAATGCATGGCCAAGATAATAGGGCTATATTACACACCAGCCAACACTCCTAGCAATTTAGAGGAACAAATTTATAAAGAGATCATAGACTGTTGCAAGAAACATACTCTAGTTTATGTTGAAGATGTATATAGTGTATGATTTCAACTCTTCACATATTGACTAGAAATCCCATGCTATAAAAGGACTAGATGGGATAGAGTTTGTCAAATGTGTTCAAGTAAATTTCCTTCATCAGTATATAGAAGTTCCAATGGGAGAGCGTGCGTTACTTGATCTGCTATTCGGGAATGAGACAGGGCAGGTATCAGAAGTTTGTGTAGGGAAACACTTTGCATCCAGTGACCACAGTGCAATTAGTTTCAAAGTAAGTACACGCAGTCCTCGGGTTACGAATGAGTTCCGTTCCTGAGTCCATATTTAAGTCGGATTTGTACGTCAGTCGGAACAATACGGTATTATTTAGCATCAGTTAGTCAAACGTTTGTCTTAGTATATAGTATATATTTTACCTTTCTATGCATATAAAACACTTAAGAAATGCATTCTCACTTTATCCTTTAAAATTGTTCCGATCGTTGACCGACTGCAGCCTAATGCTTTTCCAATGACCAATGTCGTTTTACCTCTTTCCAAACGCTTTATTATTTCCACTTTATTTTCAATCGTAATCGCTTCCCGTCAACAGAACAGAAACACTGCGGGCGGCGGGCCCCAAGCTTTGCCGGGTCCTAAGGACCACCACACTGAGACAGGTTAAATGGGACAAGTGGGGGCTGTGCTGTGCTGACAAGTTGGTATTTGATCCTCCACAATATTCCATGTGGGAATTTAAACCGGAGGTGGAGGTGATTTTTTTTTACGAGGTCGAGTTGCAAGCGCAATATCAACCCAGCATGAATGGAGAACGCACTCGGAGGCGGTCTGTCACTGGATCGAAGTCGGGAATCTCCATTCTCGAGCCCAGCACTGATCTCACTGCGCCACCAGCCGACTGGTAAAGGGGGGCGGGGTCAGGGTGAATCTTGCTAAGAAAAATTCAAGCGAAATACAAAGTTACACACTGAACACAGTGTCAATGATGACTTAAATTGGCGGACAGCGTTCTCCTTCCTCGGTTCATCAGTACGAGTTGTTTGTAAGTCGGACATTCGTAACTCAGGGACTACCTGTATGCAATAAGATAGGACTGCTCTATGAAGTAGCTTTTCAAAGCTTGCAGAAAGATTTAGGCCAGTTAGAAGAGTGGGCTGAAAGATGGCAGATGGAATTTAATGCTGATAACTGTGAAATGCTACATTTTGGTAGGACTAATCAAAGTAAGACATACATGGTAAATGTTAGGGCATTGAGGAATGCAGTGGAACAGAGTGATCTAGGAATAATGGTGCATAGTTCCCTGAAGATGGAATCTTATGTGGATTCCATCTCAGGTGAAGAAAGCTTTTGGTATGCTGCCCTTTATAAATCAGAGCATTGAGTATAGGAGTTGGGATGTAATGTTAAAATTGTACAAGGCATTGGTAAGGTCAAATTTGGAGTATTGTGTGCAGTTCTGGTCACCGAATTATAGGAAAGATGTCAACAAATTAGAGAGAGTACAGGTTTACTAGAAGGTTACCTGGGTTTCAGCACCTAAGTTACAGAGAATGGTTGAACAAGTTAGGTCTTTATTCTTTGGAGCGTAGAAGGTTGAGGGGGGGACTTGATAGAGGTATTTAAAATTATGAGGGGGATAGATAGAGTTGACGTGGATAGGCTTTTTCCATTGAGAGAAGGGGAGATTCAAACAGAGGACATGAGTTGAGAGTTGGGGGCAAGAGTTTAGAGTAACATGAGGGGGAACTTCTTTACTCAGAGAGTGGTAGCTGTGTGGTACGAGCTTCCAGTAGAAATGGTAGAGGCAGGTTCGATATTGTCATTAAAAGTAAAATTGGATAGGTATATGGACAGGAAAGGAATGGAGGGTTATGGGCTGAGTGCAGGTTGGTGGGACTAGGTGAGAGTAAGCGTTTGGCACAGACTAGAAGGGCTGAGATGGCCTGTTTCCATGCTGTAATTGTTATATGGTCGGTGGGTTGAGATTCTGAATTGGAGAAAAGCCAATTTTGATGGGATCAGAAATGATCTGGCAAGTGTGGATTGGGAAGGGCTGTTTTCAGGCAAAGGTGTACTTGGAAAGTGGGAGCCTCCAAAAGTGAAATTTTGAGAGTACAAAGCTTGTGTATGCTTGTCAGAATAAAAGCTAAAGACAAGTAGAGTAGGGAACCTTGGTTTTCAAAAGATATTGAGGTCCTGGTTATGAGAGAAAGGGGTCCTAGCAAGTGTGGGCAAGTAGGAATAAATGAGGTGCTCATGGAGAATAAGAAATGCAAGAGAGCAGTTAAGAAACAAGGAAGGCCAAAAGAAAGCAGGAATTTGCTCTAGCAGATAAGGTGAAAGAGAATCCTAAGGGTTTCTACAGATGTTTGATTGCAAGGGACAGAATTGGTCCACTGGAAGACCAGAATGGTAATCCAAGTGTGGTGCTAAAACAGATGGGGGAGTTCTAAAATGCGATTTTTGCATCTGTATTTACTTGGGAGACAACAGAGAATCTATTAAAGTGAAGATAAGAAAGTTGTTTCAATTGGTAGGTGAGACTAGAACTAGGGGACAGAGCCGGAATATTTGGGGAAGTAGATTTAGAATGGAGATGAGCAGTAAGTGCTTTTCCCAGAGAGTGGTGAATCTATAGAATTCTCTGCCTAATGAGCAGTAGAGGCTACCTCAGTAAATATATTTAAGACAAGATTGGATAGATTTTTGCATACTAGGGGAATTGAGAGTTATGGGGAAAGGCAGATAGGTGGAGATGAGTCCATGGCCAGATTAGCCATGATCTTATTGAATGGCAGAGCAGGCTTGATTGGCCACATGGCCTACTCCTGCTCCTATTTCTAATATTCTGTAGAAGTGAAGTAAAGTGATCCATGGATACTATACAGGTTACAGAGGAGGAGGTGTTTGCTACCCTGAAGCAAATCAGGGCCTGCCGGTGTTCCTTCCAACCCTACGGGAGGTAAGTGCAGAAAATGCCGGGGCCCTAGAAACATAGAAAACCTACAGCACAATACAGGCCCTTTGGCCCACAAAATTGTGCTGAACACGTCCCTACCTTAAAAATTACTAGGGTTACCTGTAGCCCTCTATTTTACTAAGCTCCATGTACCTATCTAAAAGCCTCTTAAAAGACCCTATTGTTTCCGCCTCCACCACAGTCGCTGGCAGCCCATTCCACGCACACACCACTCTGAGTAAAAAAAAACTTACCCTTGACATCTGCTCTGTACCTACTCCCACGCACCTTAAACCTGTGTCCTTTTGTGGCAACCATTTCAGCCCTGGGGAAAAAGCCTCTTGACTATCCACAAGATCAGCGCCTCTCAACATCTTGTACACCTCTATCAGGTCACCTCTCATCCTCCGTCGCTCCAAGGAGAAAAGGCCGCGTTCACTCAACCTATTCTCATAATGCATGCTCCTCAATCCAGGCAACATCCTTGTAACTCTCCTCTGCACCCTTTCTGTGGCTTCCACATCATTCCTGTAGAGTGGTGACCAGAACTGAGCACAGTGCTCCAAGTGGGGTCTGATCAGAGTCCTGTAGAACTGCAACATTACCTCTTGGCTACTAAGCTCAATCCCACGATTGATGAAGGCCAGTTCACCCATACGCCTTCTTAACCACAGAGTCAACCTGCACAGCTGCTTTGAGAGTCCTATGGACATGGACCCCAAGATCCCACTGATCCTCCACACTGCCAAGAGTCTTATCATTAATAGTATATTCTGCCATCATATTTGACCTACCAAAATGAACCACATTGCACTTATCTGGGTTGAACTCCATCTGCCACTTCTCAGCCAGGTATTGCATCCTATCAATGTCCTGCTGTAACCTCTGACAGCCCTCCACACTATCCACAACACCTTCCAACCTTTGTGTCATCAGTAAACTTACTAACCCATCTCTCCACTTCCTCATCCAGGTCATTTATAAAAATCATGAAGAGTAAGTGTCCCTGAGGCACTCCACTGGTAACCAACCTCCATGCAGAATATGACCTGTCTACTACCACTCTTTGCCTTCTGTGGGCAAGCCAGTTCTTGATCCACAAAGCAATGTCCCCTCAGATTCCATGCCTCTTTACTTTCTCAGTAAACCTTGCAAGGGGTACCTTATCAAATGCCTTGCTGAAATCCATATACATTTACTGCTCTTCCTTCATCAATGTGTTTAGTCACATCCTCAAAAAATTCAAACTCTCTCGTAAAGCACATCCTGCCCTTTACAAAGCCATGCTGACTACTCCTAATCATATTATACAGTACCTTTCTAAATGTTCATAAATCCTGCCTCTCAGGATCTTCTCCCTCAACTTACCAACCACTGAAGTAAGACTCACTGGTCTATAATTTGCTGGGCTATCTCTACTCCCTTTCTTGAATAAGGGAACAACATCCACAACCCTCCAATCCTCTGGAACCTGTCCCGTCCCCATTGATGATGCAAAGATCATCGCCAGAGGCTCAGCAATTTCCTCCCTCGCCTCCCACAGTAGCCTGGGGGTACATTTTGTCCGGTCCCGGCAACATATCCAACTTGATGCTTTCCAAATGTTCCAGCACATCCTCTTTCTTTATATTTACATGTTCAAGCTTTTCAGTCTGCTGCAAGTCATCACTACAATCACTAAGATCCTTTTCCATAGTGAATACTGAAGTATTCATTAAGTACTTCTGCTGTTTCCTCCGGTTCCATACACACTTTCCCACTGTCACATTTGATAGGTCCTATTCTTTCACATCTTATCCTCTTGTTCTTCACATACTTGTAGAATGCCTTGGAGTTTTCCTTAATTCTACCCACCAAGGCCTTCTCATGGTCCCTTCTGGCTCTTCTAATTTCCTTCTTAAGCTCCTTCCTAGTAGCCTTATAAGCTTCATTTCCCAATACCAAATCAAGTACAGCCTCTCCTCTTGTAGGATTATCTACATACTGTGTCAAGAAACCTTCCTGAACACACCTAACAAACTCCACCCCATTTAAACCTCTTGCTTTAGGGAGATGCCAATCGATATTTGGGAAATTAAAATTTCCCATTACGACAACTCTGTTGTTATTACATCTTTCCAGGATCTGTTTCCCTATCTGCTCCTCAATATCCCTGTTACTATTAGGCGGCCTATAAAAAACACCCAGTAAAGTTATTGACCCCTTCCTGTTCCTAATCTCCACCCACAGAGACTCTGTAGACAGTCCCTCCATGTACCTTTTCTGCAGCTGTGACACTATCTCTGATCAACAGTGCCATGCCCCCATCTCTTTTGCCTCTCTCGCTGTACTTTCTAAGCAATCCTGTCCCTGAGCCATCCAAATCTCTGTAATGGCCACCACATCATATCTCCAAGTACTGATCCACACTCCAAGCTCATCCGCTTTGTTCACAACACTCCTTGCGTTAAAATAGACACATCTCAAGCCTTCGGTCTGAGCGTGTCCCTTCTCTATCACCTGCCTATCCTCCCTCTCGCACTGTCTACAAGCTTTCTCTATTTGTGAGCTAACCTCCTCTTCTCCAGTCTCTTCAGTTTGGTTCCCACCCCCCCCCCCCCCCCAACAATTCTAGTTTAAATTAGTAGAGATATTTCAAACATTCTCAGCAACAGAGATGTACCAGAGGATTGGAGGATAGCCAACATAGTTCTGCTGTTCAAGAAATGTTCTAAAAATACACCAGCAAACTAGGGGCTGGTGAGTACAGTAGTGGGAAAGTTTTTGGAAGATATTCTAGGTACCAGATATATGTAAGTATTTGGATAGACATGGACTGATTAGCATGGTTTTGTGTGTGGTAGGCAAGGCAGTGGATGTTGTATACGTGGACTTTAGCAAGGCATTTGACAAGATCCCGCATGGGAGGTTGGTCAAGAAGGTTCAGTCGCTCTGCATTCAGGATAAAGTAGTAAACTGGATTAGACTTTGGCCTCGTGGGAGAAGCCAGTGGTGGTAGATAATCTCCTCTCTGATTGGAAGCCTGTGACTTGTGGTGTGCAGCAAGGGAGACTTTCTGAGCTTGTAGTGGGATCTGAACCCTGCTGGAATTTAATACACACAAGTGCATGGTGTTCTACTTCATTAAGATCAACTGGGGTGGGGGGGGGAGTCTTACACAATGAATGGTATGACACTGAGGAGTGTAGAAGAACAAAGGGATCTGGGAATACAAGTCCATAACTTGTTGAAATTGGCATCACAGGTAGATAGGGTTTTAAAGTAATCTTTGGCACATAAATCAAAGTATTGCGTACAGGAGGCAAGGTATTATATTGAAGATGGATAAGACATTGGTGAGGCCTAATCTGGAGTATTGTGTGCAGTTTTGGTCCCCTACCTACAGCAAAGAGTACAGAGAAAATGTAAAGGATGTTGCTGGGTCTTGAGGGCCTGAGTTATAAGGAAAGATTGAATATGTTAGGACATGGAAGATTGAGAGGAGATTTGATAGAGGTATCCAAAATTATGAGGGGTATTGATAAGGTTAATGCAAGCAGGCTATTCCCACTGATGTTGGGTAGGACTACAACCAGAGGTCGTGGGTTGAGGGTGAAAGGTGTGGTTTAAGGAGAACATGAGGAGAAACCTCTTCAGTCAGAGGGTTGTGAGAGTGTGGGATGAGCTGCTAGTGCAAGTGGTGCATGCGAGCTCGATTTCAAAGTTTAATAGAAGTTTCCATAGGTACATGGATAGTAGGGATATGGAGGGCTGTGGTCCTGGTGCAGATCAATAGGAGTGGGTAGTTTAAATGGTTTTGACATGAACTAGATGTGGGCGAAGGTCCTGTTTCTGTGTTGTACTTCTGACCCTGTGGTCAAATGGCAGAGCAGTCATAATGGGCAGAATTGTTTAATTCTGCTCCAATATCTTTTGTTTTTATGGTTTGCAAATGGCACAAATGATAGCATGGCTAATCTAAGGTTACAGAATGATCTTGATCAAATGCTGAGTTGGAGAACCAATGGAATTTAATCCTGATTTAGACCGTGTATGGCAGGGCCCCGGGGAGATGAGAGACGCTGGCTTTGAGTAGCTGGGGCACAGAAAAATAACAGCATTCATGGCACAGCATTAAGCACTTTGGTTACGTCATGATTGGAATATAGTTTGCAGTTCTGGTAACACATTGTAGGAAGGATGTGATTGTATTGGAATGGGTATATATAGGAGATTGATCAGAATGTTGCTTTGGGTGGAATAGTTTCTCTAAGGATAGTAGACAGGCTGGGTTTGTTTATACTTGGGGTAGAAGAGTTTGTGCAGTGACCTAGTAAAAGTATGCAAAATTGTGAGATGCATAGTTTGTATGGATAGTGATACATTTTTCCCCATAATGGTGACATCTAAAGCTATAGTTCATTGGTTTTAGTTGAGAAATAAGATGATTTGAGGGCATTCTTTTCACTCACAGGGTGGTGACAAACTACAGTGCCTGATCTGATAAAGTGGTGGAAGTAATTTCTCCAGTACAGTTATCTTTGGAGAAAATAACTGAGTTCATGTTTCAGAGCAGTGACATTTGTTAATCATTTACTATATATGTGGCTCACTAAATTAAGGTGGGGACCAACAGAGGGTTTTGCTGATAGAGGAGGAAGCAATGATAGAATGTTGTGGGATAAAGGATCACTATTTAGCGCTAATCCAGAGGATTGTGTACATTTTAGAGTTCTCTATTTTGGAGTACCATTAATGTTCAAGGCTGAGATTTTGGGCTATTAAATGACTTCAAGGAAAGGATTTGAGAATGAAGAAGAAATTATAACAATTCACAGCATAAAGCATATTTTTTTAAAAAATTAGCTTTATTTGTCTCATGGACATTAAAACACAGTGGAAAGAATTGTGTGTGTTGATGAGCAATACTGTCCGAATGTGCTGGGAGTAAACCCACAAATATCACCATGCTTTCGGCACCAACATGTCATGCCCACTACTTACTAACCCTAACACTTTAGAATGTTGTTTAGAAGGTGGGCAGACTGAGAAACCCTAGCTGTCATTGGGAGAACATAGAAATGCCTCACAGACAGCAGCAGGAATCAAACCAGGATCTTCTAATTGCTGGCCCTGTAAAGTGTTACACTTGATGCTAGGCTACTGTGTAGACAGCATTATTGTATATGATAGAACAGATAAAGAGTTGAGTGGATTTCACTGCAATTCATTCTTTTGTTCTTATTGGTATTGATTGTAAGCTGGATCACTTTGTTTCTTCCAGAAGGCGGCAGTTCAAGAGCCAAACGAGCAAAGTACTCCAGCCATAAACAGAGGGTAATAGTCATGCTGTACAACAGGGTGTGTGACATTGTCTCCAACATGGCAGAACTACTGGAGATACAGCTGCTCACTGATACCACAATCCTTCAGGTAACTGTTAACTGAGCCATCATTGTGTATATGACATGCTACTCCTTGGTTACAGGCTTTTCTTCCTTTGACTTTAATTTGGGACAAATTTTCTTTCCCAAGAAAAGAAGTATTTAGTATAATTTAGAGCTTCCTTTCCTTTAGATGTAGTTTTGAGTGACAGTATAACTAGCCTTGGAAACATAGAAACCCTACAGCACAATACAGGCCCTTCGACCCACAAAGCTGTGCTGATCATGTCCTTACGTTAGAAATTATCTAGGGTTACCCATAGCCCTCTATTTTTCTAGTCTAGTAATACAAATCCTCAACATGAGGTTAAATCATCATGTCCACTATAGACATCCTTCCTTCCTTCCCCTCTGCCCAATCCTCCCACTCTCCCTCCCCACTGGTTTAATGGTGCTGCAATAACAATCTTGTACTCAATGTCAGCAAGACCCAGCAATTGATAGTGAAGTTCAGGAAGAAGTTGGGAGATGCACATCAGTCCTCATTCAGGGGTCAATGGTGGAAAGGCTGAGCAGCTTTGAGGATCTATTCTCGACCCAACATATTGATGCATTCACAAAGAAGGCACGCCAGCAGTTCCAGTTAGTAGGAGTTTGCGGAGATTTGAAATGTCGCTCTTGCAACATTTCTACAAATGTAGAATGAAGAGCATTCTTACTGCTTGCATCACAGGCTAGAATGGATCCCCGAATGCACCGGATTGCACGATACTGCAGAGAGTTGTAGATTCAGCTAGTTCCATGGGGACAGTCCTCCCTATCATCAAAGGCATGTTCAAAATCAGTAAAGAATCATTACCATTGTTGAGCTGGTACAGGAGCCTGAAGACACGTACTCTTAAGAACAGCTTCTTTTTGTCTGCCATCAGATTTGTGAAGAAGACAAACATGTACTTACGTTTCATGAACACAAACTCCTTATTCATCTTTTCAGCTATTTCTTTTTCTTGATAAATTATAGTAATTGTGTGTCTTGCACTGTATTGCTGCCGCAAAACAATGAATTTCATGAAATAGGTCAGTAATAATAAAACTGATTCTGAAAAGACATTCTTCCTCATCCCAGGTTTAATTTCATCCCTACTCATTCAGTGAACATTCCACCTATTTCCGGATTCACAAGAGGAGGCATTATCTCAGCATTAATCATATATAGCTTCTCAAAAATGTTTCTTTCAATTAGATTGCATTCGTGAAACTCCAAGTATGGAGAGAAAAATGGAGGGCTATGCTGGAGAGAAGGGATTGATTGGTATTAGAGCAGGCTAAAAAGTTGCACAACATTGAGGGCCTGTACTGTGTTGTAATGTTCTATCTTCTTTATGATCATTGTGCATGTCTCCTGAAATTTTGTACTTAGTTCACTTTTTTCTCTTGTTTAGGTTTCTTCTATGGGGATTACACCATTTTTTGTGGAAAATGTCAGTGAGTTGCAGTTGTGCGGTATCAAGCTGGTGACAGCTGTAAGTATAATTACTTGAAATATTTTTAATCATTTTGCAGGATGTTGCATCACCATTGAGACTAGCATTCAGTTCCATCACTAGTTGCCCTTGACAGCATGTTGGTGACTTGACTAAAACTATTGCACTCCTTCTGACTTGGTGATGGTTATAAGAGTTCTCTGGTTTGCGAGGGAGAACTATGCTGAAGAGCAGACTGGCACAGACTAAGATGAGCTATAGGGCCTGTTTCTGTGCTGCAGTGCTCTATGACTCCATGTTTTGGCCATAACAAAGTCTTGATTGTTGGGGGGGGGGGGGGGGGAGGTGGTGTCAGGACTGGATGCTAATGTTCCAGGGTTTCAAGGTTTTTTGAAAAAGAGAGGGAAGGAGGTAAAGGGGTGGGGATGGTCCTTGGTGGTAGTGAGTTGCACTATTAATGGGGGGGGTGCAATATCACACTTGCACTCAGAGGGCACCGGTCTACTGGTGTATATGGGTAGAATTTAAAAATAAGAAAGGTACAATCACTCTCTCCAACAGCCACTGGGCATTGGGCAACAGATATACAGGTAGTTGGGGGAAAGGTGTAAAAATAACAGAGTTGTTGTCTTGGGTGACTTTGTCATCCCTAATGTAGACTGAGACCTTCTTAGTGCAAGAGGCTTAGATGGGGTAGAGTTAATTGGGTGCATCCAGGAGGGTTTCTTAAATCAATATGTATATGGTCCAACAAGAAAAGGGGCCGTACTGAACCTGGTGGGGGAAATGAGCCTGGCCAGGTGATTGAACTTTCAGTGGGAGAACAGTTAGGGAAAGGTGACCACAGCTCCTTAAGTTTTAAGATAGAAAGATTCCATATGGACCTTATAGGAGAGTATTAAATTGGAGCAGGATAAAGTACAAAAGGATTAGGTAGGAACTGGGGTGTGGTAAGCTATGCATACCTGTCTGGACACGCCCCTCTGCTGACTGCTCCTGTGGCTCCTCCCACAGACCCCTGTATAAAGGTGATTGGGGCACTGCTCCTCCCTCAGTCTTCGACATGTTGTGCTCCCTTTTCGCTGTTAATAAAAGCCTATTGTTCACTTCCAGTCTCCTAGAGTTATTGATGATGCATCATAGGGAGAGTTAATTGGGAACAGCTGTTTATGGGCAAATCCACATCTTCAATGTGGAGAATGTTTAAAGACCAACTGCACAGAAACCAGGACTGGTACGTTCAAGTAAGGAGAGAGAA
This sequence comes from Hemitrygon akajei, assembly GCF_048418815.1. Taxonomy (NCBI): domain Eukaryota; kingdom Metazoa; phylum Chordata; class Chondrichthyes; order Myliobatiformes; family Dasyatidae; genus Hemitrygon; species Hemitrygon akajei. Next base: position 6,972,461 of record NC_133129.1, read on the forward strand.
AATGGACAAGGGAACCTTGGAATTTGAGAGAGGTGGTGAGTTTAGTCAAGAAGGTAAGGAAGCATGGGCAACATTCAGGAAGCTAAAATCCAATTTAGAGGCATTGATAAGAGGCATAGGTCGTGTAGATAGTCAAGGGCTTTTTCCCAGGGCTGAAATGGCTAACACAAGAGGGCACGGTTTTAAGGTGCTTGGAAGTAGGTACGGAGGAGATGTCAGGGAAGTTTCTTATGCAGAGTGTGGTGATTATGTGGAATGGGCTGCTGGTGACTGTGGTGGAGGCAGATATGACACGGTCTTATCTGGACATTGCGAATTTGATAAGTCATTTGCTGCATGAAGAGTTCGTTAAAAATAAAACAAGGTTAGCGATTTCCCAGGAGAGACAGTTTGTGGTCCATTAGCTCCAAAGGCCTGGAATCACCCAGACTGGGTAAAGAGAACAACTGTTTGGAGCGCTCAGACACCTATAGTTTACAGCAATCAGCATTTATCTTGTTCAGGCGGGTGTTCAAGCAGAATCACCACTCTCGCAGCCGTGGAATTGCTGAGCAATGCGACTACATATCATCCACGGAGATTTCTCGCAGAATGAACAAACTCAGCGACGGCATTTTGTTCCCAAAATTCTGGCAGTTTCAAAGCCACTGCATTGGCCAACATGTTCAATAACTCTGGAATCGTCGTAGAGCATATATGTCAAACTCAAGGCCCGCAGGCCAAATCCGGCCCGCGGTGGAATTATCTTTGGCCCGCGAGATAATATCTAATTACTATTAAAGCTGGCCTCAGTAATCGAAGCGCCTATGGCGTATGATATGGCTAATGCTGAGTTTATTCAGGTACCAGGTTTTCAGGGTTTTTAGTGTTTATTCGGCAGTCTTGCTCGGCAGTCTTCTTCATAAGAAACGGAATTTGTAAAGTGAAACACCTTGTAGTTATAGCAGAGACTGAGACACATGAGAGAAGGCTGAAAAAACGGAGGCAACGAAAGCTGCGTTCGCATGCGTCCAACTGATCCTGCCCGCATGAAGCTGCATTTTGCTCAATCTGGCCCATGACCTAAAATGAGTTTGACACCCCTGTCTTAGAGCATCAGGGTCACCAATGTAGGTTTTTGCAAATAAAACAAAGGGAGGCGTTTTATGTTTAATGAAACCTGTTACCACGTTTTATTGAACTCCAAAACCTACACACAAAAGCGTGCTAAAGATCTTTATGTAACAACGTCATCACATCATCACTCAGTGTCAGTGGTTGTGAATTATGTACATTTCTCCCAGTTACATTACCCTACACAGTTAGGCAGGTGAACTTGGAACATGGACCCGAACGTGGAATTATGATGTAGCCATTAATGAGACTTGATTACAGGAGGGAGGGTTTTCAACACGATTGAGGAGGGGATATCAAAGGGGAAGAAATGGCACTACTAGTCAGGGAAAATGTCATGGCAGTGCTCAGACTGGAGGGCTCGTCTATTGAGGTTATCCAGGTGGAACTGTGGAATAAGAAAAGTTTGGCCTCCCGGTATCTCCATGATCTACGGGAGCAAATTTGTAAAGAGATCTCAGATTGCTACAAGAAATATAAAGCTGTGATAGTAGATGATTTTAACTATACACAGATTGACTGGGACTCACATAAAGCAAAAGAACTGGATGGGAAAGAGTTTGTCAATGTATTCAGGAAAGTTTCTTTAATCAATGAGTAGAGATCCCAACTTGAGAGTCAAGTGAAGTCACCTTTTATTGTCATTTTGACCATAACTGCTGGTACAGTACGCAGTAAAAACGAGAGAACATTTTTCAGGACCATGGTGCTACATGAAACAGTACAAAAACTAGACTGAACTACATAAAAACAGCACAGAAAAAAACTACACTAGACTACAGACCTACCCAGGACTGCATAAAGTGCACAAAACAGTTCAGGCATTATAATTAAAAGTAAACAAGACAACAGGCACAATAGAGGGCAGTAAGTTGGTGTCAGTCCAGGCTCTGGGTATTGAGGAGCCTGATGGCTTGGGGGAAGAAACTGTTAACGTAGTTTGGTCGTGAGAGCCCGAATGCTTCAGTGCCTTTTCCCAGATGGCAGGAGGGAGAAGAGTTTGTATGAGGGGTACGTGGGGTTCTTCATAATGCTGTTTGCTTTGCAGATGCAGTGTGTAGTGTAAATGTCAGTAATGGTGGGAAGAGAGACCCCGATGATCTTCTCAGCTGACCTCACTAACTGCTGCAGGGTCTTGCGATCCAGTACGGTGCAATTTCCGTACCAGGCAGTAATGCAGCTTCTCAGTATGTTCTCAGTACAACCTCTGTAGAATGTGATGGGGATGGGGGGGGGGGGGGGGTGGGAGATGGACTTTCCTCAGCCTTCGCAGAAGGCAGAGACGCTGCTGGGCTTTCTTTGCTATGGAGCTGGTGTTGAGGGATCAGGTGAGATTCTCCGCCAGGTGAGCCCCAAGAATTCTGGTGCTCTTAACAATCTCTACTGAGGAGCCGTCGATGTCCAAAGGAGAGTGGTCGCTCCGTGCCCTCCTGAAGTCATAGAAACATAGAAAATAGGTGCAGGAGTAGGCCATTCGGCCCTTCGAGCCTGCACCGCCATTCAGTATGATCATGGTTGATCATCCAACTCAGAACCATGTACCTGCTTTCTCTCCATACCCCCTGATCCCTTTAGCCACAAGGGCCATATCCAACTTCCTCTTAAATATAGCCAATGAACCAGCCTCAACTGTTTCCTGTGGCAGAGAATTCCACAGATTCACCACTCTCTGTGTGAAGAAGTTTTTCCTCATCTCGGTCCTAAAAGGCTTCCCCATTATCCTTAAACTGTGACCCCTCATTCTGGACTTCCCCAACATCGGAAACAATCTTCCTGCATCTAGCCTGTCCAATCCCTTTAGAATTTTATACGTTTCAATAAGATCCCCCCTCAATCTTCTAAATTCCAGTGAGTATAAGCCTAGTCGATCCAGTCTTTCTTCATATGAAAGTCCTGCCATCCCAGGAATCAATCTGGTGAACCTTCTCTGTACTCCCACTATGTCAAGAATGTCTTTCCTCAGATTAGGGGACCAAAACTGCACACAATATTCTAGGTGTGGTCTCACCAAGGCCTTGTACAACTGCAGTAGAACCTCCCTGCTCCTGTACTCAAATCCTTTTGCTATGAATGCCAACATACCATTTGCCTTTTTCACCGCCTGCTGTACCTGCATGCCCACCTTCAATGACTGGTGTACAATGACACCAAGGTCTCGTTGCATCTCCCCTTTTCCTAATCGGCCACCATTCAGATAATAATCTGTTTTCCTGTTCTTGCAATCAAAGTGGATAACCTCACATTTATCCACATTAAATTGCATCTGCCATGAATTTGCCCACTCACCTAACCTATCCAAGTCACCCTACATCCTCTTAGCATCCTCCTCACAGCTAACACCGCCGCCCAGCCTCGTGTCATCTGCAAACTTGGAGATGCTGCATTTAATTCCCTCCTCTAAATCATTAATATATATTGTAAACAACTGGGGTCCCAGCACTGAGCCTTGTAGTACCCCACTAGTCACTGCCTGCCATTCTGAAAAGGTCCCGTTTACTCCCACTCTTTGCTTTCTGTCTGCCAACCAATTCTCTATCCACATCAATACCATGCCCCCAATACCGTGTGCTTTTAAGTTTGCACACTAATCTCCTGTGTGGGACCTTGTCAAAAGCCTTTTGAAAATCTAAATATGCCACATCCACTGGCTCTCCCCTATCCACTCTACTAGTTACATCTTCAAAAAATTCTATAAGATTCATCGGACATGATTTTTCTTTCACAAATCCATGCTGACTTTGTCCAATGATTTCACCTCTTTCCAAATGTGCTGTTATCACATCTTTGATAACCGACTCTAGCATTTTCCCCACCACCGATATCAGACTAACCAATCTATAATTCCCCGGTTTCTCTCTCTCTCCTTTTTTAAAAAGTGGGGTTACATTAGCCACCCTCCAATCCTCAGGAACTAATCCAGAATCTAAGGAGTTTTGAAAAATTATCACTAATGCATCCACTATTTCTTGGGCTACTTCCTTAAGCACTCTGGGATGCAGTCCATCTGGCCCTGGGGATTTATCTGCCTTTAATCCCTTCAATTTACCTAACACCACTTCCCTACTAACATGTATTTCCCTCAGTTCCTCCATCTCACTAGACCCTTGGTCCCTTACTTTTTCCAGAAGATTATTTATATCCTCCTTAGTGAAGACAGAACCAAAGTAGTTATTCAATTGGTCTGCCATGTCTTTGTTCCCTATGATCAATTCAGCTGTTTCTGACTGTAAAGGACCTACATTCGTCTTGACCAATCTTTTTCTTTTCACGTATCTATAAAAGCTTTTACAGTCAGTTTTTATGCTCCCTGCCAGCTTTCTCTCATAATCTTTTTTCCCCTTTCCTAATTAAGCCCTTTGTCCTCCTCTGCTGGTCTCTGAATTTCTCCCAGTCCTCAGGTGTGCCACTTTTTTTTTGCTAATTTATATATTTCTTCTTTGGACTTGATACTATCCCTAATTTTCCTTGTCAGCCACGGGTGCACTACCTTCCCAGGTTTATTCTTTTGCCAAACTGGGATGAACAATTGTTGTAGTTCATCCATGCGATCGTTAAATGCTTGCCATTGCATATCCACTGTCAACCCTTTAAGTATCATTTGCCAGTCTATCTTAGCTAATTCACGTCTCATACCTTCAAAGTTACCCTTCTTTAAGTTCAGAACCTTTGTTTCTGAATTAACCATGTCACTCTCCATCTTAATGAAGAATTCCACCATATCATGGTCACTCTTACCCAAGGGGCCTTGCACGACAAGATTGCTAACTAACCCTTCCTCATTGCTCAATACCCAATCTAGAATGGCCTGCTCTCTAGTTGGTTCCTCGACATGTTGGTTCAGAAAACCATCCCGCATACATTCCAAGAAATCCTCTTCCTCAGCGCCCTTACCGATTTGGTTCACCCAATCTATATGTAGATTGAAGTCACCCATTATAACTACTGTTCCTTTATTGCACGCATTTCTAATTTCCTGTTTAATGCCATCCCCAACCTTACTACTACTGTTAGGTGGCCTGTACACAACTCCCAACAGCGTTTCCTGCCCCTTAGTGTTATGCAGCTCTACCCGTATCGATTCCACATCCTCCAGGCTAATGTCCTTCCTTTCTATTGTGTTAATCTCCTCTCTAACCAGCAATGCTACCCCACCTCCTTTTCTTTCCTGTCTATCCCTCCTGAATATTGAATATCCCTGGATGTTGAGCTCCCATCCTTGGTCACCCTGGAGCCATGTCTCTGTGATCCCAACTATATCATATTCATTAATAACTATCTGCACATTCATTTTATCCACCTTGTTATGAATGCTCCTCGCATTGACACACAAAGCCTTCAGGCTTGTTTTTACAACACTCTTAGCCCTTATATAATTATGTTGAAAAGTGGCTCTTTTTGCTTTTTGCCCTGGATTTGCCTGCCTGCCACTTTTACTTTTCACCTTACTACTTATTGCTTCTACTCTCATTTTACACCCCTCTGTCTCTCTACACTTGTTCCCGTCCCCCTGCCACATTAGTTTAAAGCCTCCTGAACAGCAGTAGCAAACGCTCCCCCTAGGACATTGGTTCTAGTCCAGCCCAGGTGCAGACCGTCCTGTTTATACCGGTCCCACCTCCCCCAGAACTGATTCCAATGCCCCAGAAATTTGAATCCCTCCCCCTTGCACCATTTTTCAAGCCACGTATTCATCTGAAATATCCTCCTATTTCTACTCTGACTAGCACGTGGCACTGGTAGTAATCCAGAGATGATTACCTTTGTGGTCCTACTTTTTAGTTTATCTCCTAACTCCTTAAATTCACCTTGTAGGACCTCATCCCGTTTTTTACCTATATCGTTGGTACCTATGTGCACCACGACCACTGGCTGTTCACCCTCCCATTCCAGAATGTCCTGCAGTCAACAACCATCTCTTTTGTTCACATTCATACAGGTTGTTGGCTCTGCACCAGTCTGTTAGCCGCTGGACCTCCTCTCTGTATGCTGACTCATTGTTCTTGCTGATGAGACCCACCACGGTCGTGTCATCGGCGAACTTGATGATGTGGTTCAAGCTGTGTGTTGCTGCACAGTCGTGGGTCAGCAGAGTGAACAGCAGTGGACTGAGCACGCAGCCCTGGGTGGCCCCCATGCTCAGTGTGATGGTGTTGGAGATACTGCCTCCGATCCGGACTGACTGAGGCCTCCCAGTCAGGAAGTCTAGTATCCAGCTGCAGAGGGATGTGTTCAGGCCCAGTAGGCTCAGCTTTCCAATCAGTTTCTGAGGGATGATTGTGTTGAATGCTGAACTGAAGTCTACGAACAGCAATCAAATGTATGTGTCTAGAGAGTGTGATACTGGATTCCTCTTAGGAAATAAGACAAGGCAAGTGAGTGTCAGGAAATACTTTAGATCTAGTGATTATAATTCCATTAGTTTCAGGATAATTATGGAGAAGGAAAGGACTGGTCCTCAGGCTAAGAGTCTAAATTGAAGAAAGACCAATTTTGATGGCAGCAGAAAGAGTCTGGCAGACGTGGCTTGGGACACGTAGTTTTCTGCCAGAGGTGCTTAGTAAGTGGGAGTCCTTCAAAAGTGAAATATGGCAGTACAGAATTGTTATGTTCATGTTAGTGTAAAAGGCAAGGCTAACAGGTTTAGGGAACCTTGGTTATTGAGGGATATTGAGACTCCGGTAAAGAACCATTGAGAACAATTTCAAAAGGCAGCATTCATCATCTTCACTATCATGGAGGTGCTCTCTTCTCATTACTACCATTAGGGAGGAGGTTCAGGAGCCTTAAGACACAAACACTCAATATCTTAGGAACAATATCTTTCCCTTGGCCATTAGGTGTATAAGAGATGAGAGGCATTGATCATGTGGATAGTCAGAGGCTTTTTCCCAGGGCTGAAATGGCTAACACAAGAGGGCAGTGTTTTAAGGTGCTTGGAAGTAGGTACAGAGGAGATGTCAGGGAAGTTTCTTATGCAGAGAGTGGTGATTGTGTGGAATGGGCTGCTGGTGACTGTGGTGGAGGCAGATACAACATGGTCTCTTAAGAGTGTCCTTGAGTTGCTGAGTCAGGCTCAGGCCAGATACCTGATCACTGTGACTTTCCTCTGATTGGTCCTGACTGACTGTCACCCAGTTTCTTGTGTCCTGCACCTTGAGCGTAACTACCTCTCTATATGTCTTATCTATCTCCCCTTCACCTCCCAAATCATTCGGAGTTCATCCATTTCCACCAACCAACTCCTTCAGGTAAAGTGTTAGAAGCAGCAGCCGCATGCACTTCTTACAGGGGTAGTCATCAGGGTCACGACCTTCCCACCTTCCCACATCCTGAAAGAGCAGCATTCAACTATCCTTTTTGCCGTCTCTGCTGTTCTAATTGAACAAGGTTGGTTAGATATCACCTACCACACACAAAGCCGAGTTTACTGTCCTTAATCAGTCCATGTCTATCCACATATTTATGCATCTGCTCTCTTAGAATATCTCCTAATAACTTTCCCACTACTGATGTGAGGCTCACCTGTTCTGTTGCATTTCTTATAATCCATGAACACTTTGTTTGTTCTTACCTGCTATGTGCCTCCCTTTTTTTTTCTTAACCAGGCTCGATATCTCTTTAAAACCAAGGTTCCTTAAACATATTATCTTTTGTTTTTATTTTGACAGGAACATACAAACTTTGTACTCTCAAAATTTCAGTTTTGAAGGCCTCCCACTTACCAAGTACACCTTTGCCAGAAAGTAGCCTTTCTCCAATTTAGTATCTCAACCCAGGACTAGGTCTATCTTTTCTTTGAAATTAATGGCATTATGATCGCATAATTACAACCATTATGAGAAATTTGAACAGATCCATGGGTCGGAGTTGTGTGGAATGCAGTGGTCTGTGTGCAGGTTGACAGGACTGAGCAGAATAATAGTTTGGCATGGACTAGATGGGCCAAAGGCCTGTTTCTTTGCTGTTCTACAACTCTATGAAAGGTGAAATATTTAAGAAGAAAGTGAGGAGGAACTACTTCACTCAGAATGGTGTGAGTGTATAAGTGGTAGATGTGGGTTCATTTAAGAGAAGTTTAGATAGGTACATGCATGAGAGGGGTATGGAGGGTATGATCTGGGTGAGACCTTATTCAAGGATAAAAGGTGGAGCATGTCATCAGAGGCACAAGATGCTCAAAGTTCGAAGTAAGTTTTTTTGTCAAAGGTGTACCATCAAAGTAATGTACAGAATACAGCTCTGAGATTTGTTTTCTCCAGATAGCCATAAAATACAGAACATCACAGAAGTAGTTGAAAGGCATCAGTCCCCACCCCCCTGCCCTCTTGTTGTGATCCCTCCTCACATGAAAAGAGAAAGAAACAAAAACCCACAGCCCTCCGAACTCTTCCAACCCCTCCTCCTCACAAAACCTAGCAAATCACCCACTTGGAAAGCAACAGGAAGAACATCAATCCCCAATCCGCAGACCCTCAGCCCACTGTTGGGCAACAAGAAAGAAAGGGAAAGAACCCGTTTTAAAAAAAACACAGAACTGAAAGAGGCCAATATGAACTGCAGTTAGTTTGAACTACAGCGCAATCCATAAATCTCAGAATTTCGATAACATCTCAAGAGCATAAGCACCCAGTGGCCCCTCCAAGGGCAGCGACATGAACCAGCTGAGAGCTACTCACTCTCCTCTGCATCTGCCTTGATATTTCAACCTTCCTCATTGCTTAAATTGGCAAGAAATATTGTTGATAATGGCTCCTTGTCTCGTCTTCTCTTTGTGGTAGCTCAGGCTTGCATTTCACTCCTGGAGTTTTCTTGGGGATAGCAGAGTGCTAGCTCAGTTTATCGAACCACAGACAGTAAGTCACAGGCTCCAACAGTTTCAAAAACTATTATAAGATCAATACAATAAATAGAAGATGTAGAAAAACTGAAATGATTGACTATCTGGAAGATGTCGCCCAAGGAATCGTTGTTCAGTGGCGCCATCTTAAAAGTACATATATGTCACCATATGCAACCCTGAGATTTATTTTCTTATGGGGCATAGGTACAGTTGTAAGGAAAAGTTTGTAATCCCTTGCCAACTACCTGATTTTCTGAATTAATTACTCATAAGATGTAGTCTGATCTTCATCTAAGTCTCAATAATAGATTAACACAATCTGCCTAAGCCAATAACACACAAGCAATTGCACTGCCTCCCTTCAATACTGAGTACACCATTTAAACTATCACAGTCTAGGTTCAAAAAGGTATGTGAGCCTCTGGGGTAATGCCTTCTACAAAAGCTATTTGGCTTCAGGTATTCCAGTCAATGAGGTGAGATTGGAGGTGTGAGTTGTAAAGGTGCCCTGCTATATATACAAACACACACACAATGTCAGGTTACTGACGGAGCTTGCTCTTCTCAAGAATAATCTGTTTACGTACACCATGTCTCGATCAAAACAGCTTTCAGGGGACTTTAGAAGAAAAGTTATAGAGATGCATGAAGCTAGAAACAGCTAGAAAGGCTTTTCTAAAGACCTGAGTGTTCATTAGTCCAGAGTAAGAGAAATTGATGACAAAAGGAGGAAATTCTGTACTATTGCTACTCTCCATAGGAGTGGCCGTCCTGCAAAGATCACACCAAGAGCACAAAGTGCCATGCTGGGGGAGGTAGAAAAGAACCCAAGGGTAACAGTAAAGACCTGCAAGAATCTCTAAAGCTTATTAAAGTCTCTGTTTGTGTGTCCACTGAACAAGAATAGTGTTCATGGAAGATCACCACAGAGAAAACCAGTGGCTCTCCAAAAACAATTGTTGCACATCTCAAGTTTGCAAAAGACCATCAACCAAGATGTTCCACATTGCTTCAGGGATAATATTCTGTGGATGGATGAGATCAAATTTGAACTTTTTGGCAGAACTGTACACGCTGTGTTTGGAGGAGAAAGGGCACTATACACCAACACCAAAACCTCATCCCCACGGTGAAGCATGGTAGATAGAATATCATGGTTTGGGGCTGCTTTACTGCCTCAGGACCTGGACAGCTTGTAATTATTGAGACAATAATGAATTCAAAATTGTATCAAGACATTTTACTGGAGAATGTCAGCGTGGCAGTCCGTTACCTAAAGCTAATAGAAGTTGGTAATGCAACAAGACAATGATCTGAAAGACGAGTAATTCAACAACAGAATGGTTTAAAAAGACGAAAATGGGTGCTTTGGAATGGCCTAGTCAAAGTCCAGACCGTAACTCAATTGAGGTGCTGTGGCATGATGTGAAGAGGGCTGCATGCAATGTATCCCAAAAATACTGATGAACTGGTAGTTTTGTATGGAGGAATGGTCTAAAATTTGTCCTTGCCATTGTGGAAGTTTGACCAGCAGCTACAGGAAATGTTTGGTGGAGGTTATTATTGCTGGAGGAGTTCTGCCAGTTAGGGTTCACATACTTTTTCCAGCCTGGACTGTGAATGATTAAACAATGTATTCAATAAAGACATGAAAAGTACAATTGTTATTAGTTTAGACAGTTCGTGTTTGTCTATTATTGTGACTTAGATGAAGATCAGACCATATTTTATGAGCAATTAATCCTGAAAGCCAGGTAATTGCAAAGGATTGACAAACCTTTTCTTGCAACTGTAGTTAAATCCAAGAAACACATTAGAATCATTGAAAGCCAACACCTAACAAGACAGATAAACAGTCAATGTGCAACAAACTGCAAATACATAAGAACAAAGTAATAATAAATAAGCAATAAATATTGAGAATATTAGATGGAGTCCTTGAAAATGAGCCCAGTTCAGTGGGAATAGTTCAGTGAAGGAGCTCAGAATAGATCTTTTGAAATGATAAGATGTTAAATGATTACTTTGCATCAGTAGTTACCAAGGAGAAGAATAGTGAGATCAATGTGAAGTTTTTCAAGATGCTGGGGAATTTTAGGACAATGAAGGGAGTGGCAATGTCACAATATACATGTGGTAACTAACATTGGTGAATTGTCCACCTTTATATGCGCCAGTACCTTTTAATTAATGTGGATATTGTTATGAACCCTGTAACTGCGTCACTTAACAGCGAAGATAGAGCGGTCCGTTGAAATCTGATGATACTATTTTTAACAGTATTTATTAGTAAAAATACACAAAAATAATATCAGTGCAAATATACAGATAATATATGTCGTCAATACTAAATCTAAAAGTGCGGGTATAATAATAATAAGAAATAAGCTCTATCGTTGTCTAGGGGATAATGTATTGTCCGATGGAAATATAAAGTTCACTCAGTTCAGGCAGGCTGCAGCCTTTGGGGACCGCTGTGTTGCAATGGTTGGAGAGAGAGAGAGAGAGAGATTTTGAGAAAAACTTGCCAGCTTTCCTTTTATGATTTCGATCCGTCAGGAGTCTCGTTGTCGTGGCCTTTCACTTGTGGCCTCTCCTTTAGCTAAACCGTTCTTCCGTGATGATCCCGCCACCCTGACAAGGGAGGACGCACACGAGCCCTCACCGGCTGTCGCTATTAAACGCTGTCACGGGATCTCTAGCGTTTCTCCTGGTGCGTCTCAAGGGGTTGTTCCCCAGACCCTCTTTTATCCTTACTCACGGGGTCTCAGATGTCAATCAGGTTGGGATGATGCAATTCCTCAACCAGCCCACTCTGGTTGTCCCCTGAGGGGTTTCAATGAATAGTACAGTACTCAATACATAATTCCGTCTCCAAGAGACAATGGCCGTTATCAGTGGTTCCGTTTCACTGAGGTCAGGACACATTCCAAACCTTGTGTATTCTGGACGTCTCTCTCTCATTTCCTGGGTCTCAGACCCGAATTAATAGCGATCTTGCGATTCTCGAAAAGGAGGGGGCCACTTTGTACCCTTTGGCCCCTCAGAGTTGCGTCACATTCGTAACAATATGTTCCAACGTATCATTATTCATAATCGCTTAATTACTTAGCTTGCATGATCTCTACATTGTATCTGATGCTACTGTAAATGAATATATCTGACATAGTGTGTTAATTTTGTTTAGTCTAAAGTAATGATTTTTAGAGGTACTTTTGCTATTGATACTGCTAATGTACTGATAGAGCTGCCTTATTACAAGCTTAAAATAGCCTGTTCTGACTGCCTGTGCCTTTTTTTTTTGTAAAAGTCTAAGGAAACTGTTTTCACAGGTATTCTCAAGATATGAGAAGCACAGGCAGTTGATACTGGAAGAGATGTTTGCCTCCCTTGCAAAACTCCCAACAAGTAAGAGGAGTTTACGAAATTTCAGGTAACACAGTTAATTCTTCTTGTAACTACAGTAAAATTGGAATATCATGCTCCCTAGCCATCCTGTATCCTTTCAGTTACTAAGTTATCAGACAAGTTGGTTCTGATGTCTAACGCAAGATGCAGTTTTATTTCTTGCTGGAACTTTGTAACTAGCACATGCAAGACTTTTAAATTTTAATCTAAAGCATTGAATTGTCTCTAATGCCCAAACCAGATATTCAGAATTTAGTGTGGCTGAGAGTACATTTCATGGTTCAGTTATTGAATTACAGCCACACATTAGAACTCTTAATGTTCATTTTGCAACCTTCTGCCACTGTTTTGTTTATATGTCACAAAACAGGTTAAACAGTAGCGATATGGATGGAGAACCACTCTTTATTCAGATGGTAACAGCCTTAGTCTTGCAGTTGATCCAATGTGTTGTACACCTGCCAGCTACAGAGAAGGATTCTAATACTGATGAAGAAGGAGAAAAGAAGGTAGGAAATATCACCTTGATCACAAGTCAGTAACTTGTAAACTGCTTTTGAAATGTACTAGCATCATAACAGTGAGATGCTGATGTGTGATTTTCAGCTGATCAGTAAACAATGGAAATTCCAAAAACATGTCATTCCATAACACCATTGAAGTTATAACATGCATGAACCAGCCGATCATATTGAGACACCCCGGACTATTGTTGAATTATCTATAACCTTACATTAAAACTTCATTTATCAGACTACTGTTAGAAAATGCAGTGATGTCAACGATATTTGATTCAACCACTCCTGGTGGGAATGTTATTCATACATATCATGGCATCTCTTAACCTTTGGTTCTCTCGCTTGTTGACAATTTTAAACTGCTGATATTTCCCCCATGCATCATCAAAAATTCAGTTTTAAATGCTTCTTTTTAAATTGCCCTTAAATGACTTTGGATGTAGGCTGAGTATCTCATGCCTGTCCTTGAAACTGAAGTCTCACATGGAGACAAATTACACAGCAGGCAAACACTGTTTGGCTCTCCTTCAATACCTGTAGTCCTATAGTGGGAAAATGCAATGAAGAGATGAACCATGATCTTATTACGTGGCAGGTTAGTTTGAGGGATCTGGTGGCTTATTCCTGCTCCTGTTAACAAAACATTCAAACAAATGTAAATGTGCTGTACTATTAAGAAACAGAACCTGGAAATTTATCTAGGTCCTAAATAGCCATTCACAAACAAGAGAAAATCTGCAGATGCAGGAAATCCAAATAACACAGACAAAATGCTGGAAGAACTCAGCAGACCAGGCAGCATCTATAGAAAAAGTACAGTCGATGTTTTGGGCTTAGACCTTTTGGCAGGACTGCTGAGTTCTTAAATAGCCATACCATATTTTGAGACCGTGACCCTTGCTTCCACATCTAACTACCAAGATCAGTAGAATATAATCCGTTTGTTAAAATATATAACTTGTGCACTGAGAGATAATGGCTAGATAAACTGGTTGCATCACTGCCTGCTATGGAATATTGTAAGCTCAATCAGGTCCATCATAGGCACAACCCTCCCTGCCATCAAGGGTATTTTCAAAAAGAGGAGCCTCATGAAGGTAGCATCCATCACTAAGGCCCATTCCCATCCAGGACATGCTCCCTTCTCATTACTGCCATCAGGGAGGAGGAACAGGGGCCAGAAAGTGTACACTTAATGTTTTAGCAGCAGCTTCTTCCCCTCTGCCATCGGATTTCTGAATGTCTTAGAAGCATAGAAACGTAGAAAACCTACAGCACAATACAGGCCCTTCGGCCCACAATGTTTTGCTGAATGCATACTTACTTTAGAAGTTACCTAGGGTTACCCATAGCCCTCTATTTTTCTAAGCTCCATGTATCTCTCCAAGAGTCTCTTAAAAGACCCTATCGTATCCGCCTCCACCACTGTCACCGGCAGCCCATTCCATGCGCTCGCCACTCTCTGCATTAAAAAAAAACTTAGCCCTGACATCTCTGTACCTACTTCCAAGCACCTTAAACCTGTGTCCTCTTGTGGCAACCATTTCAGCCCTGGGAAAAAGCCTCTGACTATCCACAAGATCAACGTCTCTCATCATCTTATACACCTCTATCAGGTCACCTCTCATCCTCCATCGCTCCAAGGAGAAAAGGCCAAGTTCACTCAACCTATTTTCATAAGGCATGCTCCCCAATCCAGGTAACATACTTGTAAATCTCCTCTGCACCCTTTCTATGGCTTCCACCTCCTTCCTGTAGTAAGGCAACCAGAACTGAGCTCAGTACTCCAAGAGGGGTCTGACCGGGCTCCTGTATAGCTGTAACATGACCATAAACAGTTCCTCACTGTTTTGCTCTATTTATTTATTACATTTCTTATTGTGACTTAAAATACTTTTTATGTAATGTACTGTACTGCTACTGCAAAACAGCAAATTCACAATATATGTCATGATAATAATCCTGATTCTAATTGTAATCTGTCTGAATGTTCAGATCAGCTTAATGTTTAATGTCTCTTCCAGGGTTAGATCTTGAATTGGTGGTTTTCACTTGCTCTCTTTCACATTCAAAAGTTCTTTGTTTAACTCCTTTTCTCATTTTTCAGGTTGATCAAGATGTTCTAATTACCAACTCATATGAAACAGCAATGAGAACAGCCCAGAATTTCCTCTCAGTCTTCCTCAAAAAGTGAGTTCATGATAGATAATTGCATGCCTTAAAGTGGGTTCTTGCTGTCAATACTACTACTGTTTTTTTGGGACTTTTTGTATCTTGTGCCTTGCACTGTTCCCCTATTTAGTAAGCAAGTCATACATGTTGTCTTATATGCGCTTCAACCAGATAAGCTAGAGATGAGAATTTTTGCTGGTAGGACCTCTCCTTTCAGTTCATTTTAATGAAATACAGGCCTTACTGTGATATGTGTATGGTTAGTGTTGAGGAGATCAATAATAAATTCCTTCTTGGTTCTTGTAGGTGTGGAAGTAAGCAAGGTGAAGAAGATTACAGACCACTGTTTGAAAACTTTGTACAGGATCTCCTTTCTACAGTCAACAAACCAGAGTGGCCAGCAGCAGAATTACTGCTGAGCCTCTTGGGAAGACTACTGGTAGGAATGTGTTTTCCAAATGGAAGAAATTGCCATCTAATTAAGAAAACAATAACATAAGTTAAATATTCAACTGGATATTTCCAATCTGGATCATTCCCTTCTCATCCTAAATCTATACCCTCTAGTTTTAATTTCCCCTACTCTGGGGGGAAAGACTCTTATTATTAACCTTAATCTATGCCTTCCATAACTTTAAACATGTGTATAATTCTCTGCCATAGGAAGCAGTTGAAGCCGGTTCACTGGCTATATTTAAGAGGAAGTTAGATATGGCCCTTGTGGCTAAAGGGATCGGAGGGTATGGAGAGAAAGCAGGTACAGGGTTCTGAGTTGGATGATCAGCCATGATCATACTGAATGGCGGTGCAGGCTCGAAGGGCCGAATGGCCTACTCCTGCACCTATTTTCTATGTTTCTATCAGCAGCACATTCCACGTACTCACCACTCTCTGTGTTCAAAAAAAAATTACCCCTGAAATCTCCTCTCTACCTACTTCCAAGCACCTTAAAACTGTGCACTCTGATGCTAGCCATTTCAGCCCTGGGGAAAAGCCTCTGACTATCCACATAATCAACGCCTCTTATACACCTCTATCAGATCACCTCTCATTCTCCATCACTCCAAGAAGAAAAGGCCGAGTTCACTCAATCTGTTCTCATAAGGCATGTTCCCCAGTCCAGGCAACACCCTTGTAAATCTCCTCTGCACACTTTCTATGGTTTCCACATCCTTCCTATAGTGAGGAGAGCAGAACTGAGCACAGTACTCCAGGCGGGGTCTGACCAGGGTCCAATAACTGCAACATTACCTCTTGGCTCCTAAATTCAGTCCCTCGATTGATGAAGGCCAATGCATCATATGCTTTCTTAACCACAGAGTCAACCTGCGCAGAGGCTTTAATTGTCTTATGGACTTGGACCCCAAGATTCCTTTGATCCTCCACGCTGCCAAGAGTCTTACCGTTAATACTATATTCTGTCATCATATTTGACCTATCAAAATGAACCACCTCACACTTACCTGTGTTGAACTCCATCTGCCACTTCTCAGCCCAGTTTTGAATCCTATCAATGTCCCGCTGTAACCTCTGACAGCCCTCCACACTATCCACAACACTCCAACCTTTGTGTCATCAGCAAATTTACTAACCCATCCAAAATGCAAAAATTGCAAAAATGCTATCCCCTTCTCACAATTCCTCTGTCTCTGCCGCATCTGCTCTCAGGATGAAGCTTTTCATTCCAGGACGAAGGAGATGTCTTCCTCTTTTAAACAAAGGGGCTTCCCTTGTTCCACCATCAACTCTGCTCTCAAACGCATCTCTCCCATTTCCCACACATCTGCCCTCACCCTATACGCCCGCCACCCCACTCGGGATAGGGTTCCCCTTGTCCTCACCTACCACCCCACCAGCCTCCAGGTCCAACGTATAATTCTCCGAAACTTACACCACCTCCAACGGGATCCCACTACCAAGCACATCTTCCCCCTGCCCCTTTCTGCTTTCCGCAGCGATCGCTCCCTACGCGACTCCCTTGTCCACTCGTCCCCCCCATCCCTTCCCACCGATCTCCCTCCTGGCACTTATCCTTGTAAGTGAAACAAGTGCTACATCTGCCCTTATACTTCCTCCCTCACTACCATTCAGGGCCCCAGACAGTCCTTTCAGGTGAGGCGACACTTCACCTGTGAGTCGGCTGGTGTGGTGTACTGAGTCCGGTGCTCCCAGTGTGTCCTTTTATATATTGGTGAGACCCAACGCAGACTGGGAGACCATTTCGCTGAACACCTACACTCAGTCCGCCAGAAAAAGCAGGATCTCCCAGTGGCCACACATTTTAATTCCACGTCCCATTCCCATTCTGATATGTCTATCCATGGCCTCCTCTACTGTCAAGATGAATCCACACTCAGATTGGAGGAACAGCACCTTATATACCGGCTGGGTAGCCTCCAACCTGATGGCATGAACATTGACTTCTCTAACTTCCGTTAATGCCCCTCCTCCCCTTCTTACCCCATCCCTGACATACTTTCTCTCTCTCTCTCTCTCTCTCTCTCTCTCTCTCTCTGCCCATCACCCTGCCTGTTCTCCATCTCCCTCTGGTGCTCCCCCCCTCCCCCTTTCTTTCTCCCGAGGCCTCCCGTCCAATGATCCTTTCCCTTCTCCAGCTCTGTATCACTTTCGCCAATCACCTTTCCAGCTCTTAGCTTCATCCCACCCCCTCCGGTCTTCTCCTATCATTTCGCATTTCGCCCTCCCCCCACTACTTGCAAATCTCTTAGTATCTCTCCTTTCAGTTAGTCCTGACGAAGGGTCTCGGCCCAAAACGTTGACAGTGCTTCTCCCTATAGATGCTGCCTGGCCTGCTGTGTTCCACCAGCATTTTGTGTATGTTGTCACTAACCCATCCCTTCACTTCTTCATCCAGGTCATTTATAAAAGTCACGAAGAGTAGGGGTCCCAGAACAGATCCCTGAGGCACACCACTGGTGACCGACCTCCATGCAGAATATGACCCATCTACAACCATTCTTTGCCTTCTGTGGGCAAGCCAGTTCTGGATCCACAAAGCAATGTCCCCATGCCTTTTTACTTTCTCAATAAGCCTTGCATGGAGTACCTTGTCAACTGCCTTACTGAAATCTATATACACTATATCCACTGCTCTACTTTCAGCAATGTGTTTAGTCACATCCTCAAAAAATTCAGTCAGGCTGGTAAGGCATGAACTGCCTTTCACAAAGCCATGCTGACTATTCCTAATTATATTATGGCTCTCCAAATGTTCATAAATCCTGCCTCTCAGGATCTTCTCCATCAACTTACCAACCACTGAAGTAAGACTCACTGGTCTATAATTTCCTGGGCTATCTCTGGTCCCTTTCTTGAAGAATGGAACAACATCTGCAACCCTCCAATCCTCCAGAACCTCTTCTGTCCCCATTGATGATGTAAAGGTCATCGCCAGAGGCTCAGCAATCTCCTCCCTTGCCTCCCACAGTTGCCAGTCTCGTCCGGTCCCAACTTGATGCTTTCCAAAAGCTCCTGCACATCCTCTTTCCTAATATCTATATGCTCAAGTTTTTCAGTCTGCTGGAAGTCATCCCTGCAATCGCCAAGATTCTTTACCATAGTGAATACTGACGCAAAGTACTAACTAACTATTCTGCTACCTCCTCTGGTTCAGACACATTTTTCCACTGTCACACTTGATTGACCCTGTTCTCTCATGTCTTATCCTTTTGCTTTTCACATACTTGTAGAATGCCTTGGGGCTTTCATTAATCCTGTCTGCCAAGGCTTCTCATGGCCCCTTCTGGCTCTCCTAATTTCTTTCTTGAGCTCCTTCCTGCTAGCCTTATAATCTTCTAGCTCTCTGTCATTACCTAGCTTTTTGAACCTTTCGTAAGCTCTTCTTCTTGACTAGATTTACAACAGCCTTTGTACACCACAGTTCCTGTACCCTACCATCCTTTCCCTGTCTCATTGGAACATACCTATGCAGACATCCACACAGATATCTCCTGAACATTTTCCACATTTCTTCCGTACATTTCCCTGAGAACATCTTTTACTAATTTATGCTTCCAAGTTCCTGCCTGATAGCCTCATATTTCCCCTTACTCCCAATTAAATGCTTTTATAACTTGTCTGTTCCTATCCCTCTCCAGTGCTATGGTAAAGGAGATAAAATTGTGATCACTATCTCCAAAATGCTCTCCCACTGAGAGATCTGACACTTGAACAGGTTCATTTCCCAATACCAGATAAAGTGCAGCCTCTCCTCTTGTAGGCTTATGTACATATTGTATCAAGGGACCTTCTTGAACACACCTAACAAGCTCCACCCCATCTAAACCCCTCGCTCTCAGGACATGCCAATAGATATTTGGGAAATTTAAAATCTCCCACCACGACAACCCTGTTATTATTACACCTTTCCAGAAACTGTTTCCCTATCTGCTCCTCGATGTCCCTGTTACTATTAAGTGGTCTATTTAAAAAAAAGTTAGGTTGATTGGTCGTTCTAAGTTCTCTCATGATTAGGTTAGGTTTTATCAGGGTCGCAGGGTTACTGGGGTGACGTGCCTTGAACAGGCAGAAGGACCTAGTCCACACTGTATCACTAAATAAAATAAATAAATAATCACGTCTTTCCTATAAAACTGCACACATTTCTCCAAATGCAGCCTCAATAATAACTTGGAATGTCCCAACTCCTATACTCAGTTCTTTGACCAATGAAAGCCAGCATGCTAAATGTCTTTATTACCACTCTGTCAGCTTTTGTTGCTTTCAATGATCAATGGAAGCTCCTATATCCTTCTGTTGCATTACACTACTTAGTGACCTACCATTCATAGCATTAGTCCTAAGCTAGTTTAGCATTCCAAATGTATTACCTCACATTTAACTGTATCGAAATCCATTTGCCATTCCTCAGCCCACTTCACTAAATAATCAAAGTCCCCTTGTAATCTACAATAACCTTCCTCACTATCAACAACGCCACCTAATTTTGCGTCATCCTCAAATTTACTGATCAAACCTTGTGCATTTACATACGAATCATTTATATTAATAACAAATAACAAGGGTTCCAACACCAACTCCTGTGGCACGCCATGCATCATTGGCCTCCATTCCAAAAACCACCTGCAACCATGACTCTCTGCTTCCATCCTTCAAGCCAATTTTGAATGCATCTAACTGGCTGTCTTTAGATTCCTGATGTCATAGAAGATGACATCTACCATCTACCTTTTTGGTTACTTCTTCAAAAAACTTTATAAGATTGATCAGACTTTGTCCTTGGTTGAAAGGTTTGTCCTTCTCGGTAAATATCAATGTAAAGTACTCATTTAGAATCTTGCCCACGTACTCCACCTCTATGCACAAATTATCCTACTCTTTCCCTAGTTGCCCTCTTTGTTTTGATGTATGTGTGAAATATCTTTGGATTCTCTTTAATTCTATTCACCAAGGACTCTTGATTGTCTTTTCTAGCACTCCTAAATTGTCTTCTGGTTCCTTTATTGGCATAGAAAAGTACAATGCAGAACAGGCCCTTCAGCCCATCTGGTCCTTGCCAAAAACACTTAAACTGCCTGCTCCCTCGACTTGCACCAGGACCATAACCCTCCCTTTCCCTACCATCCATGTACCTATCCAAACTTTGCTTAAAGATTACACCACTTGTGGTGGCAGCTCATTCCACACTCTCATGACAGTCTAAATGAAGAAGTTTCCCTTTGAACTTCTCACTTTCTAACTCAAAAACTTCTATAGATGTACTGTGGAGAGCATTCTGACAGGCTGCATCACTGTCTGGTATGGGGGGGGGGGGGGGGCGGGCAGGGTGCTACTGCACAGGACCAAAAGAAACTGCAGAGGGAAATAAATTTAGTTGGCTCCATCTTCACCAACATCTAATACAACTTCAACATGACATCCATCTCCTGTACTCAGTCCATTGATTTATGAATTTACATCGTGTCAAAAGCTTTCTTTATGACCCTGTCTACCTGTGACACCTGTCAACAAATTGTACACCTGTATTCCCAGATCCCTTTCTTCTACTCAGTGCAACACCTCGCAGTTGTGTGCATTAAGTTCCTTCCGTCTTTTCTCAGCCCAAGTTTTCAGCTGATCCAGATCCCTCTACAAGCCATGATAGCTTTCCTTGTTGTCAACTACACCCCCAATCTAGGTGTCATCCACAAATTTGCTGATCCAGTTAACCACATTATCATCCAGACCATTGATATAGATGACAAACAACAATGGGCCCAGCACTAATCCATGCAGGCCTCCAGTTTGAGAGGTACTTGTCTACTACAACTTCCGTCACCTGCCCTTACTCATTACTTAATAGCAGATCTAGTCTCGCTCATTCTCTCTTTGGGATTTTTACATACTGATTAAGGAAATTTTGCTGAACACATATGACAAACTTTATCTCATCTTTTAGAGTATGGGATTACCACTCAGTATGTGAAAAGTTAAAATCACCTACAACCTTATGTTTCTTGCAAAAGTCTGCGATCTCTGTACAAGTTTGTTCCTCTAATCCCTGTGGACTGTTTTGTGGCCTATAATACAGCTCTATTAGCCTGGTTAAACATTTCTTATTTCTCAGTCCACCCACAATGCCTCACTAGATAAATTCTCACGTCTGTCCTAACTGAGCATTGCTGTGATATTTTCCCTGACTAAACGCCATCCCTTCTCCTTTAGTTCCTCCCACTTTGTAGTGTCTAAGACAATGGAACCCTGGAATACTGAGTTGCCAGTCCTGCCCCCCCCACAACTAATTTTCTATAATGGCTACAATATCATAAATCCATGTGTTGATCCATGCCCTGAGCTCATCCACCTTTTCTACAATACTACTTGCATTGAAATATACGCAGCTGAGGACACTAGTCACACCATACTCAACCCTTTGATTCCTGCCTTTGTCTGAGGTTTCCACAACCCTGCCAGCCCCTGCTCAGTTCCAGCCTCACATATGTTCCTTTTGGCTTGACTAAATTCACCACCTCTCTCATCACTCTTGTTTCCTTGCCTTGCCGTCCTTGTCCCTCCGTCGTACTGGAGCATACCAGTCATCAACTCTGTGCAGTTGGTCATTAAGCAACCTCTGATGTACCTAAATTAACTCTCCCTCATTCCTATTTGATGTCATATGTCACAAAACAACAAATTGCACAACATATGTCAGTGATGGTATCCCTGATTCTGGTGCCCTCACAGTTTCTCAAATATTTATCTACTGAAAAGTTAGTGTCCTGGCCAGATTCATTCACCAGCATGAAATCCATTGTAGCCTCCCATCTAGCAGGACTATCCACAAACTGCTTCAAGAAGCCCTCTTGACATCCTTAACAAATTCTGTCCCATCCCCATCTAAAACTTTTTACACTAAGGAATTCCCCTTTTTCTATATTGTGACATCCAAAACTGCACACAGTATTTCAACTGTGGCTTCACCATCATCATATAAAGCTGTGCTATAATTTTCCTGCTGTTATATACTCTTTCCCCTAGCTAATGAGGGCCAGCGTCTTATTTACCTTCTTTCCCATCTTATCAACATGTGCTGCCACCTTCAGGGACTGTTACACCAAGGTTAATCCATTCCTCAATTCTTCTTCTGGACCTACCATTAATTGTGTGTGTTCTATCCTATTTGACCTTCCGAAGTGTATTCCTTCGCAGTTATCAAGATTCAATTCAATCTGCCAAAAGTTCTTAGCAGTATTATTGAACCATTATGATGAAGTATCTCTAATCCAATTACCTGGGTTATCACTGTCGCCACATAGAATCATAGTCATTCAGCATGGAAGTAGATTGCCCAGCTCTCATGTTTATGACAAAATATGGGTAAATATCTATATTATACATTTATGTGTAATTTTATTAATCCAGCACCATAGTGTCAACCTATATTTGTGCCTCTCAATCATGCTGTGTGTATTGGGTGTAATGAAAAATGAGGGGCTGAGGGAACTTGTTTTAGACATGGAGTATTAATTAGCTAATCAACTGGGGCATACTATTTCGGAATGTTCACAAGTAATTTGTTCAAAATTATGGAGTTTGTAGATTTTGAAAGAAAGCTTAAAACAGGAAAGTAGGCAGTTTGCATCCATTGTTTCAAGCACTCCATTCTTCTACCTCAAAATACAGGTTCACCAGTTCAGTAATAAGTCAACAGAGATGGCTTTGCGAGTAGCTTCACTTGATTATCTCGGAACAGTAGCGGCACGGCTAAGGAAAGATGCTGTTTCCTGCAAGATGGATCGGGAGTCAATTAACCGAATACTGAAACAGGTGGGAGAATAAGTCATGGTCTTTCATGAATAAGGAATGAATAAGCAGTTCTGAGGTCTGAGAGATCAACAGTGATTGGGATCAGTGGAGACGTTTGGTGATTCGTGTTGAAAGGGGAACTGTCTACTACAGTGGTCCCCAACCACCGGGGCGCGGACCGGTACCGGGCTGCAAGGAAACGATATGATTTGTCGATATGAAATGATATGAGTCAGCTGCACTTCGTCATTCACTGTCACGCCCACTGTTGAACTCGAATGCACACAAAGTCATTACCCACGCGAGGTCATCAGTCGCCTTACCCTCACGCCAGGGATCACTAGTTTGCCTCGGGTAACCAGCCGCCTCACATGGCTGCCGGTAAGTGCCGTTGGTACCGGCCTGGAGCACGGACAGATGGGCGCCGCCCCTGAACCTGTTTAGCACATTGAATGTTCGTGGAGAACCCGGTGCTAAAATATTCGCAGACGACCTAATTTGGGCTCAGGGTTTCGTAAGTAGCAGAGCAGCTACCTCACTGCGATCTACTGAAAGTCACCCTTCGAACCAAACTTTTGTCAGCCGATAGATCTTACCTACCTACAAGGCAGGGAGGGCACGCGCCCTGTCGCACTCCTCGTTCGGTCGGTCTCTTTCTCCGGACTGCGACCACCGCGGCCCCGGTACAGGGACCTCCAGCCCTTACCTTGTCCTCTCACTGGTGTGTTGCAATGATTTTATATGTTCATACGAGAAAAATATGCGCTGTGTTTAATATCCAAACGTTACTTAAAATGTTATGATGCTATTGACTTATAAGTGAGTTATAATTGACTTATCACTATTTTCATGCGAAGAAAATATACACTGTGTGTTTAATGTTAAATTCATTAGATAAATCCTTTTAGAAACGAAATTGAGTGTATTAGCCACTTATAAGTGACTTATAGTTGACTTATCACCTATATTCTGGTCATGATTAACACCCCCACCCCCCGTTGGCCGTTCCGCAAGAATATTATCGATATTAAACTGGTCTGCGGTGCAAAAAAGGTTGGTGACCCCTGGTCTACTAGGCAGACTAGTAATTCCTTCAGTGAAGTAATTCATCTCCAAAATTTATATAATCTCTCGAAATTACATAAAAGAGATTAAAATTTGAGGGAAGGAGGAAATATGGGAAGTTCCTCTTGAATAAAATGTTACTGAGGCCACATTTAGAACACTGAGTTTAGTTTTGCTCACCCTGCTATAGGAAAGGCACAAAGCTGGAAAGAGTGCAAAAGCGATTTACAAGGGTTTTACCAGGACTCAATGGACTGAGTTATAGACAGAGGTTGAGAAGGTTGGGATTTTATTATTGGAACATGAAAGAGGGAGTAGTGATATTATAGAGGTGTATACAGTTATGAAGGACATAGATAGGGTAACTGAACAGAGTCTTTTTCCCAGGGTTGGAAAATCAAGAACCAGAGGGCATAGGTTTGAGGGGAGAGTTTAGGAATCTGAGGGGCAACGTTTTTCTGGACTGATCTGCCAGAGGAACTGAGCGAGGCAGGTAGATGAACAGCATTTAACAGGTACTTGGACAAGTACAAGGATGGAAATGGTTTAGAGGGATATGTGACTATCTCGGTCAGCATGTACCAGTTGGGCCAAAGGATCTGTTTCCATGTTCTATGACTCTGTGACCCTTGCCCCCTCAACTCCTCCAAGGATTACCAACAAGTGTTCAAGGACATCTTAGACTTGAATTTCTTACAACAGTCTATAGTTAGAAGTAGCTAGGTCTGAATGTAGTGAGATACTTCATAAAATTCAGAAGATTTTCACTGTTCCAGAAGAATTTTTTCTAAATATCAATTCTAGAGCTGGCCTTGTACAATTTCAGATAGTGATCCAAAAGCAAATTGTGATTCCTGGGCCTATTTGAACAAGCTGTCAACTCGAACACAATCTGTTTTTATAATAGATTATCCCAGCTTCTGTCTTTCAGTTAAGCAATTTGCAGCTTTCCAGAATCAATGCTGAGTTCACAAACATTTTTCCAGAACATTGCTGTTCTCATTTTTACCTGTTTTTTTCTCTTAAAATCTCCCTTTGCATCTATGGTATTTTAGAGAGTGTATCTTTAAAGTGATTCAGGTGAAAAAGGAGCACAGTATCACCTGTGGGGGAAAAAATTAAGAAAAATCCCAAAGCAAAAGCAAGAAAAGGCCATAGGGATTCAAGGGGATATAGGTGAAATCTTGTGTGCATATTTACATAATAGAAAGAACAGCGCAGCACAGGAACTGGCCATTTCGCCCACAATGTTGTGCCAAACCAAATGGCCATCTGAACTACTCCCTTATGCCCACACTATGTCCATATTTCTCCCTTTCCCTCACATTCAGGTGCCTATCTAAATGTCTCCTAAAAGTTTCTGCATCTACTGCCACCCCAGGTAGTGCATTGCAGGTGCCCACCACTCTGTGTTTAAAAAAAATGGTTCTGTCTATCTCCTGTAGGCCTCTCATAATCTTACACACTTCTATCAGATCTCCGCTCCGATTCAGTAAAGAGAAAAAATGATGTAGTTAAAGAATTAATGGATTGGTGTGTTGGATATTTAAAACTAATTTAGGAGGCTCTAGATATCTTTGTGTGCTTAAAGGTGGTTAAGTCTACAGAGCATGAAGAGATGAGTCCCAGGCTGCCATGGAGGCAGTAGAGGAATACTGAAACTCTGACTGAAATTTAGCCACATGAGAGGTGTCAGATATTAAGTTTATACATATATATATATATTATTATTATTATATATGTTACTTTCAGATTTTCCCTCAGCCTCCATTGCTCCAACAAAAACAATATGAGTTCATCTAACTTCTCCTTACAGCTAATACATCCTGGTGAGCCCTCTTCAAAGTTTCTTCATCCTTTCTGCAATGCATTTACCAGAACAACAAAGCTATGTTTAGGACACATTTGGAGGATTGTGTACAAATCTGGTTACCCCATTACAAAAAGAATATCGAGGCTTATCAGGAAGCCTGGATGAGAGGGTATGTGCTGTAAGAAGAGATTAGACAAACATGAGTATTTTCTCTAGAGCGATGGAGGCTAAGGCCAGAAGCTGATAACATTATGAGAGGCATAGATAGGGTAAATCACAAAATGGCTCTAGATAAAGGAGATACTTTGCTGGCAACTAACAGTAAAAAAGATACAAAGAACACTGCAGATGCTGTGGTCAAATCAACATGTACAAATACGCTGGAGGATCTCAGCAGGTTGGGCAGCATCCGTGGAAACGAGTAGTCAACATTTCGGGCCGAGACCCTTCTTCAGGACTGAAGAGGGATGGGGCAGGGGCCCTATAAAGAAGGTGAGGGGAGGGTGGGAAGGAGAAGGCTGGTAGGTGCCAGGTGAAAAACCAATCAGAGGAAAGATCAAGGGGTGGGGGAGGGGATAGGCAGGAAAGGTGAAGAAGGAATGTAAGGGGAAAGCACTATGTAGTAGAAGAAGGCAGATTCATAAGAGAGGAGATAGGCAACTTGAAGAAGAGGCAGAGTGAGACTGGGATGGGGGGAAGGGAGAGGGAGGGAAATACCGGAAGTTGGAGAATTCGATGTTCATACCAAGGGGCTGGAAACTACCCAGACGGTATATGAGGTGTTGCTCCTCCATTGCTCCTGATGAGGCCTCCTCTACATCGGCGAGACCCGACGCAGATTGGGGGACCGCTTCATCGAGCACCTCCGCTCCGTCTGCCACAACAGACAGGATCGCCAGGTTGCCACCCACTTCAACTCTGCTTTACATTCCCATTTGGATATGTCCATACATGACCTCCTCTACTACCATGATGAGTCCAAACTCGTGTTGGAAGAGCAACGCCTCATATACCTTCTGGGTAGTCTCCAGCCCCTTGGTATGAACATCGAATTCTCCAACTTCCGGTAATTCCCTCCCTCTCCCTTCCCCCCATCCCAGTCTCACTCTGTCTCCTCTTCCAGCTGCCTATCCCCTCTGTCATGATTCTGCCTTCTACTACTACCCATACTGTTTTCCCCTTACATTCCTTCTTCACCTTTCCTGCCTATCCCATCCCTGCTTCCCCACCCCCACCCCTTGATCTTTCCTCTGATTGGTTTTTCACCTGGCACCTACCAGCCTTCTTCCCACCCTCCCCCCACCTTCTTTATAGGGCCTCGGCCCGAAATGTTGACTGCTTGTTTCCATGGATGCAGCCCGACCTGCTGAATTCCTCCAGCATGTTTGTACGTGTTGAGTAATATAGATACCTACGTACTGAAGATCTGGCCTTTTAAGACTGAAAGTTGCTTTGGAAATTACTGCAGTAAATAAAGTGCTTTTAAGTGATTTGAATACATTAGTGATCTTGTGAGTTCTAGATAGACCTACTAAGTTTGTCAGAACACACCATCCAGAAGGCAAATACAGCAGCTGACACTGGAGCCTAGGAGCTTAAAATCCAGCCCCTTCCCCCCCCCCCCCCCCACCCTTGTTCAGCATTCAACACAATCATTCCTCAGAAACTGATTGAAAAGCTGAGCCTACTGGGCCTGAACACCTCCTTCTGCAACTGGATACTAGACTTCCTGACTGGGAGACCTCAGTCAATCCGGATCGGAAGCAGCATCTCCAACATCATCACACTAAGCACGGGGCCCCCTAGGGCTGTGTGCTCAGTCCACTGCTGTTCACTCTGCCGACCCACGACTGAGCTGCAACACACAGCTTGAACCACATCATCAAGTTCACCGATGACACGAACGTGGTGGGTCTAATCAGCAAGAACGATGAGTCAGCATACAGAGAGGAGGTGTAGAGGCTAATGAACTGGTACAGAAACAACAACCTGTCTCTGAATGTGAACAAAACAGAAGAGATGGTTGTTGACTTCAGGAGGGCACGGTGCGACCACTCTCCACTGAACATCGATGGCTCCTCAGTAGAGATTGTTAAGAGCACCAAATTTCTTGGTGTTCACCTGGCGGAGGATGTCACCTGGTCCCTCAACATCAGCTCCATAGCAGAGAAAGCCCAGCAGCGTCTCTACTTTCTGCGAAGGCTGAGAAAAGTCCATCTCCCACCCACCATCCTCACCACATTCTACAGAGGTTGTATTGAGAACATCGTGAGCAGCTACATCACTGCCTAGTTCGGAAATTGCACCATCTTGGATCGCAAGACCCTGCAGCGGATAATGAGGTCAGCTGAGAAGATCATCGGGGTCTCTTCCCGCCATTACAGACATTTACACTACACGCTGCATCTGCAAAACAAACAGCATTATGTAGGACCCCACGCACCCCTCATACAGACTCTTCTCCCTCTTGCCATCTGGGAAAAGGCACTGAAGTATTCAGGCTCTCACGTCCAGACTATGTAACAGTTTCTTCCCCCAAGCCATCAGACTCCTCAATACCAAGAGTCTGGACTGACACCAACTTACTGCAACTTTCTGTGCCTATTGTCTTGTTTATTATTGATTGTGATGCCTGCACTGTTTTGTGCACTTTATGCAGTCCTATGTCTGTAGTCTAGTGCAATTTTTCTGTGTTTTTACGTAGTTCAGTGTAGTTCTTGTATTGTTTCATGTAGCACCACGGTCCTGAAAAACGTCTCGTTTTTACTGTGTACTGTGTCAGCAGTTATGGTCGAAATGACAATAAAAAGTGACGACTTGACTTGACAATCACTTGAGACCTGAGAGCAAAAATTGCTTTATCAGAGAGATTTGAGGGCCAGCTGTGACCTATGTTTCACAGAGACTTGGCTCACCCCCAACTCTCCTGAAATGGCACTCCAACCTGTGATCCACTGCATGGACCAGACTGCAGCATCAGGTATGGGAAAGTGTGGCATCATCTGCTTTAAGATAATCTTATGTGTTCTCAGATGCGGCAGTCCTATTCCTGTCTTAAAACATTTGACTGAAGTGCTGACTTCACCGCCGTCATCCTGACTGCAATTTACATTACACCTCAAGCAGATGTCAAGCTAGCACTTGAGGAACTACTTGCCCTAATCAACAGAGCAAAGCAACGTAACCTGACAGCGGTTCAAAGCATCACTTATAGCACTAGAGGACCCAATACCCGTGACCACTGCTATACCAACATCAGGAATACCTTTTCACTCCATCCCTTGCTCTCACTTTGATAAATCTGACCACTTGGCTGTGCTGCTTCTGCGTGCATATTGACAGAGACTGAACAGCATAGTACTGATGAGGAAGACTACAAAGAGCTGGATGGAAGAGGCAGAGTATTGAGCTAAGGGTTGCTTCGATTCAGTGGATTAGACCGTGTTCAAGAATTCCATGCAGACTTAAGTACTTATGTGGATACGTATGTACCCACAGAAACATTCTGAGTCTTCCCCAACTAGAAGCATAGAAGCCCTTACCTACAGACTGAACCAAGAGATTTATGAGCATTAGATCTGTGACTTTAAGCTGTATGACCCAGAGTCACGTAACAAGTCCAAGTATGGGCTCCAGAAGACCGTTGTGAGTGTTAAGAGTAAATTTCAGACTAAACTGGAATACAAATGGAACTTGGCAGCTGTGGCTGTATTACTTCCTACAACTATACTAATTTATTACAAAAGAAAAAAGAGTCTAACCCCTACCAAAACCAAAGCTGTTCATTAAGGAGAAAAGAAGGTAAATACCTTCTTATATAATAAAAATTAATAATAGCCAACATCTGAGTTTAAATAATGAATTGAAGGTTTTGAAAATAATTCAGAAAAGGTCTCCATAATGTTTGAAAGTCTTGACGAGATTCAGAAATTGAACAATGAATCTTCGAAATCTGCTCATCTCTTTTTCCCTCCAGTCCTGTTGAAGGGTCTCAGCCAGAAACGTTGACTTCTGTACTTTTTCCATTCATGCTGCCTGGCCTGCTGAGTTCATCCAGCATTTTGTGTGTGTTGCTTGTGTAACCTTCAGTTCGGCTAGCTGCTTAATCTAGGGGATGATAGCCCCCAGCCCGGCCAAACTTAAGAAATCTCACTTGAGTGGATGTTGTGCGATGTGTCCCCTGTTACGAATCAGTACCACAAAATAACAACAGTACACATTATGCGATTAGATGATTGAGCTTTATAATTCTTAATTTGACTGTATGGTCAGTAAAGAAAAAAAAAGAAAAGGGCCCATTCTCATGAAACAGTCTAATGCGCAAAGGTTGGAGATCACAGTTTCGTCCATTTGCTCCCATTGTCCTCCGAGCGTAGCCGACCCTTGGACCCTCGCTCCGCAGTCCACTCCGTCCGGTGGTCTACCAGCTCTCTCCATTAGCATCCTCTCTCTTCTCTCCCTGACAAGAGTGTGAAAATCCATCTTCCAGACCCACAAGAAAGAACAACACCCCTCTCAATGGGTAACACATTCCAAAGTCCCTACTATCTCTAGACATAACGCAGACATTGCTGCTACATAGAAACCATTACTTTAGCCTTAGCAGTGAAACATTACAGAGAGGCCATTACATTAGCAGTGAAACCTTACAGTGTGTTACACTTGGATATCCAGCATCTGTAGATTTTCTCTTGTCATGTGTGTCACCTTGTCAAAGGCCTTCTTAAAGTCCAAATGTACAATATCCACAGCATTCCCTTTATCCATCCTATGTGTAATCTCCTCAAAGAATTCCAATAAGTTTGTCAGGCAGGAATTTTGCTGAAGGAAACATAGAACATAGAATAGTACAGCACAGTAAAGGCCCTAAGGCCCACAATGTTGTGCTGACCCTAAAACCCTGCCTCCCATATATCCCCCCACCTTAAATTCCTCCATATACCTGTCTAATAGTCTCTTAAATTCCACTAGTGTATCTGCCTCCACCACAGACTCAGGCGGTGCATTCCTCGCACCAACCACTCACTGAGTAAAAAAAACCTTCCTCTAATATCCCCCTTGAACTTCCCACCTCTTACCTTAAAGCCATGTCCTCCTGTATTGAGCAGTGGTGCCCTGGGGAAGAGGCGCTGGCTGTCCACTCTTATCTATTCCTCTTAATATCTTGTATACCTCTATTATGTCTCCTCTAATCCTCCTTCTCGCAAAAGAGTAAAGCCCTAGCTCCCTTAATCTCTGATCATAATCCATACTCTCTAAACCAGGCAGCATTCTGGTAAATCTCCTCTGTACCCTTTCCAGTGCTTCCACATCCTTCCTATAGTGAGGCGACCAGAACTGGGCACAGTTCTGCAAGTGTGGCCTAACCAGAGTTTTATAGAACTGCATCATTACCTTGGGACTCTTAAACTCTGTCCCTTGACTAACACCCCATAAGCTTTCTTAACTACCCTATCTACCTGTGAGGCAACTTACAGGGATCTGTGGACATGTACCCCCAGATCCCTCTGCTCCTCCACACTACCAAGTATCCTGCCATTTACTTTGTACTCTGCCTT
Organism: Hemitrygon akajei; assembly: GCF_048418815.1. Taxonomy (NCBI): domain Eukaryota; kingdom Metazoa; phylum Chordata; class Chondrichthyes; order Myliobatiformes; family Dasyatidae; genus Hemitrygon; species Hemitrygon akajei. Next base: position 7,004,213 of record NC_133129.1, read on the forward strand.
GGAGTTTGTCCTTCCAAAGTGTACCACCTCACACTTCTCTGGGTTGAACTCCATCTGCCACTTCTCAGCCCACCTCTGCATCCTATCAATGTCTCTGCAATTTTCGACAATCTTCTACACTATCTACAACACCACCAACCTTTGTGTCATCTGCAAACTTGCCAACCCACCCTTCTACCAGGTCGTTAATAAAATTCACGATAAGTAAAGGTCCCAGAACCGATCCTTGTGGGACGCCACTAGTCACAACCCTCCAATCCGAATGTACTCCCTCTGCAGGCAAGCCAATTCTGAATCCACCTAGCCAAACCTCCCTGGATCCCATGCCTTCTGCCTTTCTGAATAAGCCTACCGTCTGGAACCTTGTCAAATGCCTTACTAAAATCCATGTGGCCATACCATATTTTCGACCATGACCCTTGCTTCCATGTAGATCACATCCACTGCACTACCCTCATCTATATGCCTGGTCACCACCTCAAAGAACTCTAATAGGCTTGTTAGACATGATCTGCCCTTCACAACGCCATGCTGACTGTTCCTGATCAGAACACGATTTTCTAAATGTCCATCGATCCTATCTCTAAGAATCTTTTCCAACAGCTTTCCCACCACAGACGTAAGGCTCACTGGTCTATAATTATCCGGACTATCCCTACTACCGTTTTTTGAACAAGGGGACAACATTCTCCTCCCTCCAATCCACCGGCACCATTCCCGTGGACAATGAGGACATAAAGATCCTATCCAGAGGCTCAGCAATCTCTTCCTTTACCCTACTCGCCAAGGCCTTCTCATGCCCCCTTCTTGCTCTCCTCAGCCCCTTCTTAAGCTCCTTTCTTGCTTCCCTATATTCCTCAATAGCCCCATCTGTTCCTTGCTTCCTAAACCTCATGTATGCTGCCTTCTTCCACCTGTCTCGATCTTCCACCTCACTTGTCACCCATGGTTCCTTCACCCTACCATTCCTTATCTTCCTCACTGGGACAAATTTATCCCTAACATCCTGTAAGGGATCCCTAAACATCAACCACATGTCCAGAGTACATTTCCCTGCAAAAACATCATCCCAATTCACACCCCCAAGTTCTAGCCTTATAGCCTCATAATTTGCCCTTCCCCAATTAAAAATTTTCCTGTCCTCTCTGATTCTATCCTTTTCCATGATAATGCTTAAGGCCAGGGAGCGGTGGTAACTGTCCCCCAGATGCTCACCCACTGAGAGATTTGTGACCTGACCCGGTTCTTACCTAATACTAGATCTAGTATGGCATTCCCCCTAGTCGGCCTGTCAACATACTGTGACAGGAATCCGTCACACTTAAGACACACTTAACAAACTTTGCCCCATCCAAACCCTTGGAACTAATCAGGTGCCAATCAATATTAGGGAAGTTAAAGACACCCATGATAACAACCCTGTTATTTTTGCACCTTTCCAAAATCTGCCTCCCAATCTGCTCCTCAGTATCTCTGCTGCTACCAGGGGGCCTATAGAATACTCCCAATAGAGTAACTGCTCCCTTTCTGTTCCTGACTTCCACCCATACTGACTCAAAAGAGGATCCTGCTACATTACCCACCCTTTCTGTAGCTGTAATCGTATCCCTGACCAGTAATGCCACCCCTCCTCCCCTTTTTCCCCCCTCGCTATCCCTTTTAAAACACTGAAATCCAGGAATATTGAGAATCCATTCCTGCCCTGGTGGCAGCCAAGTCTCTGTAATGGCCACTACATCATAATTCCATGCATGTATCCAAGCTCTCAGTTCATCAGCTTTGTTCCTGATGCTTCTTGCATTGAAGTACATGCACTTTAGCTCTTCTACCTTACTACCCTTACACCCTTTATTTTGCTTCTCTTTCCTCAAAGCCTCTTTATATGTTAGATCTGGCTTTACTCCATGCACTATACGTGCAGTTCTCCCATGACCTTTATCCTCCTCCACCTCACTATCTGCTCTAACACTCTGGTTCCCCTCACCCTGCAAATCTAATCTAAACCTCCCCCCCCACCCCTGGAGCAGCACTAGCTAACCTTCCCGCAAAGATATTAGTCCCCCTCCAGTTCAGCTGCAATCCGTCCCATTGGAACAGGTCCCCACCTTCCCTGGAACAAGGCCCAATTGTCCAGAAACATGAAGCCCTCCCTCCTGCACCAACTCATTAGCCACGTATTTAGCTGCATTATCTTCCTATTTCTAGCCTCACTAGCACATGGCACTGGTAGCAATCCTGAGATTGCAACCCTGGAGGTCCTGTCCTTCAACTTTGCACCTAACTCCCTAAACTCTCTTTGCAGGGCCTTCTCTTCTTCCTATCCACGTCATTGGTCCCTACATGGACCACGACATGTGGCTGCTCACCCTCTTGAGAATACTGAGAACTGGATCAGATATATCGCGGACCCTGGCACCAGGGAGGCAACAGACTATCTGAGATCTCGATCTCTCCCACAGAACCTCTTAACTGTTCCCCTAACTATCAAATCCCCTATCACTGCTGCTCTCCTCTTTTCCCTCCTTCCCTTCTGAGCTGAGGGTCCAGTCTCTGTGCCAGAGACGTGACCACTGCAACTTGTCCCTGGTAGGTCATCCCCACCAACAGTATCCAAAACAGTATACTTATTGTTGATGGAAACGGCCACAGGGGTGCTCTGCTCTTCCTGTCTATTCCTCTTCCCTCTCCTGACAGTCACCCAGCTACCTGACTCTTAGGGATGACTATCTCCCTGAAACTCCTGTCTATTTCTGCCTCTGACACACAAATGATCTGAAGTTCATCCAGCTCCAGCTCCAGTTCCCTAACTCGGTTTTTCAGGAGCTGCAGCTGAATGCACCCTTTGCTGGTGTAGTCATCAGGGACAATTGTGCTCGCCCTGACTTCACACATACTGCAAATGGAGCACCCGACTCCCCTAACTGCTGCCTCCATTACCTACATCTAAGCTAATTAGATTAATTAAAGGAGCTTACCTGACTGGTTGAAAGCTCGTCCTCAGCCTCTGCTCACTGAAGCCTCTCGAGCCAAAGCCTTCCAGCTCTGTCTCCCACTACTCAGTTGCCCGCTCCGTTAATCTGCTTGCTTTGTAAACTGTCCCGCTGTCTCAGAGGCCGACCTTCACATGCTTGCGCAGTCGTGCCCCGTTCAAACTGCCGAAGAAACCATGCTGACTTTGTCCTATCTTGTCCTGTGTCACAAACTCATCCTTGACTCCAGCATCTTCCCAACCACTGAGGTCAGGCTAACTGGTCTATAATTTTTTTTCTGCTGCCTTCCTCCTTTCTTAAAGAGTGGAGTGACATTTACAATTTTCCAGTCCTCTGGCATCATGTCAGACTCCAGTGAGTTTTGAACGATCATTACTTATGTTCCACAATCTCTACCCTTCTTGATGACCATAAACTCAGGTGCATCTCAAGGCTGATAGCTTCGACTCCTACTCCCTATGTACACAGCTCCTATGCCATGTGCAAATTTATCAATCAAGTCAAGTTTATTGTCATTTCGACCATAAACTGCTGGTACGGTACACAGTAAAAACGGAACAATGTTCCTCCAGGACCCGGTGCTACATGAAAGAACACAAAAACTACACTAGACTATGTGAGACAGCACAAGGCCAGACTAGACGACATAAAACAGCATAAAAACTGCACTAGACTGCAGGACTACATAAATTGCACAGAACAGTGCAGGGCAGTACAATAATTAATAAGACAATAGGCACAGTGGAGGATAAATTATAATAATAAATGATGTAGATGTCAGTCTAGACTCTGAGTATTGAGGAGTCTGATGGCTTGGGGGAAGAAACTTGCACAGTATGGTCGTGAGAGCCTGAATGATAGATGATAGATAGATAGATAGATACTTTATTCATCCCCATGGGGAAATTCAGCTTTTTTTTCCAATGTCCCATACACTTGTTGTAGCAAAACTAATTACATACAATACTTAACTCAGTAAAAAATATGATATGCATCTAAATCACTATCTCAAAAAGCATTAATAATAGCTTTTAAAAAGTTCTTAAGTCCTGGCGGTTGAATTGTAAAGCCTAATGGCATTGGGGAGTATTGACCTCTTCATCCTGTCTGAGGAGCATTGCATCGATAGTAACCTGTCGCTGAAACTGCTTCTCTGTCTCTGGATGGTGCTATGTAGAGGATGTTCAGAGTTTTCCATAATTGACCGTAGCCTACTCAGCGCCCTTCGCTCAGCTACCGATGTTAAACTCTCCAGTACTTTGCCCACGACAATGCTTCAGTACCTTTTGCCAGATGGCAGGAGGGAGAAGAGCTTGTGTGAGGGGTGCGTTGGGTCCTTCACAATGCTGTTAGCTTTGCGAATGCAATGACACCTGGACAAATCACAGCTGGTGATGAGTCTGCACACGGATGAGAGAAGATACCTGTATATTCCAAAAATCAGAGGACAAATTGAAAATGGTAGAAACCTGGAACAATAAATGCCCTCAGACTTTTGCCACCTTGTCAATTAATATTATTTTCAAGTTTTGCTTTCCCCATAGTCTGAGCCAATGTGCGATCATAGTGGTTGACCCTCTGTGTGTGAGTTTATCATTCTGAGTTTTGCCAATAATGGTTTAAATCCTACAGGTTTCAGGGATTGAGGATGAAGTGCAACAGCTACAGAAGGCATTGCTGGATTACCTAGACGAGAATACCGAGACTGACCCCTCACTAATGGTAAGTGAAATCTAGTTCAAAATAGAATTGAATTTGGAACAGACATGTTTTCCCAGTCCAGAAGTGAGAGGGAGAAGCTTTGAGAGGGATAAAACATAGAACAATGCAGCACAGTACAGGTCCTTCATCCCACGTAGCTGTCCTGATTTGTATACTTGTTCCATCATCAGTCTAACCTTCCCTCCTACATAACAAGTCCTATCTGTGTCTCTTAAATATCTCTATTGGGTCAGCCTCTACTACCACCCCTAGCACTGCATTCCAGGTACTTACCACTCTTTCTGTAAAAACAAACATCATACCTCTGACATCACCCTAAACTTTCCTCCACTTGCCTTAAGAATGTCCTCTGCTGTATAACTTTTTTTTTTGCACAGTGTGTAATACTTGGAATACAATGCCAGAGGAAGTAGTGGAAACAGGTGCAATCACCATATTGGAAAGGCATTCAGCTAATCACTTCAATAGGCAAAATATAAAGGATACAGACCCTACCTGGGTAAATATAAGGGCAAACAGGTCTTCATAGATGTAATGGGCCAAAATACTCATTTTCATGCTATGCAAGTCAGAGGCTGTTACGACTTTATATTCTTCATTAGAGCATAGAACAGTAGAGCACAAGAACAGACCCTTCTGCCGAACCAAATAAATTTATAATTAAAAAAGGCCACCTAATCTAATCTCATCTGCCTATGCAATGCCCATATTTTACATAGATTCTCATCTTAGCCATTCTGGCCTGCTGTATGGTTTCTATCCTGAAATATAATAATGTGACATGGTCGCGTACAAGAACATAGTTCAGCACAGGAACAGGCCTTTTGATATCCCTCCATTCCTTGGTTATATATATGTGTCTAAATTACTTTTAAATATTTCTGTTATACCTGCATCCTTCAATTCCACTGGTAGTGTATTCCAGTCACATGCACTCTGTATAAAAATAAACTTGTTTCGTAATCTCCCTTAAACTTTTCCCTCTTTCTATGGTCAAGCCAATTCTGAATTAAATCTACCAAGTTTCCTTGGATCCCTTGTGCCTTAGTTTTCTAGATTACCCACCATGATGGACCTTGTTAAAAGCTTTCCTAAAGTCAATGTAGTCTGACTATCTATAATAAATACATGCTTTCTGAGAAGTAAGTAGACCCAAACCTTCAGAATCTTCTCCACTAATTCCCCTACCACTGATTTAAAGGTCACCAGCCTATAATATTCTGGTGGTCCACTGCCCTTCTTAAACAGAGGAATAATATTAGCTATTCTTTGGCAGTCTTCTTGGATTTCTCCTGTGACTGAATAGAATACAATGATCTGTCACGACGCCAACAATCTCCTTTCCTGCCTCTCTTGCATTCCATAAAGCCCTTGAGATACAGCTACCTTCCTGCTCTTCAAGAAACTAAAGCTGAAGGGCCTGAACTCTTCTATGTCCTATCTACTCTTCCTCAATATCAACATGCCCTACAATATCCAAATATTTCTCCCTCATCTTGCTCTCCTCCATGTCTTTGTCCTTGGTGGATATTGATTCAAAGTACTTGTTTAATACTTTACCCATTTCCTTTGTAACTTCTCCATAGTTACCCTCTTGTATGTAATGCAAATATAAAATGCTTTGGGATTCTCTTTAATCCCACTTCCCAAGGATATTCTGTGGATCTTTTTAGATCACCTGATTCTTGTTTAAGTTCTTTCCTGCTTCCTTAAAAGGTCCTGTCAGATTTCAGCATCATAAACCGTACAAATGCTTGCTTTGTCTTTTTGCACGTTTAACATCATTTGTCATCTAGAGTTCCCAGTCCTTGCCATTTTTGTCATTCTTCCTCAAAGAAGCATGTTGACCCTGTACTCTGACCAGCTGGTATTTAAACAACTCCTATATGTCAATCTTAACATAGTATTTATTTAAGGACAGTAGCTACGTGGAATTCCTGAACTACCTGTTACCCTTGGTGGCTTTTCATTCCCTTCCTTCCTGTGCAGTCATTACCTGAAGTCTGACCATTTTACTAAACATGTTACCCATGTATAGCTCAGCATTGTAGGCACTCGCTAGTAAATCCATATTGCAGCTCCACGATTATCAGCTGAATCCACTTCCTGCACATGTGATCACTATGGAAGTGTCCCTAACTTTATACATTGTTTGTGTATAGCTCTGAGTTTCACCTTCAGGTTTCCCTTATGATTGCAAGCTTTTCATGTTGTTTGAAATTAGCCCAAGTGTTTTCTAAGGTGTCGTCCACAGTGAAGACAACCTAAAAATCATGTCACATGTCTGCCACTTCATTTCCTATTATTTAGTCACCAGTCTTATTCTCCAGAGGTTCCACACCAACCTTAGTAGCCTTCTTCCTCTTTACACATCCGTAGAGCTTCTTACTGTTTGTTTTGATACTGCAGTCAAATTTTCTCAAAATAATCAGTTTAGTCCCTTCTGAACTAGTGTAATGTTGCTAATTGCTCTGGATGATCCTGCAATAAGTGTGTGTGTGTGCGTGTGTGTTTTCAAGTTTGCTAGGAAATTTTACATTGCACAATGGTTCCGTGACACTACAATGGAGACAGAAAAAGCAATGAAGTCACAGAATCAGAAGGATGATGACTCCTCAGATGGGACACAGCATGCCAAGGAACTTGAATCCACAGGAGAGATTATGCAAAGAGCAGAAAAACGCAAGAAGTTCCTTCGCTCTGTCATCAAAACTACCCCAACTCAATTTAGCACCCTGAGGTAAGGTACAATGCGCCACATTTTTGGGAGAATTTTGTATGTGGTACAGGACAATCCATTTATGAAATACTTTCTTCATAGAATAGGTGCTTCTCATTCTTTCTTTGATGCAGGCTTAGTCGTGAAAGTCAGAATGTGGGTGGGTGTAATTCGTGGCAGCATTATGATTCTGTTTGTTGATATATGTGTGTGTGTTTGTTAGTGCAGTGCAATATTCTGCACAGAAAAATATGTCCAGACAAGTTTCTACATTTAAGTCCTGTAAACTGAAGGTTTAATGATTTCATACCTAAAAATGCTACTTTTTAACAGTTTCTAATTGTGGTACCTCTTGTGTCAGTGAAATAACTGGCCAAGTGGTTAGCATTAGGCTGTTTAATAAATTGTTCCTGAGGTGGGCTACTCATCATGCCTTGCCTGACTTCCTTTTGCACCCACAGAATGAACTCTGCTAACGTGGACTATGAAGATGCCTGTTTGATTGTCCGATACTTGGCCTCTATGAGGCCGTTTGCACAGAGCTTTGATATTTATTTGACGCAGGTATGTGTTACTGATTGCAAAAAAAAAACTGATCGATACTAGTTGAATAAAGTCTTTGATGAAACGAGATACTTATAAAGTCGTTTGGTTTTTGGATTATGAACAAAGCATAGAGCTTTATCAGTGGGGATAGGGGCAGCAGTGTCCATTTTAGTCCATGTGAATTGTGGAAAATGTGGTCTTTTCCTCTATTCTTCAAAGCCAATATATATCACAGAATGGAGATAGTGTTCTGGTTTTATACATAAAAATGTAAAAAGGGCCCGAGGTATCATTGGGGACCCAAGTCACCCCAACCACAAATTGTTCCAGCTGCTACCACCTAGGAAACAGTACCGCAGCATAAAAGCCAGGACCAACAGGCTTCGGGACAGCTTCTTCCACCAAGCCATCAGACTAATTAATTCATGCTGACATAACTGTATTTCTATGTTATATTGTTGTGCATATTATTTATTATAAATTACTTTAAATTGCACATTTAGATGTAAAGATTTTTACTCGTGCGTATGAAGGATGTAATAAAGTCAAAATCAATTCAATTCAAATTCATTTCCTCTCCCACTTCACTTATAAATTCAAGACACCAATTTGGTTTATAGGCATTTCTTCCACTTTAGAGTGATCCTCTATGTAAATTCTATGCCATAGACTTCATTACTCTAATTTCAATGCAAGAAGTGCTGCATTTTAGTTGTTAGCAATTTGCACATGCGATATTCAGTTAAATTCCAGTGACTTCTACAGGTGCAATAATGCTAAAGGTGGGAGGTGGAGTTTTGTCTAGCCTTGTGTTTTTTAAGGATGCAATGTGGGGAAGATTAATCAAATTAAATGCTCAGTTATGTCTAGATGTCAAAATACACCAGGATGTTGCCTGGATTAGAGAGGATGGGCTATAAGGAGAGGTTTGACAAACTTTGTTTTTCTCTGGAGTGTCAGAGGCTGAGAGGGCAACTTGATATATGCTATTTCATCATGGCTGACCTATTATCCCTCTCAACTCCATTCTCCTGCTTCTCCCTATAACTTTTGAAGCCCTGACTAATCAGGAACCTGGTACTTAATGGTACCAATGACATGGGTAAGAAAGGTGAGGAGATCTGGAAGAGAGATTTTAAGGAGCTAGGTAGAAAGCTGAAAAGCAGGACCACCAGGGTAATAATCTTTGGATTGCTGCCTGTGCCACTTACTGGAGAGGGTCAGAATAGGAGCATTTGGCAGATAATTGTGAGGCTGAGGAACTGGGGCAGGGATTCAGATTTGTGGATCATTCAGCTCTCTTCCAGGGAAGGTACAACTTTTACAAAAGTGGCACCTGAACCTGAGGGGAACCAATATCCTTATAGACCTGTTTGGGAGGGTTTAAAGTAATTTGGTAGGGGAATGGGAACCAGAATGATAGAAATGCAGATGGGGCAGTTGGTTTACAAAGAGAGGCAGTGTGTAGTGAGACTGCTAGCAAAGACAGGCTGATGAAAAGGCTAAATTGCAGTCAGCGGGATGAGTTACAATGTAAAGGGAGGACAAAATCAAAAAGGGTGATTGAATATAGGACCAAAGGTCTTATATTTTAATACATGGAGTATATAGCATAAGGTATATCAACTTGTAACACAGAGAATGGTGAGTACGACATTGTGGGCATCACTGAGTCATGGCTGAAGGAAGCTTATAGCTGGGAGCTTAACATCAAAGGATACTATTGTCTCGAAAGGACAGGCTGATAGGCAGAGGGGTGGGGTGGCTCTCTTGGTTAAAAATGAAATCAAATCCTTAAAAGGAGGTGACATAGGGTCTGATGGTGGGGAACCTTTGGGGGTAGAGCTAAAGTACCGTAAGAGTAAAGAGACCCTGATAGGAGTTATATACAGGCCTCCGAACAGAAGCAAAGATGTTTATAAATCAGAGCATTGAGTATAGGAGTTGGGATGTAATGTTAAAATTGTACGAGGCATTGGTGAGGCCAAATTTGGAGTACTGTGTACAGTTCTGGTCACCGAATTATAGGAAAGATGTCAACAAAATAGAGAGAGTACAGAGGAGATTTACTATAATGTTACCTGGGTTTCAGCACCTAAGTTACAGGGAAAGGTTGAACAAGTTAGGCCTTTATTCTTTGGAGCGTAGAAGGTTGAGGGGGGACTTGATAGAGGTATTTAAAATTATGAGGGGGATAAATACGAGTTGAGGTGGATAGGCTTTTTCCATTGAGAGTAGGGGAGATTCAAACAAGAGGACATGAGTTGAGAGTTAAGGGGCAAAAGTTTAGGGGTAACATGAGGGAGAAATTCTTTACTCAGAGAGTGGTAGCTGTGTGGAACGAGCTTCCAGTAGAAGTGGTGGAGGCAGGTTTGATATTGTCATTTAAAAAAAAATTGGATAGGTATACGGACAGGAAAGGAATGGAGGGTTATGGGCTGAGTGCAGGTCAGTGGGACTAGGTGAGAGTAAGCGTTCAGCATGGACTAGAAGGGCCAAGATGGCCTGTTTCCGTGCTTTAATTGTTATATGGTTTTATGTGGTTTACAAATTACTACAGGAGATAGAAAAGGTATGTCAAAAGGGCAATGTTATGGGGATTTCAATATGCAGATTGATCGGTAAAATCACATTGGTGCTGGATCCCAAGAGGGGGAGTTTGTAGAAGTCTGCAGGATAGCTTTATAGTGCTGAGCTTTCGGTTCAGGCCATTCGTGGAGCAACTATTTTGGATTGGGTGTTGTGCAATAAACCTGATTTGATTAGGGAGTTTAAGGTAACAGAACCCTTCGGGTGGCAGTGATCATAATTTGATAGAATTCACCCTGCAATTTGAGAGGGAGAAGCTAAAGTCAGATGAATCAGCAAAGTAAAGGGAATTACAAATGCACGGGAGAGGAGCTAGCCAAAGTTGATTGGAACAGATGACAGCAAATCTGTATTCCGTCTGGGTAGCCTCCAACCTGATGGCATGAGCACTGATTTCTCAAAACTTCCAGTAATGGGCCCCCAGTCTCCTCCCCCCTTCACCCTTCCCCATCCCCTTTTCCTTCTCTCAACTTATCTCCTTGTCTGTCCATCGCCTCCCTCTGGTGCCCCTCCCCCTTTTCTTTCTTCCATTGCCTTCTGTCCTCACCCATCAGACTCCCCCTTCTCCAGCTCTGTATCTCCTTCACCAATCAACTTCCCAGCTCTTTACTTCATCCCTCCCCTCCTGATTTCACCTATCCCCTTCTGTTTCTCTCTCCCCTTTTAAATCTACTCCTCAGCCTTTTTCTTCAGTCCTGCCAAAGTATTTTGGCCCAAAGCATCAACTACTTTTTTCCCATAGATACTGCCTGGCCTGCTGAGTTCCTCCAGCATTTTGTTTGTGTTGCTTGGATTTCCAACATCTGCAGTTTTCTTTTGTTTGTCCTTGTAATAATGAACAGTGTGGCACAGAGAGAGAATCTGTATTTACCCACAAGTACCTTTATTGTCTTAACGAGTATGTGAATTCATACACTAAATACCTTGTGTGCACATCTGCTGAGTTTCCTGACTATCCTGAATATTCAAAAAATAGCAAAGGTATTACCCAGGCAAAGGAGACTGTGCTAGCTGGCCAGGCATTCCTCGGAGTCTCAATTCGCTTGCCATGTGTTCCATGCTCATGTAATGGTTATTTTTGAAGTTTCCGCTGTCAGCACACACAAAGCGCCCACTTTTATATCCATTCCTTATCAATTCAAATATTGCATTCCAGTATCGTTGCCCACAGGCGATGTGTCTGACCATTAACACCTTGTTGTTGGCTCTGCTCCAAGCCAGCATCCATGTATTGTTCTCTTTCCAGCAAATGACAGTCGATAATTTACAGCTGTATGCTCTCTAATCAACAACAAGCTATATTCACACAGAACAGATATAGTCCGTAAGCCAGTAGGGTTGGTCGGTACCATCTGAGGGGAATAGTGCTCATAGTGATTTTTGACAAGGTATACATCTCTAGAGTTAGAAAATATGTAATAGCATTGCACCAGTGGTAGCTTTATGTGTGCTATCATGCATTTTATAATACTACCCCAAAATAAGCATTTCTGAAAAGTGGCCAATATAAAGTACAACATATATATTCAACCTAGTGGTATTTTGTCATCAGTGATCCCTCAACATTCAAATTTGTCACAATGATAGCTGAGTTCAAGCACTTTTAACCATATAACAATCACAGCACGGAAACAGGCCATTCCGGCCCTCCTAGTCCGTGCCGAACTCTTACTCTCACCTAGTCCCACCTACCCGCACTCAGCCCATAACCCTCCACTCCTTTCCTGTCCATATACCTATCCAATTTTACCTTAAATGACACAACTGAACTGGCCTCTACTACTTCTACAGGAAGCTCATTCCACACAGCTATCACTCTCTGAGTAAAGAAATACCCCTCGTGTTTCCCTTAAACTTTTGCCCCCTAACTCTCAAATCATGTCCTCTCGTTTGAATCTCCCCTACTCTCAATGGAAACAGCCTATTCACGTCAACTCTATCTATCCCTCTCAAAATTTTAAATACCTCGATCAAATCCCCCCCTCAACCTTCTACGCTCCAATGAATAGAGACCTAACTTGTTCAACCTTTCTCTGTAACTTAAGTGCTGAAACCCAGGTAACATCCTAGTAAGTCGTCTCTGCACTATCTCCAATTTATTGATATCTTTCCTATAATTCGGTGACCAGAACTGTACACAATATTCCAAATTTGGCCTTACCAGTGCCTTGTACAATTTTAACATTACATCCCAACTTCTGTACTCAATGCTCTGATTTATAAAGGCCAGCGTTCCAAAAGCCTTCTTCACCACCCTATCTACATGAGACTCCACCTTCAGGGAACTATGCACTGTTATTCCTAGATCTCTCTGTTCCACTGCATTCCTCAATGCCCTACCATTTACCCTGTATGTTCTATTTGGATTATTCCTGCCAAAATGTAGAACCTCACACTTCTCAGCATTAAACTCCATCTACCAACGTTCAGCCCATTTTTCTAACCGGCATAAATCTCCCTGCAAGCTTTGAAAACCCACCTCATTATCCACAACACCTCCTACCTTAGTATCATCGGCATACTTACTAATCCAATTTACCACCCCATCATCCAGATCATTTATGTATATTACAAACAACATTGGGCCCAAAACAGATCCCTGAGGCACCCCGCTAGTCACCGGCCTCCATCCCGATAAACAATTATCCACTACTACTCTCTGGCATCTCCCATCCAGCCACTGTTGAATCCATTTTATTACTCCAGCATTAATACCTAACGACTGAACCTTCTTAACTAACCTTCCATGTGGAACTTTGTCAAAGGCCTTGCTGAAGTCCATATAGACTACATCCACTGCCTTACCCTCGTCAACATTCTTCGTAACTACTTCAAAAAATTCAATAAGGTTTGTCAAACATGACCTTCCACGCACAAATTCATGCTGGCTACTCCTAATCAGATCCTGTCTATCCAGATAATTATAAATACTATCTCTAAGAATACTTTCCATTAATTTACCCACCACTGATGTCAAACTGACAGGTCTATAATTGCCAGGCTTACTTCTAGAACCCTTTTTAAACAATGGAACCACATGAGCAATACGCCAATCCTCCGGCACAATCCCCGTTTCTAATGACATCTGAAAGATCTCCGTCAGAGCTCCTGCTATCTCTACACAAACTTCCCTCAAGGTCCTGGGGAATATCCTGTCAGGACCAGGAGATTTATCCACTTTTAAATTTCTTAAAAGCACCAGTACTTCCACCTCTTTAATTGTCATAGGTTCCATAAATGTCATGACCAATTGTCATAGGTTTTCATCAAATGTTGTTATAAAATTCTACATTGAAAACTACGTCATTGGTGGCTCTCGCAGTACAGTGCCCAATTTCAGTAGAGTAAATCATTTCTGTTTTAGAAAAATATTTGTCTGTTTTTTATTTTGGAAAAGTCAATAAAAACCCTAGGACGCATATAATCACATGGATTTGTAGGGAATTTATTCAGGAATTCAAATAAGTAATCACTTTTTGTATATATTCCATATTAACATCAGTACAGCAGAAAATGTTACCCCACCTCCACCCCCAAAACATAAAAAACCTCATTTGGAGAGATTTCTGGAGTTTTATCAATGTCATGATATTTTCCATATTGTATCAAATCAAAACAATCTTAAGCTTTTATCGGAGCATATAGAATTACAGTACAATAATTCAAATGTGGGGTTCCACACTGCCATAGCGTAGGCCCCATTTGGTTGTAAAATATATTTAATCAAAGACTGCTTTCCATACTTTGTTTTCTATACTTTCATAATCTATTAATAATCATAATAATTTTCCAAGTCTTCCACATCTGAACTTTCCACACTCTCTGAGGTGGATTCCTGGTTCTCATAGTCTGCCAGTCTACACATGTCAGTACACCTGAGGCCATTTGCAACACACATACATCTTGGGAGTGAACATTTCATGTGCTCTCTGGCCTTCCATGCAGTGCACCACCAACTGTTCAGCTTCCTCTTCTCTCTCCATCTTCCATCCTCTGCCGACAGGGCTTGGCACTTGTGAGTCCTTCTCCAAACATCTTCTCCATATACCAACGTGGTAGTTGGCTCGCTATGCATGTTTTGTTAAGCAGTCCTTGCATGGTGGGAGTTGATTACTTTCGATTTCACCATTTTTGGCACAGGAAAGGCGATACCTGAGCTCATTGACCTTGGTGGTCGATGCTTTTGTGGCGTACAGGAGACATGTAAATGCCTCCAGTTTGTCCATCAGTTCTGGGGAGAGTTCCTATTCCTTCACCTCTAAGAATGTGTCCTGAGTTTCCCCTTTGCTGGTCAGATGTTTTAGGGCACTTATCTTCCCTTTGCCTGCAAAAGCGCTTACATTGTCACATCCTGTATATGTGTGCAACCCAAAGAGAGCCCTACAAACCTCTATGCCAACAGTGGCAGCAACCTTCCTGATGTCTACAAGCATTGTAAGGGTTCTATTGCCACACTTCTGGAACAATGGGGCCTTAATCTTGTCACAAAATGCTGAAGTCTTGATTAAGACATCTGTGTCTTCTGAGCAGATCACTACAGATTGGTATCCCTCTCCTGTGGCATAGGTAGCATGGAGAAGTAGGTGGCCATCTGCTTTTTGTTGACACCTCACTGTCTTGAGATGTGATTCTGTAACATTTGTCATTCACAGTTGCATACAGAATCTTCTCCTGTAGCTTTACTCTGTATTCCGCCTTCTTCCATTCATGGACTATGAAGCTAATGAGACTACTTTTGTTACTGACTTTGGTCAGGAAGCTCCTCCACTGCCTCACCATCTGTGTGCCTGTGATAACTTGCAATTTATGACCAGTCTCTTCACCCCATAGAGATCTTTCACTATTCTTGATAGCTCTCCTTGTATGTGTCGAACATCTGTTCCGCTACTCTGACAGCCTTCCCTCAGAGCCATACCCAGAATTGTTGTGACAACATCTCTGAAAGTAACTTGATCACTTTTCACTCTTTGGACCAAGTTAATTCCATCAACCGCTGTAGTAGAGTTTCCTGGGAGTTGCTCTTCTACTGCTACATTTTTCTGCAAGGTTGTGGCTAAAGTAGCTTTATTTGTCTTTCTCAGCAATCCTTCTGGTGTGGACAGGGCCCAGGGCAGTGATCCAAGGGGATGAGAAAGGATATCCTCCACACGTAGACTGCGCCCTTGTGCCATCACTATGATGCGTCCAAGCAAAGACCTATCTGCTTTCAAGATGATCGCTCTCCCATTTGATTTCACTTCTCTCTTCTTACACATATCACTGAATGTTTTCAGCTTGTTGGTTTTCATTGGGTCATGGAATTTCTTTGCTGGTGGGTCTTCCTCTAGTCTCTCATCCTTGAAGGTTGCATAGTATTGCTCACCAATCTCATATGCCTTCATCAGGCCGGAGGCAATGTCGGGGGCTGCCTTTGCCATAGAGATGCAAATGAGGTCCCGCTTCTCTGCAAATGGATTGACCCAGTCACACATGAGGCTAACCACTGCTGAAACTGCTTCCTCATCTTTCTGGATTCTTAGCCGCTGTAGCTCTGCATGACAAAGCTCTGATTTGTTGCCTTGCACCATCTCCCTTAACTGTCCCAGGAATGCAATGCGGTGCTCAGCTGTTATGTAGCTCCAGCATTCAGGCTGAACCGTGATGTGCCTCCAGAAGTCTGTGTGTCTTTGTTTACTGTGGCTTCAATAGCCTGGTCTACAGGAGTTGTTACTTGACAGCTGCACTGAGAATTGGCCTGTCTTGAAGGCCTCATACACAGAGGGATTCTTCTCTGGGAGGTTCATCATCTGAGCAAAGTAAGGGGACAGGTACCTGGCATAATTCATCTTAGCATAGGCAAAGCACCATGGGATCATGGTTCTTATAGCATGGAGGTGCAACTCCAAGTCCCCCTCACGAGAGGCGCGCAGAAGCCCAAGTACTACATTCTCTACCACGTCAATGTATGATATCCAGAATGCGGAAAGGTATATGGATGGTAGGGGTATGGAGAGCAATGGTCCTGGTGCAGGTCGATGGGAGTAGCCTGGACTAGATGGACCAAGGGGCCTGTTTCTGCGCTGTACTTTACTATGACTTTATGATATCCTTTGACAGCATTTTCGCCTGTCCTGCAAGACCCCACTCACTGGTTAATACTGAAACAAATTATTCAGAACTTAATGCATTACTCTATATACAGCCTATCTAGAGCTTTATAAACCTGCAACATAACTTACTTTCTCTTGAACTCATTGCCTCAGCTGATAATGGCAAAAATGCCATACACCTTCATTTCCTCCCTATCAACCTATCCTACCAAGTTCAGGGAGCTAAAATCTCTCTGTATATCAACACCATTAAGGGGCCTGCCATTAACAGTGTATCCAATAAGCTACTGAAATTTTCTTGTACTGTGTAATGGATGTGATCTTTTTCATTTCTAGATTCTACGTGTTCTAGGAGAAAGTGCGATTGCTGTACGAACAAAGGCCATGAAATGTCTATCTGAGGTTGTTGCTGTGGATCCTAGCATACTTGCAAGGGTAATGATTTTTATTTCTTTATGATATTTTTCATTTCCCTCTGTAGAAATGTGTTTCCCCATCACCTTCAGGGTCTAGTTTTCAGACTATTATTTCATTGATACATTTTCAAAGACAGTCTATCATTGTGCGATCTTGGAATTTGTAAAGCTTGACTTGAGAGATGATCTCTGAGGGCTTCCAATGTCGGAGAATTCCATGCATCAAATGGAAATGAATGCTGAGTCTGTTTCTCTTGCCATGTACTCTCTCACACCCATCCATGTTAACTCCATGTCCCAACTCTTACCCCATAGCCTTCTACTCCTGGGCAGTTCAAGTGCCCATCTAAACAGCTCTTAAATGATGTGTAAGTAAATACTGCTCCCACCACTCTCTCCAGATACTTTGCATTCTTGCAGTTTAAAAAGGTCTGTGTCCTAACCTCATTAGTGTTCTCAAAATGCATCACCTCTCTTTTATCCAGATTAAATTTCATCTGGCATTTCTCAGCCCATGTCACCAACATATATCAATATCCTGTGGCATAGGACCACTCTCCATCCGTAAACAACCTCACCAACTTGAGTGTGTTTTGTGAACTTGCTCATCACGCCACATACAAATCATTCACATGTTTTTAAAACAATTATGTTACATTGTTTATTCTTGGCACTTTGCTGCTGAATCTTATGGCTGTTGTCTGTTTTATTTACAGTTGGACATGCAGCGTGGTGTTCATGGGCGCCTGATGGACAACTCCACGAGTGTGCGTGAGGCAGCTGTGGAATTACTGGGTCGCTTTGTACTGAGTCGTCCTCAGCTTACAGAGCAGTATTATGACATGTTGATTGAGAGGATATTGGTACGTCCATTTCTTGACTGGTACAGAAGGCCCAGTCTCACCCAGTAACATAGGCTATCAATGTCATGAGTTGGGGAGGACAGCTGAATAGACCAAGTGCACTTGACTTGTGTGAAATTCAAGTGTTAGACCAGTGTTAGACATCCAAGTCCTCAGAAGATTATTCAGCACCTTTTGGTCATTGTTCAAGGGATAACGTTTTGTTTGATTATTGCTTCACTGATGTGGCTAGTGTATTCCCAACACTTGCAAAATATTTAAACTTCTGCAACTGAAGAATCCATTCAGAATGTGACAGTGTATGAAATTGTGAGAACAGATGACATTTTCAAGCATAATGTGAATTCAGAATTATAGAAATTTGAGCAGAGTGGAAGATCATTCAGTCTACTATGGCATGCTGACCAAAAATTGATTTAAAGATAATACTATTCAGTTAGAAGCTTCATCTTTTATTTAATCATGATATGTGAGCTTTGCTGACAGTACTTTTGTTTGAGAGTGAGACTAGGTAAATCAGAGGCACCATGGAATGTGTGTTTATGCATCCAAGAGGCTGTGAGCTGTAGAAGTGCACTGTTTCTGCTTTCCATACTTGTGAAACAAAGCTGCTTTTTGTATAGCAATGTCGAAGTGTACAATGTCAACCTGTGTCTAGGTTTCCCCAGTTGTTGTTCACAGTCAGACTTCATATAACTTTCCAACTTTCATATAACTTTCCAGCACACAACCTCAGTCCATCATCTTTGTTTGAATCTTTGAATGAGCGCTGCCTTTGGTTCCAGTAAGTCCATCGATTGGGGGCTGCACATAGGAGCAGAATTAGGCCACTCAGTCCATTGAGTATGCTCCACCATTCCATCTGATTTATTATCCCTCTCAAACCCATTCTCTTGCCTTTTTCCCGTAACCTTTGACACCGTCTGACTAACTAAGAACCTATATTTATGATATTTACGCTGTGTTTCTCAAATTAATGGACAGATCTTCTAGCTCAGGCCTTTTACTGTGTCTTGGCTTAATGTTAAGAGCAATGTCAAAAGTGAAAAATATATAGGCACTGGACCAGAACTGAAATATTAACCCAGGTCTTCGCTCACCTTCTTTGGGGATTAGAGAACTGTAGAATGATAATCATGGAATAGTTACATTGTTGAAAAGGCTCATTTAACCAGTCCAGCTGATTACTTTCGGATACTTGTCCATCTTCACTTTGCAATTAAATCTGCCTTGTATATTAAAACTGAAAATCAAAGAAAAATTGATGTGCTGGAAATCTGAAATAATAGCAGAAGATGCTGGTAAAACTCAGAAGGCCAGGCAGCACCTGTGGAAAGAGAAACAAGTTAACTCTCTTTTTCAACTGATGCTGTCTGATTTACTGAATGTGTCCGGCATTTCCTATGTTTGTGCTTCAATTTTTACCTCAGAACTGCATTCCAGACATAACCATTTGCCATATTTGAATAAAATCTCTCATCAAATCACTTTTTGTTCTTTTGCCAGCCACCTTAACTCTGTCTCCTGTTAGTCACAAAGAGATGCAGCACGGAAACAGGCACTTTGGTCCTCCAAGTACGTACTGACCATCAATCACCCATTTATCAGAATTAGAATCTGATTTATTATCACTGACATATGAAGTGAAATTTGTTGTTTTACAGTCGCAGTACAGGGCAAAGACATAAAAATCATAAATTTTAAACATCAAAGATGTAAAATAATCATTTTTTTATTCTCCCATCAATTTTTTTCTGTCCCCCCCCCCCCCGCCCACTGCCACACCACATGAAAACCCAGCCCCAAAATTTCACTACTCAGCCACTTACTAGGAGCAACTTAGCATGGCCAACTAAACTACCAGTGCGCACCTTGGAATGTGGGAAGAAATTAGGGCACCATGGGTGTGTGAAATGGCAACTATTTTTCTTTCCACATTTGCTTCTTGACCTGCTAAGTGTTTCCAGCATTTTCTGTTTTTCGTTTCAGATTTCTGCAGTTTCTTTGACTCCATTATGATATAGTTATCCCTGTAAATAGTCAACATGACACTTACATTAAAAATGTGCCATAAATTCAGCCTCGTAAGTAATGCCTACATCCAGGGGCAAATAATTTTCTGAAATCTTTGCCCTTTGCATCATTAATCCATGGTATCATTTAAACAAAATCCTTTAAAATCTTTTACAAACCTCCACTAAATTTTCCTTTTAACTATCTCTGCTCTGAAGAATACAATTTATAATTCTTCTGTTTCTTTTATAATTAAAGTTACAGGGTTATGGTGATTGATAAAAGAACTAATGGAGAAATTATATTTTGTTTTACACAAGAGGTTATTGCAGTGTCTAGATAGTATGCTGTGATTAAGGCAGAAGGGATTCAAGGCATACTAGATGCAAAATTGACTTAAAGATTGGAAGCAAAGTGTGGTACTGGAAGGGTACTACACTGACTGAAAATCTATAACAGGTATAGTACTGCATTGATTGGTGCCAGAACTTTTATTTGTAAAATGTAATACTTGGATGAGAATGTGGCTGTGCTGATGTTTGCTGACAACGTAAAAATTGATGAAGATGGCATGAAAGGTTGTCTTAAGATTACAGAAGAAATAGATCAGCGGAAAAGTTAGGCAGAGGGGTGACAGATCAAATTTAATGCAGACAGTTGTGAGATAATGCTCTTTGGGAAGTCAAATTTTAGTGAAACATATAGCACTCTCCTTAGAAGATTGATGTACAGAGGTACCTTGAGTGGAACTTTATAGCTTGCTGAAAGCGAGAACATGAGTGCATAGAGTAGTGAGGATCCTCATGGGTCAAGGCATGGAATGAAGGGATATTGACCATGTGTAGAATAATGGAATTAGTTTAAATTGGCATAATAGTACAAACATCATGGATCAAAAGGCTTTTTCCTGTGCTGTACTGTCCTATGTTCTGTGAGTATTGTGTATATTTCCAGTCACCATCACACAAGAAGGATGTGATGGTAATAGAGTGAGAGGAGATTCACCAGATGCTGCCTGGACTGCAGGGCATTGTTTTAAGGAGAGATAGGATAGGCTGTGTATGTTCTCATTGGAATGTTGAAGACTGAGGGATAAACTTATGAGGACCATAGGTTGGATAGATATAAGGAATGAGGCCCTAGGTTTATGTTCTCGTTGGAATGTTGATGGTTGAGCGATGAACTTAAAAAGGCCAGAGGGATGATGGTTAGTTGCTTTCCCAGGTAGGTAAGTCCATAAATAGAGGCCTTAGGTTTAAGATGAGAGAAATTCCATTGTAAATCTGTCAGAGAGTCACCACAGACAAGATGGGCCATATTCTGTGTTACACTTCTGTACTTGTTTTGGGTTTGTTTGTTTCAGAATGAAAGAGAGCTATGCCAGAATCCCTATGTTTATTAAAAGAAGTGATTTTAACGAGATCCATTACTTGAAATCTACACTGCTCTTGCCTTGCATTCTGAGAGCTCTCTTCTTCCTTTAACAAGTAATCTCTTGCAGGACACTGGTATCAGTGTGAGGAAGAGAGTGATCAAGATTCTGCGTGACATCTGTATTGAACAGCCAACCTTCTCCAAAGTGACTGAGATGTGCGTGAGAATGATTCGCAGAGTCAATGATGAAGAGGGCATTAAGGTAAAATTGCACAGCTCATCTGTGGAAAATGCTACCATGCTTTCTAAAGAAGGAACTTAAATTAGTATAAACATTTAAAAAGCTGCATTCTACAGAAGAATCTTGTAATTGACCTCAGACTAACCTAGGCTGAGGTTGGTGTGGTGGCTGTTTATTGACAGTGTGGTTGTTGTGTGCAGAGTTTGCAAGAAATGGAGAAGCATTGAGAGTTTGACTTCAGTGCAGGAAAGTAAGTAACTGAGTGTTTATGGTTAATGTGAGACAGGAATTTTGCTGATTTTGGGAGCAGAGGGCACTGTCAGATTGATGGTGAGAGTGTGGAGAATTAAGGGGTTGGAGTGTGCAAAGTTGGTGTTGGTATACAGAGTTGCAGGATGTCAAGAATTTGGAGCAATTTCAGGAGGTGCGGAAACAGAGTTTGAGACCAGTGCAGTTGGTGGGGGGGGGGGGGGTGGAATGTGAAAAGTCTTGGGTTAATGAACTGGTTTAAGAATATGGAGAGTATGGAGTTAGCGGATAGGACAAAGAATGTGGAATTAATTTGGTGATGGCATTTGTGAATAGTTGTGGGGTATGGAGTGTTTGGGGTTCTGTAACCAAGTGATGTTGGGCATTATTTTCTAATACAGTGAGCCAGACAGGACCAAGATGGTAAGTTATTTCCTTCCCTGAAGGAATTTTGTGAACTTTTTATTTTAATAATATACAATCATCTTGGTTAATTTCAAATTTACAGTGGTGGGGTTTGAATCTAAGACCTCTGGTTTGCTGATTCCTCAGCTTGGGGATCTGGAATACTTCAACAGTGAGTGAAAATGTTAATAATGATATAGACAGTTCCCTTCACTATTATGACTTGTATGTTGCTGCTAGTTGCTAAACATGCCATGGAAGTGAAATAGATTTGCATATGGTAGAAACATAGAAAACTTACAGCTCAATACAGGCCCTTCGACCCACAAAGCTGTGCCTAACCTGTCCTTACCTGAGAAATAACCTAGGGTTACCCATAGCCCTCTGTTTTTCTGAGCTCCATATTCCTGTCCAGGAGTCTTTTAAAAGACCCTATCGTATGTGCCTCCACCACCGTCGCCAGCATCCCATTCCACACACTCACCACATTCTGCGTAAAAGAACTTACCCCTGATATCTCCTCTGTACCTACTTCCGAGCACCTTAAAACTGTGTCCTCTCATGCTAGCCATTTCAGCCCTGAGAAAAAGCCTCTGACTATCCACACAATCAATGCCTCTCATTATCTTATACACCTCTATCGGGACACCTCTCATCCTCCGTCGCTCCAAGGAAAAAAGGCCAAGTGCACTCAGCCTATTCTCATAAGACATGTTCCCCAATCCAGGCAACATCCTTGTAAATCTCCTCTTTACCCTTTCTATGATTTCCACATCCTTCCTTTAGTGAGGCAACCAGAACTGAGCACAGTACTCCAAATGGAGTCTGACCAGGGTCATATATAGTTGCAACATTACCTCTCAGCTCCTAAACTCAATCCCATAATTCATGAAGGCCAATGCACCATATGCATTCTTAACCACAGAGTCGACCTGTGTAGCAGCCTTGAGTGTCCTATGGACTTGGACCCCAAGATCCTTCCGGTCCTCCATACTGCCAAGAGTCTTACCATTAATACTATATTCTGTCATCATATTTGACCTATCAAAATGAACCAACTCACACTTATCTGGGTTGAACTCTATCTGCTACTTCTCAATCCATTTTTGCATCCTATCAATGTCCCGCTGTAACCTCTGACAGTCCTCCACACTATCCACAACACCTCCAACCTTTGTGTCATCAGCAAATTTACTAACCCATCCCTTCACTTCTTCATCCAGGTCATTTATAAAAATCACAAAGAGTAGGGATCCCAGAACAGATCCATGAGGCACACCACTGGTGACCAACCTCCATGCAGAATATGACCCGTCTACAACCACTCTTTGCCTTCTGTGGGCAAGCCTGTTCTGGATCCACAAAGCAATGTCCCCTTTAATCCCATGCCTCCTTACTTTCTCAATAAGCCTTGCTGAAATCTATGTACACCACATCTACTGGTCTACCGTCATCAATGTGTTTAGTCATATCCTCAAAAAATTCAATCAGGCTCGTAAGGCATGACCTGCCTTTCACAAAGCCATGCTGACTATTCCTTATCATATTATGCCTCTCCAAATGTTCATAAATCCTGCCTCTCAGGATCTTCTCCATCAACTTACCAACCACTGAAGTAAGACTCACTGGTCTAAAATTTCCTGGGCTATCTTTACTCCCTTTCTTGAATAATGGCACTTATCCAATGCTACATGCTCAAGCTTTTCAGTCCACTGTAAGTCATCCCTACTATCACCAAGATCCTTTTCCGTTGTGAATACTGAAGCAAAATACTGATTAAGTACCTCTGCTATCTCCTCCAGTTTAATTCACACTTTTCCACTGTCACATTTGATTGGTCCTATCCTCTCATGTCTTATCCTCTTGCTCTTAAGATACTTGTAGAATGCCTTGGGGTTTTCCTTAATCCTGTCTGCCAAGGCCTTCTCATGGACCCCTCTGGCTTTCCTAATTTCTTTCTTGAGCTTCTTCCTGCTAGTCTTATAATCTTATAGCTCACTATCATTACCTAACTTTCTGAACCTTTCGTAAGCTCTTTTCTTCTTGACTAGATTTACAACAGCCTTGGTATACCATGGTTCCTGTACCCTACCATCCTTTCCCTGTCTCATTTCTTCCGTACATTTCCCTGAGAACATCTGTTTCCAATTAATTTTAGACAATGCATGACTTAAGAAAGTGTGCAGTTGGAAAATTGTATACTGATAACAAAAAGGGGGTATTCACCTCATTGTGTTGTGCTGGCTCTTTGAAAAACCTATTGAAATCCATCTCATGACTCTATATTAAAATTGACTCCCAGGAAATGCATAAGGATTTTTTTATTACTAGCCCAGATTTCCTGTCTTTATATTCCTCGTGTTGCTGACTAGGCCAGAATTTATTGCACATCCATAATTTTTCCTTGAATGGGGTGATAGCTGTTTTCTTAAACATTTTGAGTCTATGTGAAGATATTCCCAGTTTTGATGGAACCTTGTGATGATGAAGAGATGATCATAAATTTCCATATCTGTCCAGTAAACCAGGAACTTGGTGCCTGGCTTGATCTTGAAATGTTCTTTTCCTCAGTGAGCTTAAAGTCTGTGCTGTCACACTGGAAGTAGTGGTGAATATCCTCATGGCTATCTGCCTTTGCTGTATAATGTCTCTCGAGATAAGGGAAATTGATGGGGTCTTGTAGGCCTGTATGCCAGAGCATCTTTTTACAGTGGGACCAGTTTGATAGAGGACCTTTCAGTCATAGACCACATCCATACTGACATTTTGTTCATTTACATTATCCCATTTGCCCATATTAAGTCCATAACCCTCTATGCTCAATGCATTGTGTATTTACGTAGCTGTCTAATTGTCTTCTAAAGATAGCAATTATACCTGATTCCACCACCTTTCTCACCCAGCCTTACTGGAAAAAGCCAGCTGCATTTACCCTATTTATAAACACTAAAAATATTACATACCACTATCAAATCTCCCACACTCCTGTGAATAAAATCTTAACCTATTCAACCTATCCCAATAACTTAGGTCCTTAAGTCCTGGCAACATCCTTGAAAATTTTCTCTGTACTTCAGCATTAGACAAGGTCCTGCATGGGAGTTTGATCAAGAAGGTTTAGTTATTTGGCATTGGATTTGACATTGGCTTCATGGAAGAAGCCAGAGATTGATAGTAGAGAGTTGCCTCTGAGTGGAGACCCGTTACTTGTGGTGTGCTGCAGGGATCAGTGTTGAGTCCATTGTTTGTCATCTATATCAATAATGTGGATGATAATGTTGTAAACTAGATCAATAAATTTCCAGATGACAGCAAAATTGGGGGCATTGTGGACAACGAGGAAGGCTATCTTAATGCAGCAGAATCTGGACCAGCTGGAAGAATGCCAGATGGAATTCATTGCAGACAAGTGTGTAGTGTTGCACTTTGGGAGGACAAACCAGGGTATGGCTTACACAGAGAATGGTAGGGTACTGAGGAGTGTGGTAGAACAGTGGGATCTAGAAATAAAGATCCATAACTCCTTGAAAGTAGCCTCTCAGGTAGATAGGGTAGTAAAAAGAGCTTTGGGTGCATTGACCTTCATTAATCAAAGTATTGAGTACAAAAGTTGGGATATTGTGCTGAAGTTTTATAAAACGTTGGTGAGGCCTATTTTGGAGTATTGTGTACATTATGTCACCCTTCTACAGGAAAAATGGCATTAAGGTTGAAAGAGTACAGAAAAAAATTACAAGGATGTTGCTAGGACTTAAGGACCTAAGTTATAGGGAAAGGTTAAATAGGTTAGGATTTTATTCACAGGAGTGTGGGAGATTTGATAGAGGTATGTAATAATATCAGTGGTATAGATAGGGTAAATGCAGCTGGCTTTTTTCACTGAGGTTGGGTGAGACTAGAACTAGAGGTCATGGGTTAACAGTGAAGAGAAACATGAGAGGTACCTTCTTCACAGAGGATGGTGTGAAGTGAGATGTGATGTGAAATGAGCTGCCAGTGCCATTGGTGAATGCAGGATTGATTTCAACTTTTAAGAGAAATTTGGATAACTACATGGATGGGAGGGGTATGGGGGCACAGGTCAATGGGACTAGGCAGAAGGGCCTGTTTCTGTTCTGCAGTGCTCTGACTATTAAGTACATTTTTGCACCAACTGCGCTATGTTTATCATCCTCTGCACCCTAAGAAATTAATGAGATTAATCTGACACCAGCAAGAGAAAATCTGCAGATGCTGGAAATCCAAGCAACACACATGAAATGCTGGAGGAACTCAGTCGGCCAATCAGCAGCCATGGAAAAGAATATGGTCGCCATTTTGGGCCAAGATCCTTTACCAGGACTGCAGAGAGAAAGATGATGAGTTGAGCTAGGGTGGGGGGAAGAAACACCAGGTGATAGGTGCAACTGGGGGGGTGGGGGGGTGTGCGGTGAAGTAAAAGACCTGGGAAGTTGATTGGTGAAAGAGATATAGGGCTGGAGAAAGGGAAATCTGATAGGAAAGGACAGAAGTCCTTAGGAGGAGGAGGGGCACCAGAGGGAGGTGATGGGCAGGTAAAGAGGTAGGAGAGAAAAGGAAAGGGAATGGTGAGGGGAGGGGGCATTACTGGAAGTTCGAGAAATTATGTTCATGCCATCAGGTTGGAGACTATCCAGAAGGAATATGTGTTGCTCCTCTGACCTGAGTGTGGACTCAGCAGAGGAGGCCATGGACTGACGTGTTGGAATGGGAATGGGAAGTAGAATCGAAATGACTGGCCACTGGGAGATCCTGCTTCTTTCGGCCGATGGATCATGGGTGCTCAACGAAGCGGTCTCCCAATCTGCGTTGGGTCTCACCTGATAAACAGGAGGCCACACTGGAAGCCCAGATACAGTAGATGACCCCAGCAGACTCACAGCTGAAGTGTTGCCTCCATCACTGCTATTAGGTTCCCCATTTCCAGTTTATCCAGTGGTGTGAATAAAAGGTAGTGAGAGACATAAGCTGTTCTAATTTTGTGCTTGCTGATAGCAGTGACCAGATGAACTTTATTAAGTGGATGGCAATATAACTTGAGTTTGTCCCTCTGCAGAAACTGGTCAATGAAACATTCCAGAAACTCTGGTTCACTCCAACACCTTCTCACGATGCTGAAGGAATGACTCGGAAAATCTTAAATGTCACAGATGTGGTAAGTAAAAGCCTGCTTTCTCTCCCTGTGTAATGTGCTTTGCATTATGGTAAAACATTTCTGGAAACAGTTACTGCAAATCTTGACAATAAGTACTTCTGTCTCAGTACTGTTGGTGGGGGGGGGGCGGGGGCAGCCTACCTGGGGGAAGCAACAGTGGCCGTGCCTCCGGCATAGAGTCCAGCCCTGTAGCTCAGAAAGGAAGAGGAAGGCAGCAGTAATTGGGGACTCGATAGTTAGGGGGTCAGATAGGCAATTCTGTGGACGCAGTCAGGAGACCTGGATGGTAGTTTGCCTCTCTGGTGCCAGGGTCCGGGATGTTTCTGATCGCGTCCAAGATATCCTGAAGTGGGAGGGTAAGGAGCCAGAGGTCGTGGTACATATAGATACCAATGACATAGGAAAAGGGAAGAGATCCTGAAAGGAATATATAGGGATTTGGAAACATAGAAAGGAAGGGAGTTGAGAAGAAGGACCGTAAAGGTAGTAATCTCGGGATTACTGCCTGTGCTATGCGACAGTGAGAGTAGGAATGGAATGAGGTGGAGGATAAATGCGTGGCTGAGGGATTGTAGCAAGGGGCAGGGATTCAGGTTTCTGGATCATTGGGACCTCTTTTGGGGCAGGTGTGACCTGTACAAAAAGGACAGGTTGCACTTGAATCCTAGGGGGACCAATATCCTGGTGGGGAAATTTGCGAAGGCTACTGGGGAGAATTTAAATTACAATGGTTGGGGGGGTGGAAATCAAATTTAAGAGACTAGGGGAGAGGAGGTTAGTTCACAAATAGAGAAAGCTAGTAGACAGTGTGTGAGGGAGGATAGGCAGGTGATAGAGAAGGGGAGCGCTCAGACCGAAGATGTAGGGGAGAAGGAAGAAAAAGATAGTAAAGTTGTTTGCACTGTTAGGGATAAACAGTAAGAGGTGAAGAATTTCTTAAATGCATCTATTTTAATGCTAGGAGCATTGTAAGAAAGGTGGATAAGCTTAGATCATGGATTGATACCTGGAAATATGATGTAGCTATTAGTGAAACATGGTTGCAGGAAAGGTGTGATTGGCAACTAAATATTCCTGGATTTCATTGCTTCAGGTGTGATAGAATCGGAGGGGCAAGAGGGGGAGATGTTGCATTGCTTGTCAGAGAAAATGTTACAGTGGTGCTTTGGCAGGATAGATTAGAGGTCTTGTCTAGAGAAACTATTTGGGTGGAATTGAGGAATGGGAAAGGTGGAGTAACACTTATAAGGGTGTATTATAGACAACCTAATGGGGAGCGAGAATTGGAGGAGCAAATTTGTAAGGAGATAGCAGATATTTGTGGTATGCACAAGTTTGTGATTATGGGAGATTTTAATTTTCCACACATAGCCTGGGACGCCCATTCTGTAAAAGGGCTGGATGGTTTGGAGGTTGTACAATGTGTACAGGATAGTTTTTTGCAGCAATACATAGAGGTACCAACTAGAGAAGGGGCAGTGTTAGATCTCCTGTTAGGGAATGAGATAGGTCAGGTGATGGAGGTATGTGTTGGGGAGCACTTCAGGTCCAGTGATCACAATGCCATTAGTTTCAATATAATTATGAAGAAGGATAGGTCTGGACCCAGGGTTGAGATTTTTGATTGGAGAAAGGCTAACTTTGAGGAGATGCAAAAGGATTTAGAAGGAGTGGGTTGGAACAATTTGTTTTATGGGAAGGATGTAATAGAGAAATGGAGGTCATTTAAAGATGAAATTTTGAGGGTACAGAATCTTTATGTTCCTGTTAGGTTGAAAGGAAAGGTTAAAAGTTTGAGAGAGCCATGGTTTTCAAGGGATATTGGAAACTTGGTTCGGAAAAAGAGAAATATCTGCACTAAATATAGGCAGCATGGAGTAAATGAGGTGCTCGAGAAATATAAAGAATGTAAAAAGAATCTTAAGAAAGAAATTAGAAAAGCTAAAAGAAGATGTGAGGTTGCTTTGGCAAGTAAGGTGAAAATAAATCCAAAGGATTTCTACAGTTATATTAATAGCAAAAGGATAGTGAGGGATAAAATTGGTCCCTTAGAGAATCAGAGTGGACAGCTAGGTGTGGAACCAAAAGAGATGGGGGAGATATTGAACAATTTTTTTTCTTCAGTATTCACTAAAGAGAAGGATATTGAATTGTGTAAGGTAAGGGAAACAAGTCAGGTAGTTATGGAAACTATGATGATTAAAGTGGAGGAAGTACTGGCGCTTTTAAAGAATATAAAAGTGGATAAGTCTCTGGGTCCTGACAGGATATTCCCTAGGACCTTGAGGGAAGTTAGTGTAGAAATAGCAGGGGCTCTGACAGAAATATTTCAAATGTCATTAGAAACGGGGATGGTGTCGGAGGATTGGTGTATTGCTCAAGTGGTTCCATTGATTAAAAAGGGTTCTAAGAGTAAACCTAGCAATTATCGGCCTTTAAGTTTGACGTCAGTGGTGGGTAAATTAATGGAAAGTATACTTAGAGATGGTATATATAATTAGCTGGATAGACAGGGTCTGATAAGGAACAGTTAACATGGATTTGTACGTAGAAGGTCATGTTTGACAAATCTTATTGAATTTTTTAAAGAGGTTATGAGGAAAGTTGATGAGGGTAAAGCAGTGGATATGAACTTCAATAAGGCCTTTGACAAGGTTCCTCACAGAAGGTTAGTTAGAAAGGTTCATTCGTTAGGTATTAATATTAATGAAATGAAATAATATTGAAGTAGAAAAATAGATTCAACAGTGGCTGGATGGGAGATGCCAGAGAGTAGTGGTGGATAACTGTTTGTCAGGTTGGAAGCCGGTGGCTAGTGGTGTGCCTCAGGGATCCAATGTTGTTTGTCATATACATTAATGATCTGGATGATGGGGTGGTAAATTGGATTAGTAAGTATGCAAATGACACTAAGATAGATAGCATTGTGGATAATGAAGTAGGTTTTCAAAGCTTGCAGAGAGATTTAGGCCAGTTAGAAGAGTGGGTTTAAAGATGGCAGATGGAGTTTAATGCTGATAAGTGTGAGATGCTACATTTTGGTAGGACTAATCAAAATAGGACATACATGGTAAATGGTAGGGCATTGAGGAATGCAGTATAACAGAGTGATCTAGGAATAATGATGCATAGTTCCCTGAAGGTGGAATCTCATGTGGATAGGGTGGTGAAGAAAGCTTTTGGTATGCTGGCCTTTATAAATCAGAGCAATGAGTATAGGAGTTGGATGTAATGTTAAAATTGTACAAGGCATTGGTGAGGCCAAATTTGGAGTATTGTGTACAGTTCTGGTAACTGAATTATAGGAAAGTTGTCAACAAAATAGAGTACAGAGGAGATTTACTGGAATGTCCCCTGGGTTTCAGCACCTAAGTTACAGAGAAAGGTTGAACAAGTTAGATCTTTATTCTTTGGAGCGTAGAAGGTTGGGGGGGACTTGATAGAGGTATTTAAAATTATGAGGAGGATAGATAGAGTTGACATGGATAGGTTTTTTCCATTGAGAGTAGGGGAGATTCAAACAAGAGAACATGAGTTGAGAGTTAGGAGGCAGAAGTTTAGGGGTAACACGAGGGGGAACTTTACTCAGTGAGTGGTAGCTGTGTGGAACGAGCTTCCAGTAGAAGTGGTGGAGGCAGGTTCGATATTGTTATTTAAAAACAAGATTGGATAGGTATGTGGACAGGAAAGGAATGGAGGGTTATGGGCTGAGTGCAGGTTGGTGGGACTAGGTGAAAGTAAGCATTTGGCACGGACTAGAAGGGCCGAGGTGGCCTGTTTCCGTGCTGTAATTGTTATATGGTTATAAATCAACAGAATGAATTGTCCTAGAGAAACAGGTTCTGAGCTGGTTGAGCATTCGTTACCTCCAACCTGTTCTGTAATTGAAATTAATAATGGACATGTAGTGGACAGTGAGGAAAGCTATCATAGTATGCAAAGTTATTTCAACCAGCTGTAAAAATGGGCTGAAAAATGGCAGATGGAATTTAATGCTGACATGTGTGAGGTGCTGCACTTGGTAAAGACAAATCACAGGTATGCATGTTTCAGGGCATGGTAGGGCATTGAGGTGTACAGTGGACAAAGAGACCTGGAATTGGTCCACAGTAGATGGCATCTCATTGACTCTTCATTCACCAGTGGAATATCTGGACAGCAAAGATGCATACATCAGGATGGTCTTTTATCAACTGCAGCTTAGCATTCAGTACCATCAACCCCTCAAAACTAATCAACAAGAACTTGGCCTCAGTACCTCCTTCTGCAGTGGATCCTCGAGTTCCTCACTTACAGACCCCAGTCAGTTCAGATTGGCAGCAGCATCTCTACAATCTCCATTAACACAGGTGCACCACAAGGTTGTGTGACTGAGCACAGCTCCAATGCCATATTCAAGTTTGCTGACACCACCACTGTCATGGGCCAAATCAAAGGTGGTGATAAAGCAGCATATAGGAGGGAGATTGAAAATCTGGCTCAGTGGTACCACAGCAACAACCTCTTACTCAACGTCAGCACGACCAAGGTGCTAATTATTGACTACAGGAAGAGGGAACCGGTGTTTCATGAGCCAAAACCCTTCAGAAGATCAGACATGGGGAGGGTCAGCAACTTTAAATTCCTTATTGTTATCATTTCAGAGGACCTGTAATGATTTCCAATTACGAAGGAAATACTACAGTACTGCTACTTTCTTGAGAATTTGCAAAGATTCAACATAGAACCATACCATAGAACATTACAGCACAGAAACAGACCTTTTGGCCCTTCGTGGCTGTGCTGAACCTTTTTTCTGCCTAGTCCCACTGACCTGCACCTGGACCTTATCCCTCCATACACCTCTTATCCATGTACCTGTCCAAGTTTTTCTTAAATGTTAAAAGTGAGCCCACATTTACCACTTCATCTGGCAGCTCATTCCACATTCCCACCACTCTCTGTGTGAAGAAGCTCCCCCAATGTTTCATTTAAACTTTCACCCTTAACCCATGTCCTCTGGTTTTTTTTCTCCCCTAGCTCCAGTGGAATAAGCCTGCTTGCATTCACTCTATCTATACCCATCATAATTTTATATACCTCTGTCAAATCTCCCCTCATTCTTCTACGCCTCAGGGAATAAAGTCCTAACCTATTCAACCTTTCTCCATAACTCAGTTTCTCAAGTCCTGGAAACATCCTTGTAAACCTTCTCTGCACTCTTTTAACCTTATTAATATCCTTCCTGTAATTTGGAGACCAAAACTGCACACAATACTCCAAATTCGGCCTCACTCATGCCTTGTAGAACCTCACCATAACATTCCAACTCTTATACTCAATAACACACACAAAATGCTTGGTGGAACACAGCAGGCATTTTGTGTGTGTTGTTTGAATTTCCAGCATCTGCAGATTTCCTCGTGTTTGCTCTTATACTCAATACTTTGATTTATAAAGGCCAATGTACCAAAAAGCTCTTATTTCACACCAAAAGTCAGTGACAAAATAGCATTGATTTTTGAGCAGAAATGCGCACAAGTGCAGACACCAACAGAATCAACAAACTCATTCGTAAGGCCAGTGATGTTGTGGGGGTGGAACTGGACTCTCTGACGGTGGTGTCTGAAAAGAGGATGCTGTCCAAGTTGCATGCCATCTTGGACAATGTCTCCCATCCACTCCATAATGTACTGGTTAGGCACAGGAGGACATTCAGCCGGAGACTCATTCCACTGAGATGCAACACTGAGCGTCATAGGAAGTCATTCCTACCTGTGGCCATCAAACTTTACAACTCCTTCCTCGGAGTATCAGACACTCTGAGCCAATAGGCTGGTCCTGGACTTATTTCCACTTGGCATGATTAACTTATTATTATTTAATTATTTATGGTTTTATATTGCTATATTTCTACACTATTCTTGGTTGGTGCGGCTGTAACGAAACCCAATTTCCCTCGGGATCGATAAAGTATGTCTGTCTGTCTGTTTAGAATCTTCATTCTAAGCACAATGTACCACACAAGCAGCCCTAGGGTACATTAACGCACAAATTTTTGAAAGTGGCAGGAATTGGGGTTTCCATGGAAATTCATGGAGCCTTTAGCTTTAGTGATAGAGATAATGAATAAAAGAAATGCTGGTTACCCTCCCACTGGAATATGGCATTCATTTCTGGAAAAGTGACAAAAGGGACGGGTGACACACTTCAGGAAGTCATAGAGAGAGCTTGAGGGATATTTGTAGGAATAAACCCAGAGTTGAAGTGAAGTGCAGGATTCACAAGACAAAGGAGTGAAAGTATACTATTCGGCCCATCGAGTCTGCTCCGCCACTCCACCATGAGCTAAACTATTCTCCCATCTAGTTCCAATTTCCAGCTTTTTCCCCATATCTCTTGATACCCCAACTAATTAGATACCTATCAATCTCCTTAAACACCCTCAATGATGGGGCCTCCACAGCTGTATATAGCAACGAATTCTATAAATCCACGACCCTCTGGCTAAAAAAATTTCTCCTCATCTCTGTTTTAAATGGGTACCCTCTGATTCTAAGACTGTGGCCCCTTGTTCTGGACTCACCCACCAAGGGAAGCAGCCTTTCCATATCTACTCTGTCCATCCCTTTCAACATCCAAAATGTTTCTGTGAGATCCCCTCTGATTCTTCTATACTCTAATGAATACAGTCCAAGAGCGCGACAAATGCTCCTCATATGTTAGCCCCTGCATTTTAGGAATCATCCTCATAAATCTTCTCTGAACTCTCTCTAACATCATTACACCCCTTCTATTCTGCCATTTCTTTACCCACTCTCCTAAACTGAACAAGTCTCTCTGCAACCTTTCTGTTTCTTCAACATTTCCTGCTCCTCCACCTATCTTGGTGTCATCCACAAACTTAGCCACAAAACCATAATCTAAATCATCGATATACAGTGTAAAAAGAAGCGGCCCCAACACCAACCCCTGCAGAACACCACTAGTAACCGGCAACCAACCAGAATAGGATCCCTTTATTCCCACCCTTTGCTTTCTGCCTATCAGCCAATGCTCTACCGATTCCAATATCTTTCCTGTAATTCCATGAGCTCTCACCTTATTAAGCAGCCTCTTATGCAGCACCTTATCGAAGGCCTTTTGAAAATCCAAATACACAACATCCATGGCCTCTCCGTTGTTAATCTTATTTGAGATTACCTCAAAAAAAGAATGTGGGATGTGGGATGGTTCACCTTGGAGTAGTGATATTCACAGATTTATGAGAGGGGTTTGAATCAGAATGGTGGTTAAGGAAACAAGCTTAAGGCATTTGGCAAAGAACCTAGAATTGAAAATGATGTATTATTGTCACAAGTACCAAGATGAAATGCTTTTCTTTAAGTGCCACATAGACAGGACATTCCATACATAAATTCATCAAGTTGGTAAAAAAAGGAAAGC
Organism: Hemitrygon akajei; assembly: GCF_048418815.1. Classification (NCBI taxonomy): domain Eukaryota; kingdom Metazoa; phylum Chordata; class Chondrichthyes; order Myliobatiformes; family Dasyatidae; genus Hemitrygon; species Hemitrygon akajei. Next base: position 7,039,027 of record NC_133129.1, read on the forward strand.
AGTGCAGAATAGTGTTACAGTTGGAGAGAAAGTACAGCGCAGTCAGACAAATAAAATGCAGTAGCGACAGTGAGGTTGATTGGGAGGTTAAAAGTTCATCTCTTCTCATATAAGATTTCTGTTCAAAAGTCAGGTAACAGAAGAATGCAAGCTGTTCTTAAACCTGCTGATACATACTCTCAAACTCTTGTATCTTCTCCCCAACAGGAGAGAAGAGAGAATGACCAAGGTTCTTGATAGTGTTGACTGCTTTCCTGAAGCAGCAAGAAATGTGGAGAGAGTCAATTGAGGGGAGGCTTGCAATGATAGTTTTAGTCGATAGTCAAGAGTGAAGGTTAAATAAACCTCAGATAAGAATATGAAATTGTACAATTCTCTAGCAAAAGAAGGTAATGGATCTTATTAGATAATTCTGTCAAGAAGCAGTACAGGAATTATGGACTAACTGACCCTGTATATAACCCACACAAAATGCTGGTGGAACACAGCAGGCCAGGCAGCATCTATAAGGAGAAGCACTGTTGACGTTTCGGGCTGAGACCCTTCATCAGGACCCTGACGAAGATGAAGGGTCGCGGCCCGAAACGTCGACAGTGCTTCTCCTTATAGATGCTGCCTGGCCTGCTGTGTTCCACCAGCATTTTGTGTGTGTTGTTTGAATTTTCAGCATCTGCAGATTTCCTCGTGTTGGCCCTGTATATAACCTGGATAATAGACTGATTCCTACCTAAAATGTCAGTAGTTGGAGCTAAAGATTTTGTGTAGTTGCTGATGGCTTCTTCCTTTTGGTGCTTCTGTTCATGCTTATCTTTTGCTTATTTTGCAGGTTGCTGCTTGCAGGGATACTGGATATGATTGGTTTGAGCAGCTTCTTCAGAATGTAAGTACAATGTAGCCTCTGGTCACCTTTGCCTGAACATATAACTTCACCTCCTGAAGCAGTGCATTAAATGGATAGTTAAACACCTCATAACTTGCTAGGGCCTTAGCAGAGAATACTCCCTCACGAGGAGAATTTAAGTGGAAGAGTTTGTGAGAGCTTTCTCATGTGACAGAATAAAATTCACTGTAACTAAGGTGGGCTGGATGTGAATTGGAAGTTGTGTCAAGGAATTACTAACAATAATTAATATCTTGATAAAGTCATTTATAATCTTGAAAATCTATTAATTCTTTTTCTGCTTTAAAGCCACATACCCAGTAACAACAACTTCTAATTATCTCTCATTTAGGCAACTCTTGGGATTGAGGATGACTTCCTTCCTCTCTTGTCCTTTGGGTTTTGAGGTGGCTGATTAGGCTACTATGAGGCCCTCAAACTGCCACAGATGAGGGAGAGATACATGAGAGGACAGCGAGTTAGGTTGGGAGGTGGTGCCTACACTAATGTGTGCTTCTGAAACAGTGATTTACAATTCTCAGTGCCACTCCAGGTGCTGTTCCACCATTTCTGTTGAGGGATGTTATATTTCTTGAAGGAGGCAATCATTGTGACCTTCCCAACATAATATAAATAGGACCTCAAAGCAAGAATGTTAAGAACTTAGGAAACTGGGAGATCAGTAGTAGACCACTTGGCTCCTCATTCTTGCCACATGATTCAATATGACCATGGCTTTACCTCCTGTATCACTTCCCATTAGCCCTCAATTCCTTGTTCTTTCAAAAAGTGCCATTCCGATGCAGTCTTCTCAACTTCCGGGGGAGGGGGGGAGAGAATTTCAGAAATTCACTGCCGTGTGCAAAAGTAAGTACCTGAACACCTCAGTTTTAAATGACCACTCACTAATCTTTTAACTGTAAACCCCTTCATTCAAAATTCTCCAATTTATAGAAACATTTTTATTTTCATAATAAATACTTCTTTTCAGTGTTCACCAGAGAGAAGCAACTTGATGTGACCATAGCATGGAACAGGCTAATGTGCTACAACATTTCGAGGTTAGACTCGTTAGTTAGGGGGACAGACAGGAGGTTCTGTGGCCAAGAAAGGGAAGCCAGGGTGGTGTGTTGCCTCCCAGGTGCAGTGTCCAGGATGTCTCGGAGTGGCTGCAGAAGGTTCTCAAAAGAGAGGGTGAGCAGGCAGAGTAGTGATGCACAGTGGCACTAGTGACATAGGTAGAAAGGAGGAAGAGGTCCTAGGGAGCTGAAGAACGGGACCTCCAAGGTCGGATTACACCCAATTCCACATACTAGTCAAGTGCAGGAATAAGGTGATTGTACAGACGAGGAGGTGGTGCAAGGGGAAGGTTTTCGGGTTTCTCAATCATTGGGATCTCTTCTAGGGAAGCTATGACCTTTACAAAAAGGACAGTTTATACCTGAACCCGAGGACGATCAATATCCTTGCTGGAGCTGTTGGGGCATATTTAAGTTGGCGGGAGTATGAGAATTGGAGTGATAGGACTAAAATTGGGGCAGTTGGTATACAAGTTGCAGCAGTGTGTAGTGAGAGTGTGAGAATGGATAGGTAGATGACAAGGCAAAATTGTGTACAGTGGAATGAGGTGAAATGTAACATTGGGAAAAATCAAAATGGGTGATGAATACAGGATTGAAGTTGTTATATTTTAATGCAGTGTTACGTACCCTGTAATGGGTTAAAAGAACCAGCAGAAATGGAACACACCTGGAGTCTGGTTTTGCTATAAACTAAACAGTATTTATTTAGTACCTACCAATAATAGTAAACTTAAAACCAGATAAACCAAGGATTAACGGTGTTAGGCATATATAAGCATATTCTCAAACTCGTTCAAGCTTAGGTAGTAAATGATACAGTCTTACAGTGGTATAGGAATGAAGTCAGTTCAGTTTGTGATATTGAGGAGAGAGAGAGAGAGGTGATTTGTTTTCCAAGTAAGCTGATGCCATCGATTCTTCCCACATTGTCCTCCGAAGTTCTGTTAAGGTCATCGACTGTGACCACACAAAAGGGTACTGTCTTCATGTGGTAAAACTATCAACCCAGGCAAGGGTTAAACACACCGATAGCTTTCCACTGGTCACTCCCTTTACCACACTGCGAGCAAAACCCACCCTTTCGTGGGCACTCAAGGCTCATCCAGTGTCTGTTTCTTCTGTGTCTCCCGTGTGTCTGTCTGAAAAGCCAGCTGTCCATTATATAGCTCCGCTCTTCCGTAATCATGGCAACTCATGAGCTGTTCGGTGCTCTCGCTCTCTCTCTCTGAATCAGTGCACACACTCTGTCTTTTTAAAGGCAAGTCCATATTGAATAAACCTTAGGATCTCGTCACAGCACGTAATTTACGGAATAAGGTAGATGATTTTATAGCGCAGTTATAGATTGGCAGTTATGAAGTTGTAGGAATTACTGACTCATGGCTGAAAGAAATTCATAGTTGGGAGCTTAACATTCAAGAATACATGTATTAAAAGGACAGGCAAGTAGGCAGAGGGGATGGGATGTTTCCGTTGGTGAAAAAGAAATCAAATTCCTAGAAAGAAGTCTCTTAGGATGGGAAGATACAGAATCCTTGCAGGTAGAATTAAGAAATTACAAGGTAAAAGACCATCATGGGAGTTATATACAGGACCCTGATCAGTAGCCGGGATGTGGGATATAAATTTCAACTGGAAGTAGAAAAGGTGTGTGATATGGGCAATGTTATTGTAGTCATGGAGGATTTCAATACGCAGGTGGATTGGGAATATCAGGTTGGTGCTGGATCCCAAGAGGGAATTTGTAGAATTACTACAAAATACATTTTTAGTGCAGCGTGGGTTTGAGCCCACTTGGGGAACGGCAATTCAGGATTGGGTGCCGTGTAATGAACTGGATTTGATTAGGGAGCTTAGGGGAAAGGAAGGTTTGGGAGGCAGTGATCGTAATATGATAGAATTCACCCTACAGTTTGAGAGGGAGAAGATGAAGTCAGATGAATCACTTTTACAATGGAGTAAAGGGAATTACAGAGGCATGAGAGAGGAGCTGGCCAAAGTTGATTGGAAGGGGACACTAGCAGGGATGACGGCAGAACAGCAATGAGTAGACTTTCTGGCATTTGATAAGCTGCCACACATGAGGCTGCTTAACAAGATAAAATCCTGTGGCATTACAGGAAAGATACTGGCATGGATAGAGGAATGGCTGACAGGCAGGAGGCAGCAAGTGGGAATAAAAGGGGCCTTTTCTGGTTGGCTGCCAGTGACTAGTGGCACCTCAGGGGTCAGTATTGAGACCACTATTTTTCATATTATTTTTCAGTGATTTAGATAATGGAATCGATGATTTTATGGCAAAGTTTGCAGATGATATGAACATAGGTGGAGTGGTAGGTAGAGCTGAGGAAGCAATCCAATTGTAGCAGGACTTAGACAAATTGGAAAAACGGGCAGAAAAATAGCAGATGGAATGCAATGTTGGGAAATGTATGATAATGCATTTTGGTGAAAGGAGCAATAAATAACAAAGAACAATACAGCACAGTACAGGCCATTCGGCCCACAATGTTGTGCCAACCCTTAAACCCTGCCCCTCCCCCATATAACCCCCCACCTTAAATTCCTCCATATACCTGTCTAGTAGTCTCTTAAACTTCACTAGTGTATCTGCTTCCACCATTGACTCAGGCAGTGCATTCCACGCACCAACCACTCTCTGAGTAAAAAACCTTCCTCTAATAGCCCCCTTGAACTTTCCTCCCCTTACCTTAAAGCCACGTCCTCTTGTATTGAGCAGTGTTGCCTTGGGGAAGAGGCGCTGGCTGTCCACTCTACCTATTCCTCTTAATATCTTGTATAGTGCAGATTATTATCTAAATGGGGAGAAGGTTCAAGTATCAGAGGTGCAGAAGGTCTTAAGAGTCCTCGTGCAAGGCTTCCAGAAGGTTAATTCACAGGTTGAGTATGGTAAAGAAGGCAAATGAAATGTTGGCATTTATTTCAAGGGGAACAGAATATAAAAACAAGGAGACGATGCTGAGTCTTTATAAGACACTAGTCAGGCCACACTCAGAGTATTATCAGCAGGATTTATGAGCATTTGGAGAAGCATAGTCTGATTATGGATTATCAATATAAAGGCCAGGTTGTGCATAATGAACATATGAGTATAATTGAGTTTTTCCAAGGTGACAAACCAAATTGAAGGTAGAGTGGTGAATATAGCATACAGGGATTTTAGTAAGACACTTGACAAGGTACCCTATGGTAGGCCCATTCAGAAGGTTATGAGGCATGGATCCATAAAAACTTGGCTGTATATGTTCAAAATCAATTTGCCCATGAAATGCCTTTTATCAGATCTCCCCTTAGCCTCAACTGCTCCAGAGAAAACCCAAATTTGTCCAGCCTCTCCTTATAGCACATGCCTTCTAATGCAGGCAACATCCTGGTAAACCTCTTCTTCATCCTCTCCAAAGTCTCGACATCCTTCCTACAATGGGGTGACCAGAATTGAATGTAATACTCCAGATACAGCCTAACTAGATCTGCAACTGATCCTATATCCCATTGTATTCTTTGCCAGTCTTCTACCCTATGCACTACACCACCAATCTTCGTATTATCAGCAAACTTACTAACCCATCTACATTTTCATCCAAGTTATTTATATACATCACAAAGAGTACGTTGAAGAAGGCAAATAACCAGCTCCAATGTGCTTTTAGGTGATGTATTTAGAATTGTAGAGTACTACAGCACTGAAACAGGCCCTCCGGCCCACTTAGTCCACACCAATCTGTTAATCTACCTTTGTCTCATTAACCCGCACAATAACTTCCATACTCCTTCCGTCCATGTACTTACCCAAACTTCTCATAAATGTTAAAATTGAACCAGCATCCACCATTTCCGCTGACAGTTTATTCAGCACTCTCACCACCTTGAATGAGGAAGCTCTCCCAACAGGTTCCCTTTAAATATTTTACCTTTCACCCTTAACCTATGGCCTCTAGTTCTAGGAAAAACCTGCTTATGTTTACCTTATCTATACCCCAGTGTTTATGTGCATTGAATTTTGGGTGAGCTTTGGATAGTGAAATACACTAAACACATTTTGCTTCGTGCTTTCAGCTGTTGAAGACTGAGGAAGATGCCTCATACAAGCCTGTGAAGAAAGCCTGCATCCAGATAGTGGATAATCTAGTAGAACACATTCTGAAATATGAAGAGTCATTAGCAGGTAACTTTTGTGGGAGGGAAGGGTTAGATTGATCTTGGAGAAAGTTAAAGGGTTATCAGAACATCGTGGACTGAAGGGCCTGTATTGCTCAATGTTCTGTTGTAAATTTTAGAATATAGAATGGTACAGCACAGGAACAGGCCATTTGGTGCACAATGTCATGCCAAACCAGCTAAAAGGCAAATCAAAAACACTTAAGCGTTAATCACTCCTACCTACACAATCTCCATATCCCTCCATCTTCCTGTCATCCATGTGTCTATCCATTTGTCTGTTAAAAGCCCCCTAATGTATTCGGCTCTACCACTATACCAGGCTGTGCATTCCAGGCATTTATGAGAGTTAAAAAAAAACTTGTCCCTCACATCCCCCTTGAACCTACCACCTCTCACCTTCAATGCATGCCCTTTGATTTTAGACATTTCAACCGTGGGGAACAAATATTCCCTGTCTACTCTATCTATGCCTCTCATAATCTTATACAGGTTTCCCCCGCTATCCGAAGGTAGAGCATTCCCATGAAACCGTTTTTAAGCCGAAATGTCGTAAAGCCAAGAAGCAATTACCATTAATTTATATGGGAAAATTTTTTTTGAGTGTTCCCAGACCCAAAAAATAATCTATCAAATCATACCAAATAGCACATAAAACCTAAAATAACTCGAACATATTTTAAAAGCAGGAATGATATGATAAAGACACAGCTATATAAAGTACAAATATTGTATGTACGGTGTAGTTTCACTTATCAAAATCGGGAAGACAGTGAGCCAAAATCGATTTGGAGAAAAAAATCAGCACGTACACACATGCGCACACAACTGCCCGCACAAGGTTTCATGGTCATGGTAGTCTTTCTCGGGGTAAACGCACGTATAAACCAGGTGTCTTTTTTTCGTAAAAGCGAAAATCCTCCTTGGTTAGTGAAAACAGGTGCTAATGTAGGTCTTTCGTAACAGCGAGCTGTCGTAAAGCGAACGTTCAAAAAACGGGGGCCACCTGTAATCCTCCATCAGATCTTCCGTCAGCCTCTGGCACTCCAGAGAAAACAACCCTGGTTTATACAGCCTCTCATAAAAGTACATGCCTTTGAACCAGGCAGCATCCTAGTAAACCTCTTCTGCACTCTCACCAAACCCTCAGCATTCTCCCTATAGTGAGGCACCAGAACTGTATGCAGTACTCCAGATGTGACATAACCTCTTGACTTTTAAACTCAATGGCTCGACTAATGAAAATGAGCATTCCATTAACCTTCTTAACTATGTTATAGACCTGTGTAACCAATTTCAAGGAACTAGAAAGTTTGATCCCAAGATCTCTCTGCTCAGCAACACTGTTCAGGATCTTGCCCTTAACAGTGTACTGTCTCATTGCATTTGTCATACCAAGTTGCAGCACCTCACATTTATCTGGGTTAAACTCCATCTGCCATTTCTCTGTCCATGTCTGCAACTGATCTATATTGTGCTGTATTTTTTGCCAATCTTCTACATTATCCACAACTCCCAGTCTTGATATCATCTGCAAACTTTTTAACCCACCCATCCACATTTTCATTTAGGTTATTTATATACAGAAAAAGAAGTTTGTGAACCCTTTGCAATTACCTGGCTTTCTGCATTAATTATTCATAAAATGTGGTCTGATATTCATCTAAGTCACAATAATAGACAAACACAATCAGTTTGAATTAATTACACACAAACAATTGTCTCATGTCTTTATTGAGCATTGTTTAATCATTCACAGTCCAGGCTGGGGAAAAGTACATGAACCTTTGCATTTAATAACTGGTAGAACCCCCTTTAGTAGCAATAATTTCCATCAAATGTTTCCTGTAGCTGCTGATCAGACTTGCACAATGTCAAGGAGGAATTTTCCTCCATACAAAACAGAATCAATATTTCCGGGGTATCTTGCATAGAAACATAGAAAACCTACAGCACAATACAGGCCCTTCGGCCCACAAAGTTGTGCCAAACACATCCCTACCTTAGAAATTACTAGGCTTACCTATAGCCCTCTATTTTACTAAGCTCCATGTACCTATCTAAAAGCCTCTTAAAAGACCCTATCGTATCCACCTCCACCACCATTGCTGGCAGCCCATTCCATGTACTCACCACTCTCTGAGTAAAAAACTTAACCCTGACATCTCCAAAACATGAACAGTCCTCTTCACATCATGCCATAGCATCTCAGTTGGGTTAAGGACTGGACTCTGACTTGGCCATTCCAAAGCACAAATATTCTAATTTTTAACGCTTTCTTTTGTTGACTTACTCTTATGTTTCAGATCATTGTCTTGTTGCATCATCCAACTTCTATTAACCTTCATATGATGGACTGCTACCCTGACATTTTCCTGTAAAATATCTTGATACAATTTTGAATCCATTGTTCCCTCAATGATTGCAAGCTGTCTAGGCCCTGAAGCAGCAAAGCAATCTCAAAGCATGATGCTCCTTCCACCATGCTTCACAGTCAGGATGAAGTTTTGTTGGTGGTATGCAGTACCTTTTTTCCTCCAAACATAGTGGTGGGTATTTCTGGCAAGAAGTTAAACTTTTGTCCGTAGAACGTTATCCCAGATGTGTTGTGGAACATTCTGGTGGCCTTTTGCAAACTTGAGACATGCAGCAATATTTTTTCTTGGAGAGCACTGGTTTCCTCCATGGTGTCCTTCCATGGACAGAGACTTTAGCAAGTTCTAGAGATTTCTGCTGTTGCCCTTGGGTTTTTTTTCCACCAAACTTCAGCATTGCATGTTGTGCTTATGTTTGCGGGGTGCCCACTCCTAGAGAGAGTGGCAACAGTACTGAATTTCCACCATTTCTGGTCATTTTTCTCTTACTATGGACTGATGAACTCTCAAGTCTTTAGAAATGCTTTTGTAGCCTTTTCCAGTTTGATGCACCTCTACAATCCAATAGGTACATTTAATGTCAGAGAAATGTATACAAGATACATCCTGAAATTCTTTTTCTTCATAGACATCCACAAAAACAGAGGAGTGCCCCGAAGAATGAATGACAGTTAAAACTTTAGAACCCCAAAGCGCTCCCCCAACTCCCCCTCCATCAAAAAAGCATCAGCAGCCTCCACTGAGCACTCAAGCATGCAGCAATGCATCAGTAACGCCACAGACTTGCGGTACTCCAAAAACTACTTGTTCACCCGATAATTCAACATGCCACAGGCTGGCTGGCTGACTCGCGTTCCCTCTCCCTCCCTCCCTCCCTCCCTCTCTCTCTCTCTCTCTCTCTCTCTCTCTCTCTCTCTCTCTCTCTCCCTCCCTCCCTCCCTCTCTCTCCCTCCCTCCCTCCCTCCCTCTCTCTCTCTCTCTCTCCCTTCCTCCCTCCCTCCTCCCCTCCCCATCCTCCTCTTCCCCTCTCTCCCTAATAAGGGGAAAAAAGGTGTCCTCATTTCACAGCAAGAGAGGAGACATAACAAACAACTCGCTTATTTACAATGTTAAGAAGTTGCATTTTCCGAGCTCTGCGCCCAGAAAACCCCAAAAACACGCTGCTGTCTCGACACACAACCCCCAGCAGGTAACTCGCTGCTTCCGATGTTCTGTGTCCTCCCGCGACACTTCAGTTAGGGGCACTGGCCTAGAATCAGCACGTCCCCAGGGCCACAAAATCCCAGAACACCGAAGGTACACTCCTCTTCCAGGCCACGTCCTTGGGATATAAAAAAAGCTGGTCATGAGGCCCTGAGAGCAGGTGCCTTTCCCGCAAAGAACCAAAGTCAGAGTGTATCTCCAGGTCAGGGTCTTCAAAAGAACTCCACACCTCGAAAAGGGAATGGGAAATAAGAGATATTTTCCAAAGATGTAAGCAAAGGAGTCGCCATTTAGTACCATCTGGACTTCGCCCTGTCTCTTCTTCCAAGGTCCTCTGAAAGCTGTTTTGGTCGAGGCACGGTGCACATAAACAGATCTTTCTTGAGAAGAGCTGCCTCTGTCAGTACCTGACTTTGTGTGTCTTTATTATAGGGCAGGACACCTCTACAACCCACACCTCCAATCTCACCTCATTGATTGGAACACCTGACTCCAAATAGCTTTTGTAGAAGGTATTACCCCAGAGGTTCACAAAATTTTTTGAACCTTGTCTGTGATTGTTTAAAAGGTATACTCAGTATTGACGAGTAGTTCAATTGTTTGTGTGTTATTAGTTTAGGCAAATTGTGTTTATCTATTTTTATGACTTAGATGAAGATAAGACCACGTTTATGAGTGAGTAATGCTGAAAATCAGGTAATTGCAAAGGGCTTGCAAGCTTTTTCTTGCAACTGTACATCAAAAGCAACAGAGGTCCCAGCACAGATCATGGGACGGGAGGCCTAAGGAGAAAGAAAGGGGGAGGGGAGCACTAGAGGGAGATGGAGAACAGGCAAGGAGTTCCCATTCCCATTCTGGTATGTCTATCCATGGCTTCCTCTACTGTCAAGATGAAGCCACACTCAGGTTGGAGGAACAACACCTTATATTCCATCTGGGTAGCCTCCAAGCTGATGGCATGAACAATGATTTCTCTAACTTCTGTTAATGCCCCTCCTCCCCTTCTTACCCCATCCCTTATTTATTTATTTCCCCCCCTTTTTTTCTCTCTCCCCTTTTTTTTCTCTCTCTGCTCCTCTCACAATCACTCCTTGCCTGTTCTTCATCTCCCTATGGTGCTCCTCTTCCCCCTTTCTTTCTCCCTAGGCCTCCTGTTCCATGATCCTTTCCCTTCTCCAGCTGTGTATCCCTTTTGCCAATCACCTTTCCAGCTCTTAGCTTCACCCCTCCCCCTCCTGTCTTCTCCTATCATTTCAGATTTCCCCTCCCCCTCCCACTTTCAAATCTCTTACTATCTTTTCTTTCAGTTAGTCCTGACGAAGGGTCTCGACCCGAAACATCGACTGTACTTCTTCCTATAGATGCTGCCTGGCCTGCTGCGTTCCACCAGCATTTTGTATGTGTTGTTTGAATATCCAGCATCTGCAGATTTCCTCGTGTTTGCTCCATTAATTACAGATCTCCAGCTCAAATAAGCCCTTTAAACCCTCTGTCTTCAATGAGCAAAACAGTTCAGAATCCAGTCAATTTGCCTCGGACTCCATGCATCTTAATCTTCTGGATTAGCCTCCCATGAGGGACTTTGTCAGACGCCTTACTAAAATCCATGTAGACAACATCCATAGCCTTACGTTTATCAATCTCTTTCATCGCCTGTCAAAGGACTCAAATCAAGTTGGTAAGACATGACCTGCCCTGCATAAAACCATATTGGTTCTCTGTAGTTAGGCCATGGGTTATATCCTATTGCTAAAAATGTTTTCCAACAATTTCCCTACAATTGACATGAAACTCACCGGTCTATAGTTCCCAAGGTTTTCCCTTGTTCCCTTTTTAAACAGAGGTACAGCATTGGCCGCTCACCCATCCTCATGGACTTCACCTGTGTTGAGAGAGGACTTGAACATACTGGCCAAGGCCCCAGCAATCTTTTCTCTTGCCTCCTTCAATAATCTGGAGTAAATCCCATCAGGCCCTAGGGACTCAGCCACTCATTAGAAGGCCCAATACTTACTCCTCCTCAGCGTCAAAATGACTTGACATATTTATACACTCAGCACTGATCTCTGGGTCCTCCATATCCTTTTCCTTGGTAAATACAGAAGCAAAGTACTCATTAAGTACTTCACTCACGTTCTGTGCATCCAAGCAAATGTTTCCCCCATTATCCTTGAGTAGCCCCACCATCTCCCTAGTTACGCTTTTACTCTTGATAAATGTATAAAATACCTTGGGATTCACCTTTAATCCTGCTTGCCAAATACTCTTCATGGCCCCTCCTGACTTTCCTAATTTCCTTCAGTTCTTTTCTGGCTTCTTTATGCTCCTTATGTGCTCCATTTGATCCTGGCTTCCAAAGCTGTACATTTCTTTGTTCTTCTTGATTAATTCATCACCTCTCTGGATATCCAGGGTTCTCTTATCTTTCCAGCCCATCCATCCTTTTTAACAGGAACATAACCTTTACTGTATTACTGTGCAAGTGCAATTAATCTTTAAACACTCTCCACCTGTCCAGAGAAACAGTGTTCCCAGTTAACTCTTCTTAGTTCCTACTTAATGCCCTTGTAATTTGCCAGACTCCAATTTAAAACTCAGGGTTTTATGCTGGGTTTGTTCCTTTCATACTTCATCTGTAGAATTGTTTTCTTCAGCATCTGCTCTTACTGATTATATCATGACCATTTTCCTTGAATACTTGCTTAATGATAGTGCTAAAATTAATTTGTGATCTATTTTAATATTTGCAGTTATTGCACAGTGAATAAGCAGACCTGTTTGCAAATGTTGAGAACAACATCAGAGACCCATGGTTTTCAATAATTTTCCAGAATGTTTTGAGCCACCTTTCCTTCAATGCAAAGCTCCTTTCATGATTCAGAAGATTCCAACCTTCCATGATATCCAAATTCACTCATTCCATTGTCCACCCACTTATGAGGATAAGTTGGCCTTTTCTCTTTGGAGTGAAGGAGGCTAAGAGGTGACTTAAGAGATGTACAAAATGATCAGAGGCATAGATTAAGTGGATATACAAAGGCTCTTTCTAAAGGTGGAAATGTTTAATGCATAGAGACATAATTTTAAGGGGATATCAGCAGTAAATGTTTTACACAGAGTAATGGGTGTGTGGGTATTAAAGTAATTCTTAAATAGGCGCATGGATGATACAAAAAATGGAGGGCTATGTAGCAGGAAAAGGTTAGATTGAATAAGTTATAAGGTCAGCATAACATTGTTGACCAAAAGGCCTTTACTGTGCTGTAGTGTTCTTTGTTCAACTGAAGTAGTTGTATCACCTTTATATCACTTTTATTTTGCTCAATATTACCTCTGTACCTTGTTGAATATTTCTAATGGCAGACAGTGCTGATTATCATCCTCTCTACTGCCTCAAAATAGGGACTGCATTTCATTTGACTCCTGTCAAGCCTTTTCCCTATTCTTGGTCCTACTCATTCATGAAGTTGTTTAGTGGTGTGTGGGCCAAACACAGGCAAGTGGGTTTGGAACATAGAACAGTTTACATAAGATCAGGCCGTTCATCCTGATCCTGACACCTGGGAAGCAACATACCATCCTGGCATCTCCTTTATGACCACAGAATCTTTTGTCAGTCAATTTAGTATCAAGTCTCATGTCACTATTGGTTTGTTTTTGCCAGTTCCTGCTGACCCTCAAAGCTGGTACTGTGCCACCAACCTGGGTGCTGCTGCCATGCACTGAGTGGTCATCTCTCCAAAGTGTCCAATGACATGTAGAGTCATAGAGAAATACAGCACAGAAACAAGCCCTTCAGCCGATCTAGTCCATTCCGAAACCACTTAAGCTGCCTTCTCCCATCGACCTGCACTGTGTCCATCTACTATCCATGTATCCTATCTGATGCACCATCAATAACTCTGAGATGTGGGTTAAGGTAGGCTTTTATTGGCTGGAAGAAAGCACAAGCAGCAAGTGACCATCATACAACATCCTGGAGACTAAGGAAGGGTCTGTGGCTCCAATCGCCTTTATACCGGGGTCTGTGGGAGGAGCCACATGAGCAGTCAGCGGGGGGGGTGTGTCCAGACAGGTATATGTAGTTCACCACACTATCCAAACATGTTGCTGAGGAGGAATGATCATGGGAATCCTGCTCCGACTGCCTGCTCCCTCTACCTTTCCAGTTAAACCCATCTATCTTCCTCCTGCATCTTGGGTTTGATCACCTCATTAATAAACCAAACCAAATCAAATCAAATCAATTTACTAAACTTGCTAATAAAATTCTTGCCTTTGATGCTCTCAGTATCCAGGATGGTGCAAAGTATATTCAACTCCGGCACCAGTTTCTCAGTTCTGTTTGTCGGGACCTGTAACTGGTCACACTTCCACAGGTGTAGTCCTCAGCAAACTGAAAGTTGCAGGTGGAGTCTTTAGTTCTAAACTCTCCAATTACAAAAGATAACCACATGGTATCATTACAGCTACTCTCTCAGAATTAGAGAGTTTAACTTGAGATCATTTTATTTTTTTAATTGTTAAGAACACTGCTGCTCTCTTGTCTCCTCAAAAGGCAATCTGTTTCTTCCAGATGCTTTGGTTATGATGGTTAACTCCGGTTTGTTTCTCCCTACAGATTCAGATAGTAAAGGCATGAATACCAACTGTCTGGTAGCCTGCTTAATCACCTTATACCTGTTCAGCAAAATCCAGCCTCATCTGATGGTGAAACATGCAATGACACTGCAGCCATATCTTACCACAAAGTGCAATGTAAGTATCTAACCTCAGTGGCAGCAATCAAATCAAGTTTAATTATTATTCAAATCATACATAGATGCAGCTGAACGAGACTGCGTTCCTTTGGGACCAAGGTGCAAACATCAAAATGGCAAGTAATATAATTGAAAATAGTGGGCAAAGAAGCATGTTCACTCAAGGGAAAAAAAACATATATAGTTCAAGAACCTGAGCAACAATGTCTGGCAATCAGTGGTACAGTCTCCCAGCGGTGTGCAGAGGCTGTCATTCCACCGTTTGAACACCAGAGGACAGCAATGAATGGAGAGGCCGGGCCCCAGCCAAGCACCGACACCATCTCATCTGGTCTGCAGCAGCAGGCAAGCCTGAAGCTTGAGGGCTAGTCCTCACTACAACCTAGGCTACACAACTGTCCCTCCACCAGACAAGGACAACAGGCCTGCGGCAACTTACATTATCACTGTGCAACAGAGTCAAGTGAAACGTCCAAGACAATCTCCCAGGGTAATACTGCACCAACTGCGATGCTTCCAGGTAGCAGGCAGCTACATAGTCTGCAGCTAGCTCAGCCTTTCCATACCTAAACTGGCTCCTCCAATATCCTGACTGTCTCCTTTCCTGATATTCCGACAAGCTCCTTGACACCTCAGCAGACTCTTTCTCCAACGTCAGAGCCGGCCCCTTTGACACTTCTGTCAGCCCCCTCCCCATCATCATGGCCAGCCCCTTTTGACACCTCAGCTGGCTCAGATGCCAACAGCAGTCCAGCTGCTCCAATCAACGAGCAGCCTTGCAGTACCTGAAATTCTTGGAGTCAAATTGTCTTTGGATTATTAACAAACAAATTTTACAAAGAAAACAGCACCTTTAGTTGGCCCCTGAGAGGCTGCTGTATTAACACGCACTGCCATCTTACTGGAAGATATTATTTGGGGGGGGGGGGGGGATTTCTGAGCAATGAGTCAGTCTGCATTTAGAACAACAAGCATATTAATAGATGATGGCCAGCATATCTGTGTTAGGAAAGATCCTGTCTGTCCATTTGATTAAATTTTTCAAATATACAGTGGTTAATTGGGACACATCAGGACCAGTACATTTTGGCCCAATTAAGTGGCTCCCCCATGTAGCTGAAGTCACAGGGAAATGATTAAAAAGGTGTATAAAAAAAGACAAAGAACTGAAAAAAAGATATAGTGCCTGAGAAAAGTTTATTTATAAGACAAAGTACCGCTTAACAGTAAAAATTATATATTTAAATGAATACAGAACAAATCAGAACACTACCAATATCACTACATTGCTATAAAACGGTATGTTTCTGATAGTTATCAATGGAGGAATTCATCCAGTGTGTGCTTCCATGTTCTTTTATTGACTGGAAATGAACAAAATCAGCACAGAAACCCAGTGCCTCATAGTGTAGATAATAAACTGTTCTCATATAATGCCTTCGATGATTGCATCCTCCAAATCTTCATTTTCATTGTCATATCAAGACGATTGTCTAGACTTTTGAATTCTTTGTAGTTCATAACTTGTTGAAGTACTGAAATCGTGTAATTTTCACTTCTGGCCCTTTCTGGCATCTCCAAGCCTGAATACTTTAAACCGTAGTTAACTATCAGTGACAAAAATCAGTGCTTTTTGATCAGAAACACACGCAACAGACACCGTTTAAAAATTGTTCACTTTAGGCACAGTGTAGTGACTAATGGCTGCACAAGTGCACGCAACTGATGCTAGTTAGAAACTTTTTGACAAGTCTTCTGTCCCAAATAAGCGGCTGCCGATTTCACTGATGGCCCAATTAACCAAATCCACTGTATTGATGAGGGCAGCATGCTTAGTGTGGTCTACATGCACTTCAATGAGGTCTTCAGTAATTCAGCTCAGAACAGGAAGTGTGTAAATTGTCCTGTGTGCATTATAAATTGGCATATTTAATTCATAATAGTGATATTGCAGAAAACAAACAAAAAGGTGGAAGAACTTAGTGGTTCAAGTAACAGCTGTAGAGTCAACATTTCAGGTTGAGGTGCTGGATCAGGACTTGAGAGAAAAGGAAGGATGGCCAATATATAACAGTACATAAGATTAATAGGTTATAGTGGACCATATGAGGAGGATTGACTGGCAGATGCAGTCAGGTGAGCAGCAGTGGGAGAAATGGGAAAAGAAACAGGTGAGTTTGCATGGAAGGAAAACATGGGAATTCGTATTGATTAGCTGAAGTTAGAAAAATCGATGTTCATACTATTGGCCTGTAAGCTCCCTAAGCAGGAGATGAGACGTACTTCTAATATGCATTCGGCCTTGCTATAACAATGGAGAAGGCTGAATACAGGTAGGTCAGTGTGGGAGTGGTAAGAAGAGTTCAGGTTCCAGATGCTCTAGATGACCATTAGGAATAATCTCGTAGTCTAAAGTTGGTTTCTGTGGTGTATCTTTGCATGAAGGGATGTAAGGAGAAAGTAGGAGATTGGGGCTGAGAGGGAAAATGGATCAGCCTCTGAGTGAAGAAGTTTTCCCTCGTGGTCCATTTAAACTTTTCACCTTTCACCCTTAAACCTATGACCTCTAGTTGTAGTCTATCCAACCTCAGTGGGAAAAGGCTGATTGCATTTACCCTAACTATACGTCTTATAATATTCTGTGCCTCTATCAAATCTCTCAATCTATTGCGTTCTTAAAAAATACAGTCCTAACCTATTCAAGGCAATGTGGTAAAAGATTTCTTTATCTGTGACACTACTTTAAATGAACTTTGGACCTGTATTACCAGATTCCTTTGTTCTACCACACTCCTCAGTGCCCTGGTTAGTCCTACCAAAATGCTAAACCTTGTACCTGTCTGCATTAAATTCCATCTGTCATTTTTCCAGCTGATGCAAATCCCTTTGCAATCCATGATAGCCTTTCTCACTGTCCACTACACTCCCAATCTTGGTGTCATCTGCAAATTTGACGATCGAGTTCACATTATCATCCAGATGATTGATACAGATTATGAGCAACAAAGGACCCAGCACCAACCCCTGCAGCACGCCACTAGTCACAGGACTCCAGTTAGAAAGGCAACCATCTACTGCCACTCTCTGACTTCTCCCACAAAACCAATTTCTAATCTAGTTTATTACCTGATCCTGAGCGCAGTGTGACAGAACCTTCTTGACCAACCTCCCATGTGGGACCTTGTAAAGTGCCATGTAGACAATATCCACTGCCTTCATCCATTTTCCTGGTAACTTACTTGAAATTTTAAAATTGGTTTGTCATGACCTATCATGCACAAAGCTATGCTGACTATCCTTAATCAGTCCTTGTCTATCCAAACGCTTATATATCCAGTCCCATTTGCCATCATTTGGCCCTTAACCTTCAAAACCTTTCCAATCCATGGACCTGACCAGTTGTCATTTAAAACTGTATCTGCCTCAACCACTTCTTCTGGCATCTCATTCCACATGCATGTGTAAAAAAAAATGTTGCCCTGCAAATTCCTATTAAAACTTCCCCTCTCACTTCTAGCACCTTATGTCCTCTAGTTCTTTCTTCCCCAACCTTGTGAAAAAGACATGCATCCTTTCTAATCCCCTCATGATTTGTACACTTCTATAAGAATATCACTGTTTCCTACACTTCAAAGAATAAAGTCCTAGCCTGTCCAACCTCTCCCTTTTAACTCGTTGCTCAAATCCTGGCAACATCCTTTAAATCTTTTCTTTACTCTTTTCTAGTTTAACAATATCTTCTTTGTAGCAGGCTGACCAAAACTGAACATAGTACTTATGTGGCCTTACCAGATCTAGTACAACCTCGCCATGACCTTCAATGTTTATACTCAATGCCGTGACTGTGAAACCACCTTCACCACCCTTTCTACCTGTGACTCCACATTCAGGGAACCGTGTACTTGAACTCCAGGTCTTTCTGTTTAACACCATTCATTCACTGTAAGACTTTGACTTGACTTTCACACTGATCAATATTTAACTTCCTTTGCCATTATTTGCTCAGCCAATCAAAATCCCCAGTTATATTTGATAATCTTCATTGTCTACTAAGCCAGCTATTTTGGGTCATCTGCAAGGTTACTGGCACCAATTCGTGAGGCACAATCCCTAATCACAGCCTCTAGTCTGAGAAACAACTTTTGGCCACATCCTTTTAGTATCCACAGCTAGCTTAATGGTAGGAGATGTGCAAAGCAGACTCGATGCACCAAATAGTCTAATTCTGCTCCTATCTCTTGTGGTCTAATAAGATTACAGATAATGCAAAAATTGGTGGTGGTGTTAATAAAGAGCAGGCTACAGGATATTATCGATTTGTTGGTAAGGTGGGCAGTGCAGTGGTATGTGGAATTTAATCCCAATGAGTGTGAGGTGAGCTATTTAGAGTTAAGCACAAACAAATGTGGAGTATTGAAGAACAAAGGGAGCTTGGTGAAGCAGGCATTTGGCAACTTGCCTTCATTGTGCAGAATGATGGTGAGAGCTCACTTGCAGTATTTGTATACTGTTCTGATTCCCAACTATGAGAAATGTCACTAAATTAGAAAAGCGTACAGAAAAGGTTCACAAGGGTGTTACCAGGACTGAAGGCTCAAATTATAAAGAGAGACTGGATAGGCTGTGTTTTTTCCCCTGGAATGTAGGAGGCTAAGGGATACCAGAGACGTGGTAGGGTTGGCTGCAATTACATTTAAAAAGCTACTTGTACAGGTACATAGATAAGAAAGGTTTGGAGGTAAATGGGACTAACTATGAGATATCTTGGTTTTGTGGATGAGATGGGCCAAAATAACCTGTTTTCATGCTGCAATGTTCCTTGCTATCCAAGGGTCTATGAAAATTGGTGGAAAGCTGGATAAGGTGGTGAAAAAATATATGGCTATATGTTGTTCTTCCCTATTTCCTATTTGATCTTTTCATTTCTAGACTCAGAGTGACTTCCTTGTCATCTGTAATGTGGCAAAGATTTTGGAACTAGTTGTTCCGTTGATGGAGCATCCAAGTGAGACCTTCTTGGCCACTATAGAGGAAGACCTCATGAAACTTATCCTCAAACATGGAATGACGGTAAGAATCTAGGGTGGATATAAGTAAATAGGTTTGAACTACAAAATTTGGTTTCTGCAATGTGATGAGCTATACTGCAGAAGTTAATACAAGTCATGAGTACTAAAGCTTGCAAAGCAAATATTTTGTTAAGTTGAGATACCTATCAATAATGAGAGGATGAATGGCTTAATCTTGTTTCTAAGTTGGTCAACCACTGTAAAAAATGAAAAGAGAGACCAAATGCAGTTCAGAGTGTACTGCGCCTGAACTGGTAGGTAACTTTAGAGAAATGAAGGAGATTTGCTGGTGTTTGCAAAGTTGGCCTAGTGGCTGATGTCTTTGTATGGTCAGTGATTGGAAAGAAGCTCTTTGCATAATAGGATTGCTCTACTTTTTCTTAATGATAGTGATCTAAACTTGGGTATGTGTAGTTGTCATGATCATATGATTTCAGATCAGGCAAACAGGTCAAATTTCACCCTCAAAAATGTAGGTGGTATAGGAATAATGGAGAGCTAGTATAAACTAAAAGCTGCAATTTTAGCAAGATGTAGGAATTGAGACAGAGTCTAAATACATAAGTCTTCAAGAGAATCAAAGCATTTTGATGCTTTTTATTTTAAAGATTTTAAATTAATTTTATTGTTTACTTTAAATGTATCTTAATAAAAATGAAACCTTTAAAACAAAGAAAGGGCTAGAATCATAGAAAATTTATGATCGGGGAAGAATCTGGGCCCTCACAAGAAAATTGGAACAGGACTAGGTCAGCAGGCTCTTCAAGTCTGGTGCTCCATTCACTGAGATCATAGCTATCCTTGCTGGCTTACGAATCTCCCTACTGCAGGAATTACATCTTTCCTTTAGCCATCTCTAGTTCTCACAATTCTGTACCCTTTAGTTATCCCAAAAAAAACTAATTCTTTAGCATAACTAAAAGTTTCAGCCCCTGTTACATCCTCTTAAATTTCTTCTGCACCAACCCCAGTGGAAACGCATCTACCCTGTTATGTGCAGACCAGAACTCTACACAGTACTCAGGCTGTAGTGTATTTGAAATGGTTTACAGTTCCAGCGGAAGCCCTGCTTCAACTATTAAGAGCAACATCCCATATTCTTTGTTAACCACTTTATTGACCTTTTCAAGGTTGTTTAAAATCATTTCCTATACAAAGGTATAAAGGAGAAAGAAATTGTAAAATAAAAATAAAGAACAAATAATAAAAACACAATAAATACAAATACATAACATAGCTTGATTTTATGTCCATGAAGTGGTGCTAAGCTGTACATAAGGTGACACAGGAAATAGTAAAGTGGTGGTGGAGTTAGCGGGTGGAGGTGTTGATCAGCCTTACTACTTGGGGAAATTAACTGTTTTTGAATACCTAGCCTTCTTCCAGATGTAAGCTGGATGAACAGTCCATGAGCAAGGTGACTGGGATCCTTCATGATGTTGTTGGCCTTTTTCTGACGCCTTTTGAAAATCTGTGGACATAAAATCCAAAGTCCCATTGTGTTGTTCCTCCACCCCACTGAGTACCCTGCTGTATCCCTCTACATTTTTGCACATTCTAAGTTGCATTATCTTGCGCTTCTCTAGATTAAATTTCATTTTCCATGTGTTTTCATGTTTCAACCAGTGAAACAGTCTGTCTTGCTGCGGTCTAAAGCCTGATTTATACTTGTGCATTGCATCGACGCCATAGGTATCGCATACCCTACGCTGTACCCTACACAGGGTGACGTGCACCTCCAGAAAAGTTACTCATGCATCACGGCGACGCAGATTGCAACAACTGTGATTGGTCCGCTTGGTAGCATCGCATTTCCTCCTACGCATTTCTGGTTGCTTCTTCTCCGCCATGTCTGTAGGCTGTGCATATACCGATGCGAAGTAGATGTACCAAATTGTCAAATCTACCTGCCAACATGCAAAAATGTTTGAAATGCATTTCCTCGTCCATGTCTCTCACGAAGAAACTCAACACAGTGGCATGGAAACCTCACCACCAACTAGCGTTTTGGCACACACCAACACTTGCTCGCTACAGCATAGAGCGATACAGAAGTGAAAATCAGGGTTACGGCGCAGGCTGTGGTGTAGCCCCTATGCACAAGTATAAATCAGCCTTTAAGCTTGCTGTGTACATGGCCAACTTTTGTACCATCATCTTACTCCTCTCTTATGTATGTATGTTTTAGTCTAAGTTATTCATATATATAAGGAAAGTATTGGGCCAGTTACTGAGCTTTGTGGAGCAACCCTCCACTCACAGAAGAATTGCTCACGCAGTGCCTTTGCTTCCTGCCACTGATTCCATTTTGGAACCAGTTACTCATGGTTTGCTTCAGAACAATCATTTTTCTGTGGTTGGTGTCAGATGTGGGAGGTCCTGGAGTCCCCCGGTGTCCCGGACGGCCACATCTGCACCCAGTGCATCGAGATGCAATTCCTAAGGGACCGTGTTAGGGAACTGGAGCTGCAGCTCGATGACCTTTGTCTGGTCAGGGAGAGTGAGGAGGTGATAGAGAGGAGTTATAGGCAGGTGGTCACAGGAGACAGACAAGTGGGTCACAGTCAGGAGGGGGAAGGGGAAGAGTCAGGTACTAGAGAGTACCCCTGTGGCTTTACCCCTTGACGATAAGTACTCCTGTTTGAGTACTGTTGGGGGGGGACAGTCTACCTGGGGGAAGCGACAGTGGCCAAGCCTCTGGCACAGAGTCTCGCCCTGTGGCTCAGAAGGGTAGGGAAAGGAAGAGGCAGTAGTGATAGGGGACTCTATAGTCAGGGGTTCAGACAGGCAATTCTGTGGACGCAGGAAAGAAACTCGAATGGTAGTTTGCCTCCCAGGTGCCAGGGTCCGGGATGTTTCTGATTGCATCCAAGATATCCTGCGGTGGAAGGGAGAACAGCCAGAGGTCGTGGTACATATTGGTACCAATGACATAGGTAGGAAAAGGGAAGAGGTCCTGAAAGAAGACTACAGGGAGTTAGGAAGGAAGTTGAAAAGCAGGATCTTAAAGGTAGTAATCTCGGGATTACTGCCTGTGCCACAGGACAGTGAGAATAGGAATAGAATGAGGTGGAGGATAAATGCGTGGCTGAGGGTTTGAAGCAGGGGGCAGGGATTCAGATTTCTGGATCATTGGGACTTCTTTTGGGGCGGGTGTGACCTGTACAGAAAGGACGGGTTGCACTTGAATCCCGGGGGACCAATATCCTGGCTGGCAGGTTTGATAGAGCTGTTGGGGTGGGTTTAAACTAGTTGGGCAGGGGGGTGGGAATCAGAATGTGAGTGCAGGGATTAAGCTAGAAGGACAAGGGCATGATGCTAAGAGTTCTGAGTTGATGAGGAAGGACAGGCAGGGGACAGAACATAATTGTAGCCAGTTAAAGGGGTTGAAATGTGTCTATTTCAATGCTAGGAGTATTAGGAACAAGGAGGATGAACTTAGAGCATGGATCAGTACGTGGAACTACGATGTTGTGGCCGTTACTGAAACTTGGTTAGAGGAAGGGCAGGATTGGATGATGCAGGTCCTGGGGTTCAGGTGTTTTAAAAGGAATAGGGTGGGAGGTAGAAAAGGAGGGGGGGTGGCATTGCTGGTCAGGGATAGTATCACGGCTATAGAAAGGGAGGACGCTGCAGAAGGAGTGTCCACAGAGTCAGTCTGGGTGGAAGTCAGAAATAGGAAGGGATCAATCACTGTGCTGGGAGTAGTCGATAGGCCCTAAATAGCCCTCAGGACACTGAGGAGCAGATAAGCAGGCAGATTTTAGAATGGTGCAGGAAATACAGGGTAGTAGTTATGGGTGATTTCTACTTCCCTCATATTGACTGGCACCTCCTGAGTGCAAGGGGGATAGATGGGGCTGAATTTGTCAGGTGTGTTCAAGAAGGATTCCTGACTCAGTATGTGGACTGGCTGACAAGAGGAGAGGCTATACTGGATCTAGTTCTGGGTAATGAACCTGGTCAGGTAACAGACCTCTTGCTGGGGGAGCATTTTGGTGAGAGTGACCACAACTCCCTTAGCCTCAGCATAGCAATGGAAAAGGATGAAATCAGACGAAATGGTAAAGTGCTTAACTGGGGAAAGGCTAACTTTGAAGGGATGAGGCAGGAACGAGCGAGAGTAAATTGGAAACAGATGTTCAAAGGGGAAAGCACAGAAGTAATGTGGGAGAAGTTTAGGGACCACTTGAGCTGGGTTCAGGATAGGTTTATCCCACTGAGGCAAGGAAAAAATGGTAGGAAAAAGGAACCATGGCTGATGAAACATGTGAGGCAACTTGTCAAGAGGAAAAAGGAAGCATATGTTAGACATAAGAAGCAGGAAGTAGGAGGGGCTTATGAGAAATATAGGGTAGCCAGGAAGGAGCTAAAGAAAGGACTTAGTAGAGCTCGAAGGGGGCATGAGAAGGCCTTGGCATGTAGGATTAAAGAGAACCCCAAGGCGTTCTATGCGTATGTGAAGAATAGGGGGATGATGAGAACGAAGGTGGGACCACTAAAGGATAAAGAGGGCAACATGTGCCTGGAAGTGGAGAAGGTTGGGGAGGACCTAAATGAATACTTTGCTTCAGTATTCACAAGTGAAAAGGATCTTGATCAGGATGAGGTCGAAGTAGAGCAGGCCTGTGTGCTGGACAATGTGGAGATTAAGGAAGAAGTAGTGCTGGATCTTCTTAAAAACATTAAGATTGATAAATTCCCCAGGGCCAGATATGATACACCCCAGGTTGTTGTGGGAATTGAGAGAAGAGATCGCAGGAGCATTAGCCATGATCTTTGAATCCTCTTTGGCAGCAGGGGAAGTGCCGGAGGACTGGAGAATGGCAAATGTAGTTCCCTTGTTTAAAAAAGGTAATAGGGAGAAACCTGGGAACTGTAGACCAGTGAGTCTTACGTCGGTGGTCTGCAAACTACTGGAAAGGATTCTTAAGGATCGGATCTACGAGCATTTGGAGAAGTACAGTCTACTCATGGATAGTCAACATGGTTTTGTGAAGGGAAGATTGTGCCTCACGAGCCTTATTGAGCTTTTTGAAGAGGTAACAAAAGAAATTGATGAAGGTAGGGCAGTGGATGTGGTCTACATGGACTTTAGCAAAGCATTTGACAAGGTCCCTCATGAGAGACTCATCCAGAAAGTCATGAGGCATAGGATAAGTAGAACCTTGGCTGTTTGGATAAAAAATTGGCTTAAAGGAAGAAAGCAGAGGGTAGTTGTGGAAGGAAAGTATTCTGCCTGGAGGTCGGTGACTAGTGGAGTGCTGCAGGGATCTGTCCTGGGACCCCTGCTATTTGCAATTTTTATAAATGACCTGGATGTAGAGGCAGAAGGATGGGTGAGTAAGTTTGCAGATGACACGAAGATTGGAGGAGTTGTGGATGGAGCTGTAGGTTTTCGAAGGTTACAGGAGATATAGACAGGCTGCAGAGTTGGGCAGAAAAATGGCAGATGGAGTTCAATCCGGACAAGTGTGAGGTGATGCATTTTGGAAGGACAAACCAGAAGACAGAGTGCAGGATTAATGGTCAGTCACTTAAGAGTGTGGATAAACAAAGGGACCTTGGGGTTCAAATCTATACATCCCTCAAGGTCACTGTACAGGTTGATAGGGTAGTTAAGAAGGTCTATGGGATGCTAGGCTTCATTAACGGGGATTGAGTTCAAGAGTTGAGAGGTCATGTTGCAACTCTACAAATCTCTGGTGAGACCGCACTTTTGTGTTCAATTCTGGTCACCTCATTATAGGAAGGATGTGGAAGCTATGGAGAGGGTGCAGAGGAGATTTACCAGGATGTTGCCTGGTTTAGAGAACAAGTCATATGAAGCAAGGTTAGCGGAGCTGGGACTTTTCTCTTTGGAGCGTAGAAGAATGAGAGGGGACTTGATAGAGGTCTACAAGATTATGAGAGGCATAGATGGGGTGGATAGTCAGTACCTCTTTACTAGGGCATCAATAGCAAACACCAGAGGGCATATGTACAAAATTAAGGGAGGGAAGTTTTGGAGGAGACATCGGGGTAAGTTTTTTACAGAGTGTTAAAATCATCCCTGGAATGATTTGCCAGGGATGGTGGCGGAGGCTAAAACATTAGGGGTATTTAAGAGCCTCTTGGACAGGCACATGGATGAAAGAAAAATGGAGGGTTATGGGGTAGTGCGGGTTTAGTACTTTTTTTAAAGGATTATATGGGTCAGTACAACATGGAGGGCTGAAGGGCCTGTACTGTGCTGTAGTGTTCTATGGTTCTGTGGTTTTATCCTTTTATCTTTTTGACCAGCTTTCCACATGCAATCTTGTAAGAAGCCTTGCTATTATCAGCCTTTTTGATGTTATTGCTCTTGTCACTCATCATTACCTGCTCATAGAAAGGCCACATTAGTCAGGCATGATCTTCCCTTAACATATCCATGCTGACTGTCCCTGATTACCCTGTGTCTTTCTAAATGTAAGTTCTTTCGAACGAATTGCATTAGATTGTCCACCAACAGCCTGGTTTTTTTTTGTTTTATCCCATCCATCCTTTCTAAGCAAGGCAAACAGTTGTCTACTCCTGTGGTCCCAATCCTGTAACCAGGAAGTGTTGAAAAATGGCATTCAGGGTTCTGCAGTGTCATCGTAGCCTGGAATTATTTCATTCAGGTCGACAAATTGCCTGCATTCAAGCTAATAAACCACCTCTCTTACTATGTTTATTTCACTTTGTTTCACATTCATCTTTATTTAACTGTAGCAAAGGCATGATTTTGTTCTTTTGTGAACACAAAGTCAAAATATTCTTGAAGAACTTTATCCTCATCCTCCAACTCTACCCTCTTTGCAGTGTACTGCTGATGCAAAATAACAAATATCAAGAAATATAAGACAATTATAATAAATCTGATTCTTAATTCTTATTTAGCACTGTTTTAGTTATCCTCATGGTCCTTATGAACTTATAAAGGAAAGCCTATTTAAGACGGAGATGAGTAGGAATTTCATCACTTGGAGGGATTCACCACATAAAGCTGTAAAGGTGGAATAATTCAAAACAGACTTTGACACACATTTGAATTATAAGAGTATTAAGGAGCATTGGGAGAAACTTGGAAAGTGGTGTTTAAGCCAAGATTTTGGAGCAGTCTCAGGAGGCCTGTTTGCCTGCTGTTCCTGTTTATTCTTTAGATTTTTTAATCTTACCTGCTGTTATTTTATTATATTCTCTCATTGTTTTTAAGGAATTTCCATGTTTAATTTCATTGCTGTATTTTTGATACTCTTTTTTGGCTGTCTGATATATTATTTGTATCCCACCTAAGCTTCTCTCTTACAATTCCTACTTTGTGGGAACGTGCCCCACGTTGCTCTGACAGTGACTTACTGTATATAACTGTTCCCATTAAGCTCCGACAAATAAAAAATCACTTTATTTTAATTTAAAACTTTCACTCCTATTTCATCTTGATCCTTTTCTGGTATATTTATCTATCACGTGTGTTCTTTTCTGAAATGCCAAATCTAATTGTGTTATGGTAACTTCCTGAGAACAGCCCTCATAGAGACTTATAACACTACAGCAGGTCCTTCGAACCCTCTTGTCTGTGCTGACGCATTAATCTGCCCAGTTCCATTGTCCTGCACCCTCCATACCCTTCTTGTAACCATATAACAATTACAGCACGAAAACAGGCCATCTCGGCCCTTCTAGTCTGTGCCGAACGCTTACTCTCTCCTAATCCCACTGACCCGCACTCAGCCCATAACCCTCCATTCCTTTCCTGTCCATATACCTATCCAATTTTGCTTTAAATGACAATACCGAACCTGCCTCTACCACTTCTACTGGAAGCTCATTCCACACTCTCTGAGTAAAGAAATTCCCCCTCATCTTACCCTTAAACTTTTGCCCCCTAAGTCTCAACTCATGTCCTCTTGTTTGAATCTCCCCTACTCTCAATGGAAAAAGCCTATCCACGTCAACTCTAACTATCCCCCTCATTATTTTAAATACCTCTATCAAGTCCCCTTCAACCTTCTACGCTCCAAAGAATAAAGACCTAACTTGTTCAGTCTTTCCCTGTAACTTAGGTGCTGAAACCCAGGTAACATTCTAGTAAATCTTCTCTGTACTCTCTCTATTTTGTTGACATCTTTCCTATAATTCGGTGACCAGAACAAGAAATATTCTAATTCCCTGACCAGGAATCGAACCTGGATCATGGCGGTGAGAGCGCCGAATCCTAGCCACTAGACCACCCGGGAAGCTTTGTATGTATCCAAATTTCTCTTAAATGTTGAAATCAACCCAGCATCCACAACTTGCACTGGAAGCTTGTTCTACATTCTTGCCATCCTCTGAGTAAAGAAGTCGTTCCCCCCCACCGGTTCCCCTTAAGCATTTCACCTTTCACCCTTAACCCATGACCTGTAGTTGTAGTGTCATTCAACCTTGGTGGAAAAAGCTTACTTGCATTTACCCTATCTGTACTCCTCATAATTTTGTATCAAATCTCCCCTCAATCTTCAGTGTTTCAGGGAATAATGTCCTAATCTATTCAACCTATCCCTGTAACTCAGGTCCTCAAGTCCCAGCAACATCCTTGTAAATTTTTTCTGTAGTCTGGAAGTCTTATTTACATCTTTCACACTGATACTCTTTACATCTCAGCTTAATTCTCTAAAAATTCTGATTTATAATTTCCACTATCTCGCACTTTTTGAGCTTACTACAAAGATAACAATCTGAAATCCATGTCAACTTCCCAGCACCATAAAACGCACCCCTCCACATGTGCCTGCACACACAAAAAATGTCCAGGCTGACTTTAAACCTTGCTTTTGAACAGAACCATCAAATCTCTCTGAGGATGTGTGTTCCTGTCTGTGGAGTTGCCACCTCTCTGGCCCACCCAGGTCCCACCTCTCCCATAACAGCTCTTAGTATCATAAAATCCTGAAGCCTTCCATCCTATAATGCCTTTCTAACTGTACCTTCATCTGCACTGTCCTGCTATGATGTACCATGGCACAAGGAATCAGGAGTGCCTTGATCTTGATTTGGCATGAACTGGGCAGCATGTTTTCTGAAAACATCAATAGATTTGGAGAAAGTGTGAACAGGTTTTACTATATAATATTGACAGTAAAAGACTTAAGTAACATGGAAATAATTAGGTTTCAACTGTTTATCCACTCATATATCTGCACAATGGTTAAAAAAAAAAAGCTATATTTATTGCCCATCTCTTGTCTTGGCTGTCATAGTGTGGGGTGACCTCCTTGAGCTTCTGAGGTCTGTGTGGTGAAGGTATTTGCATGGTGCTGCAGACTGTGATTTTCGAGATTTAGGCCAGTATTAATTAAGGAGCTATCAGGACACTTACTAATCTGGAGGGGCAAGGTCTGCAAGTGGTGATGTTTCCATGCTCCAGCTGTGCTTGGCCTTGTGTGTGTGGGAGGTGCTACTGGAGTGATGAAGAAGGATAACTAGTGCATTTAAAAATGGTACTCACTAACCAAGGTGTACTAGTTTTTGAAGGAGTAAATATTTAAGATAATAAAAGTGCTGCCAAACTAGATGCTGTTGTGCATTTTTTCAGGCAGTGAACAATATTGCACCATGCTTCTAACTGGTGCCTGGTGAAAAGGTTACATTGAACTTTTTGTGAAAAAGAACTGGATTGGCTATAGCTGTGGTATTGTATCTAATCAGAGTATAGCACTTTAGAAAGGGTCAAGGGTTCTTGAAGATGCAGAAAGAACAGCAATAGGAATAAAGGTTTTCAACTACAAGATTATCCAGGAGAAATTGAATCTCCTCTTCATGGAGCAAAGACAGTTAAAATCAGTTTAATATGGAATCAAGTTGGATAAGAGAAAGGGGAGTGTTTCCATGGATGTTTCAAGAACTGGAGCAAAGATTAAAGAGAATGAAAGACACTTGAAGTTATGAGCATAAATATACATACACATCTTGGTGACAATCTGGAGCAGAAGGATACAAGTCAAGGGTTTATAAAGAGAATCAGGTAGACATTTGAGAATGATCTTCTTGGCTACACATTCAGCTACTTTTAGTTCTGGGCAGCCTTTGAGAAATTGGGAAGAAATTGGAGGGAAAGAGAACTGATGATAATAATACTAAATAGATTGCTCCATAAGGAGTCAGTATGTACGCATGGCCAGTTAATATCCTATGCTATAATATTTTTGTTATATAACAGAGGGTTATTAGTGGGAGAATATCAACCAGCGATTTCCTGACCAGATGTTTGACCTAAGCCTTGACACTTCATGATGTCCAGAATTGATATTGAGGGATGCTAGGGCTGTTCTCAACAGCTTGTATATCATTTCTGATGTGCCATCTGTCCTGCCACTGAGAAAAGAAGTACGCAGCAATTATGAAGGAAGAGGACTGAGTTATAGTGATCATTTTCTGAGAGTGGGATTGTACTGATCTCTTCTTAACTAGTCTGGTATAGCCCCTCTCCCATTCCAATTTAATATCTAGTACAAATTTTCTCATGAGAGGAGTTCATTATTGGGCTGGCCTGTTGATACTCTTTATTGAATCAATTTTTTTTATCAGGAGTCTGTCTATAAAGTGGCATTGTAGAGGTCATAGGCAGTTGTCTATCGTAGTGCGGGTGAAGGACAGCATTGAAACGTATCAGAACAAGGCTATTTTAGATCCTCAGGTTCCTCTGCAATTAATTCTGAATATGACTAATCTGTTTTCACACTCTACCCATGTCTAACTCATATTCCTCAATTACATTCTCTAATAAAAATCTGTCTCGGTCATGAAAGTTCCAGTTGACTCACTGCTCTTTAGGTGGCTTGTTGGAAGTGATGGTAAGATTTTCTGGGAGACTCGTATAAATAAAATCTTTTGAAGATCACAAAGGACAATTGGGTATGTTGAGGTTGTGTTTTTAACCAGCCTGGAGTATGAAATGTTGGGTTTGGCTAGTGCCATCCACTCTTCTTTGGAAGAGGGCTGATCATTTATTACTGGGTAACTTGAAGAAAGCTGTTCCCATTTACAAATGCTTCAAAAATTTAAAATTTTGGGTTAAAAAAAGAGGTTTTCCTGTTTCTCTGCAACTTGCTACTTATAACAGTGGTGCCACAGTGGTGTGGTTGATAGGACCGCTACCTCAATGCCAAAAATTTTCATTCTAAATCGAGTTTACATATGACTGCCTGGGTTTCCCCGGTTTCCCCCGTGCTCCAGTTTCCTTCATAGCCAAAGTGTAGGTTAATTAGCTATTACAAATTGCCAGTAGTATCAAAGGGAATTGTGAAATTTAGGGAAAGCTGATAGAAGTATGGAAAGAATAAAATGAGAACTCGATAACTGGTATGGACTTGGTGGACCGATTGTCCTGTTCCTTGCTGATTAGCTGTGGTGGAAGTGGTCATTCGGAGCCTTTAACCAGGAACTGACTGGCATTTGAGGAAGATGAATTAGCGGAGCTGTGGGGATAAAGCAAGTAATGACATGGGCCGGAGGGCCTGTAATGTGCTGTAGAGTTCTATGTTCTATGTAATGTAATTTCCAAAGTTTGCATTACTTGATGGGCTGAATGGCCACCTCCTGTGGCATGACCGTATTGTGATTCTCACTCGAGTTGTTTGTATGCTCACCCTACGGCTCTTTGCCCTGCCTTGCTACTAATGTCATTTCCACAAATGCTGTGCAAAGCAGAGCAGCCCTATCTTTGTTCCGTAGGTTCTCCCAACATGCTGACGTATAAAACTTTACTATTTACAGTGTTGAGGATCTGCAGTGTCTTGCTTTTGTAAAATGTTTTTCCGTCTTTAACTCTGCAACAACTTATTTATGTGAAGGTTGTACTTTGTTCAGTTTGAACAGTAATAATAAACATTTCAGTGCTACTTTAGAGCAGAGTCCATTCGATGACTTGTCGTGTACATGATGACTATTAAGAGTTGGTTTATTTAGTACTTTTGTGTAATGGTATTCATCTTGTTTTCTGACAGGTCGTGCAGCATTGTGTGAGCTGTCTGGGAGCTGTAGTGAACAGAGTAACTCACAACTACAAGTTTGTCTGGGCCTGTTTCAATAGGTATTATGGTAAGCAGGCTTACTGAACCAGAGGTTCTCCTCAGTAGCATATGTATGGTCAGTGCAGTAACATTTCCACCTTATTCAGCCAAAATTAATTTCAGCAGATTAAAGTACTGTTCTTGCACCTCTGCTAATAATTTATATTGTTATTTTGCCATTCTACTTGTTTGGTCTATACACTAATGGTTCTAATTCACCCAAGCCATTTCCCAGCCTTTTTAATCTAATTTCCACAATTTATCTTTTTAATCTATTGCTCCTCATAATTACCAAGCTTTGCTCATTTGCTGTTCTGCGCCTTACCCCAACTTCTCGTGCAGTCAATCTTCATTATCTATCGGGGTAGGAGCACAAACTTGCTATGGGTAATATAAGGCACAGATACTACTGGACCCTCTCCTTCATACCTAATATACCCTCAAATAAAAAGTAAAAATATGGCCTATTATATTCCAAAGTATTAGTACATTGGTACCCAAAAAGAAGTTACTTCAACTTAAAAATTACTTCCATTGAAACTTGGAAACTATGATCAGTTTTGAAGTCACAAAGTAAGCTCTCTAAACAAGGGCATGAGTACATAACAGGTAGCCACTTGGCACAGTGATCTACAGACTGAAATCTATACTTACACAGTGAGTGATTAGTACCTTATAGAGCTCAGACATGAATAGCAAAACAGCAGCTAAAGAGGACTGGGTGTATTACACCTTATTTGCGGTATGTGGAATAGTTAACTGGGCCAAGCTTATCTAAGTGGGCCTGCAACCCTAGTGAGGGTCCTCCCAAGCGCCTTCTATGTCTTTTACTAGTAGAACAGTACAGGACAAGAACAGGTCCTTCAGCTTGTCGTGTCTGTGCCAACCATGATGCCAGTCTAAACTAATCCCATCTGCCCACTCTGCTCTCTGCCTGGTCATGCATCAATCTAAATGCCTTTTAGTCATTATTATTGTATCTACTTCCACCACCTTCGCTGATACTGCATTCCAGGCCCCCTGCCACTCTCAGATGATAGGTTAACATACCTAGAATTTCCTTGCTTCCCGGTTTTATTATTCTTAACAAATGATTGGCAAACACTTTTGTATTTTAGTTGAGCAGTTTCTAATTGGTGAAAATTTTCATTTATTGCTTTATTGTTCATGCTGCCAGCCCATGAGCCAACTGAGTGGATGTCAGCTGTCCATTTATACTGATCTACATACACTAAACCCATCTTTTCCCACCTTCCTATTCCTTCCCCATACGCCTCTCCAGACTGTACCTCTCACATACACAACAGCCAATGAACCTCCACGTGGTATTGGGTTAAGGGTAGAAACTGAATACCCACACAATTACAAGGAAAGCATGCTAACTCCAATAAATGGCACCAAAACTCATGATTGAATCTGGGTCACTGGAGCTGTAAGGTAACAACTCTACCAGCTGCATTAGTCTTCTGCCCAGGGCTTTCCTATTGCTTTAAAACAGCTGCTGCTGCAAACTATCTAGTCTTAGAAATTTGTCAATTTCATTCCCTTTTTTTTGGTTGCAGTTTCATTTTCCAAATTGGCATTAGTTTCCTTGGGATATCTGACCAACAAACTTCCAGCCTTATTCTGTAATGTTACACTTAAACACATTAATTATGTGGCATATTTGCATATCCTTCTTACATTGCATTGCAATATCACTATTATTAATTTTCAAGGTACCTTCATGTTCTCTGCCATTCTATTTTTACTAACTGTAAAACTTTTGTGCTTGTCTTTGTATCCTTGCAAGCTTATTTTCATACTCCCTTTTTGTAGCTATTATTACTTGTTTTGTCATCTTTTGCTGTTCTCCAGTTGCCTGGATTTTGTATTTATATATATATTTTTTAATTTTAGCTTAATATTGTACTTATTTATTTAATCCCTGCTATAATTTTATGCAAGTAGGCTGCTTTTTCCTCAGGGGTATAAAGTGGTTCGATATACTAATTTAATTTTTAATAGTATTTGCTATTAGTTGATTTACACCATATACTGTTGCTAAAGTCTCATCATGTGGAAGTCAACAAATCTAGAATCTTGGTTGGCATTTTGCGTTCCATTGCTTTGAGCAAAACCTTGAACTTAATCATGTGATCACCATTAGATAAATGTTCATGTACTGTTAGACTGTTAACTAAATCTGGCACATTGCTGGTTATTAAATCTTATATGGTCTGTCTCGTTGCTTCTAGGGCATAGTGTACAGAAAGGTATCCAGAATATGTTAAAGAAATTCTGCCCTGAGATAGTCTGCTTATCTAAATCAAAATGAATGTTAAAATCCCATATTAAAACCATGTGCCTTTGTTCCATGTTTATCTTCTAAATTCTATATTTTTACATTCTAACACTTATGCCACTGGGAGCCTACACATAGAGCTTGAATCTTTTTGTTTTTTTACTTTGGTGATCAATATTGGTTAATTTTGGTTGTTAAAAATCGTCAGTCAATAAAGCATCAACTTTTGGTATCTTTCGACTTTTATAAGCTCAACTTAATCAAAATAAAAAAGTCATGGCTGATGTGATATTTCTGTGCACTGATTCTGCAAGCTACATGGTGAAGCTGTTCTGTGATACGAAATCTGCTTACCCTGATTGTAGAGAAACACCCATGCAGGACACCAGATAGACACAGTGATAAAGTCTGGCCTTAACTCTACTTTGTTTAAGAAGGTAGTGGAATTCATCTTTCATACAGACACTGACTTCAGTACCCAAGTATGTATGATTATAGTAAACTTGGCAATCTGTCAGGCCATGGTTTATGATCAAATGTGATTTCAGCAGTTGCAATATCTCATTGATTTGCTTTACTAAAGCTATTAGCTGCTTGAATACTGGAGACCCATTCACAGAATTTATTCTGGGTGACACAGGCATTGGAGTAAAACCTGTGTGAACATCCTCTGCAAAATCACTATCTTTGTTACCCATCCCATTGCTGCCCACCCCAAGTTTCTGGATTCTCATGCCTGACCTCAGTGACAAATACATTGGCCAGTAGCATAGTGTAATTTTGAAAGCCATATGAAGGGTTCTGAAAGTAGATTCTGCATGGTTGCTAATTATTGCTGAAACTTGGGTTCAGTAAGGATGTTCTTTATTTCTTACCAGTTAACCCTGAAAAACCAAAGTCCAATTCATACCCAACCCACTACCATTTCTTAATTTTGTGTTTATAATCATGATAGCTTGCACACCTCTTGATATATTCTCTCTGATAGTTGATATAAATTATATACTGATGTTTATTTCTAAATAATAGGAGCAGAATTCCACCATTTGGCTGATCTGCTTCCTCAGCAAGACTGTTGTCACTAACCACCTGTCCCTTGATCCTTTTAGTAACCAACAATCTATCAGTCACTGTTGTGATTGTATTCAGAAGCTAGTTTCCATAGCTTTGCATGGTGAATTACAAAGATACACTACTCTTAGAGTGAAAAAGTTCTCATTTGTGTTCTAAGTGACCAATCTTTGGTTCCAGGCACTTCAGCAAAACATTGTTACTGCACCTACCCTGTCACATTGTATAAGAATTTGCATCTTTCAATAGCAGGGAAGCAGTCATGGTTCAATGTCAAGGTTAGGAATCAGAGAACATAGAATAGTACAGCACATTGCAGGCCCTTCAGCCCACAATGTTGTGCCAACCCTCAAACCCTGCCTCCCATATAACCCCCCGCCACCTTAAGTTCCTCCATATACCTGTCTAGTAGTCTCTTAAACTTCACTAGTGTATCTGCCTCCACCACTGACTCAGGCAGTGCATTCCACGCACCAAACACTCTCTGAGTGAAAAACCTTCCTCTAATATCCCCCTTGAACTTCCCTCTCCTTACCTCAAAGCCATGTCCTCTTGTACTGAGCAGTGGTGCCCTGGGGAAGAGGCGTAGGCTGTCCACTCTGTCTGTTCCTCTTAATATCTTGCACACCTCTATCATGTCTCCTCTCATCCTCCTTCTCTCCAAAGGGTAAAGCCCTAGCTCCTGTAATCTCTGATCATAATCCATACTCTCTAAACCAGGCAGCATCCTGGTAAATCTCCTCTGTACCCTTTCCAATGCTTCCACATCCTTCCTATAGTGAGACAACCAGAGCTGGACACAGTACTCCAAGTGTGGCCTAACTAGAGTTTTATAGAGCTGCATCATTACATCGCGTCACTTAAACTCTATCCCTCGACTTATGAAAACTAACACTGTGGACATGTACCGCCAGATCCCTCTGCTCCTCCACACTACCAAGTATCCTGCCATTTACTTTATACTCTGCCTTGGAGTTTGTCCTTCCAAAGTGTACCACCTCACACTTCTCCAGGTTGAACTGCATCTGCCACTTCTCAGCCCACTTCTGCATCCTATCAATGTATCTCTGCAATCTTTGACAATCCTCTACACTATCTACAACACCACCAACCTTTGTGTCGTCTGCAAACTTGCCAACCCACCCTTCTACCCCCACATCCATTCAGCTGCTTCATTTGAGGCACTGTACATGGATCTGTCACAGCATGCATTCGATATGCGTAAAATGTGACTTCAGTAATGGACTGTTAGTTATGTTACTTGTAGATCTGATGGTCTCACGTTCACAAGTGCTAAGAGTTGTCTAAGTTTTTCTTGCAAAGTCAAAGACTTCATTGCTTGGATCATTTACCAGGTCGTTGATGATGCTTAGGGTTTTTAAGGTCCTTTGGAGTGTTTCGTTGGTGTTCATGTTGCAGATATCAGGAAAGTCGACTGTACTTCCTTAGAAGGTTGGCGTCATTCAATGTCTAGTGAGATGCTGAAGATGTTCTATAGGTCAGTTGTGGAGAGCGCCCTCTTCTTTGTGGTGGCGTGTTGGGGAGGAAGCATTAAGAAGAGGGACGCCTCACGTCTTAATAAGCTGGTAAGGAAGGCGGGCTCTGTCGTGGGCAAAGTACTGGAGAGTTTAACATCGGTAGCTGAGCGAAGGGCACTGAGTAGGCTACGGTCAATTATGGAAAACTCTGAACATCCTCTATATAGCACCATCCAGAGACAGAGAAGCAGTTTCAGCGACAGGTTACTATCGATGCAATGCTCCTCAGACAGGATGAAGAGGTCAATACTCCCCAATGCCATTAGACTTTACAATTCAACCGCCAGGACTTAAGAATTTTTTAAAAGCTATTATTAATGCTTTTTGAGATAGTGATTTAGATGCATATCATATTTTTTACTGAGTTAAGTATTGTATGTAATTAGTTTTGCTACAAGAAGTGTATGGGACATTGGAAAAAAAAAGTTGAATTTCCCCATGGGGATGAATAAAGTATCTATCTATCTATCTATCTATTCAAAGTAGGGCTTGCACATGGAGCTACTCAAGCTATGCCAGCTTTGCTCATTGCTTTACAACTGATTCTCATGGCATCCTGGAAATGGACATTGTGATTGGGTTTCTGAACTTAAGTTGAGCATTAGAATTCTGCTGTTTGCAAATAAAGAACTGCATAGCACGTTGGCTCTGTTAGCCAAGAGGTACCCAAGAGTTTCTAAGTGAGATTTGCTTTGGTTTTGACCTTAGTTTCACTATTCTGCAAGTATTGCAGTAAGTCATGATGCAGTCAAGAGCATGCTTGTAATATTCATTTAACTAAATAATTCCACTGTCAGCAGCTAAAAGTTCATTGTGCACCTCATATATCAAATTAGCCAACAAAGGAAAATCTGTTATGGCCTTCCACTGGGGTCAGTCACAGTACTAGCCCCTTCTGTACATTGTATATGCTAATGATGTGTCTCACTCAAAAATGTGGTTCTTCACTTATATTAAGAATCTAGTTTCAGTTTGCTCACGATGAGGGCACCTGATGTTTTCCTTATTTGTTTGTGAGGTGTGGATATCACTGGAGATGTTAGAAATTTTGTGTCTCCCTAATTGGCCCTGAATTTGTACAGCACTTCAATGACAGGCTTAGAGTCCATAAGACAAGAGCAGAATTAGACCATTCATCCTATTGTCTGCTCCGCCATTCAACCGTGATTGATTTTTTTAACCCTCTCAACCCTAGTCTCCTGCCTTCTCCAGTGGCCATGCCTCTGATACTGAGTCTGGCCTTTGGCTCAGAAGAATAGAGAACTGAAGAGGGTGGCAACAGTAATAGGGGATTCTATAGTCAGGAGAAAATTTAGACGATTCTGTGGGCGCAAAAGAGAAAACAGGGATTGTAGTTTGCTCCCAGGTGCCAGGGTCCAAAATGTTTCAGGGCATGTCCACGATATTCTGAAAAGGGAGAGTGAGCAACCAGAAGTTTTATATATTGGTATCAACGACATGCATCAGTATCGCAATGAAATAAAGGGTATTACCAAGGGAAGAGGCGAGCTTGCTCATATGGATTGGAGGAGGATGCTGGCAGGGATGACGGCAGAGCAAAGGTGACTGAAGTTTCTGTTAATAGTTCACAAGGCGCAGGATAGATATGTCCCACAGAGGAAGAAGTTCTCAAATGGCAGGGGAGGCAACCGTGGCTGACAAAGTTAAGGACAGCATAAAAGCCAAGGAAAGGGCATATAAGCAAAAGTGAGTAGGATGTTGGATGATTGGAAAAATTTTTAAATCCAAAAAAAAAGGCAACTAATAAAGCTTCAAGAAGGGAAAAGATGAAATATGAGGGCAGACTAGCTGATGATATAAAGTAGGATACCAAAAGTTTTTTTCAGTTATATACGGAGTAAAAGGGAGGTGAGAGTTGATATTCAACCACTGGAAAATGATGTTAGTGAGGTAGTAATGGGGGACAAAGAATAGGCACTTTGCATCTGTCTTCACTGTGGAAGACACTGGCAGGCAGAGGTCCATGAGTGTCAGGGAGCAGGAGTGAGTGCCATTGCTATTAAAGGAAAAAGTGCCAGACAGACTCAAAGGTGTTAAGGTGGATGAGTCATCTGGGCCAGATAGACTACATACCAAGTCCTGAGAGAGATTGCTGAAGAGATAACAGGTGCATTGGTCATGATCTTTCAAGAATCTCTTGATACCAGCATGGTCCCGGAAGATTGCAAATTGTCATTTCACTCTTTAAGAAGGGACGAAGGCAAAAGAAAGGAAATTATAGGCCATTTAGCTTAACCTCAGTTGGTGGGAAGTATTGGAATCTATTTACAAACAAAATCTGCAGATGCTGAAAATCCAAGCAGCACACACCAAATACTGGAGGAACTCAGCAGGCCAAACAGAATACAAGGTATTGTTCCTATGACCTAAGCGTGATGAGGCCACACTTAATTTGGAGGATCAACAACTCAAGAACTTGTATTCCGTTTGGGTAGCCTCCAATCTGATGGCATGAACATCCATTTCTCAAACTTCCAGTAATGACGCGCTGCCCCTTCCTTCACCATTTCCCATCCACTTTTCCCTCTCTCACCTTACCTCCTTGTCTGCCCATCGCATCCCTCTGGCTTTCCACCCCCCCCCCCCCCTTTTTGTTTCTTCCATGGTCTTCTGTCTTATTCACCAACTTCCCAGCTCTTTACTTCATCTTTACTCCAGGTTTTACCTATCACCTTGTGTTTATCTCTCCTCTACCCTCACCTTTGAAATCTACTACTCAGTTTTTTCTCCCATTCTGCCAAAGAGTTTCAGCCCAGAACGTTAACTACTCTTTTCCTGGATGCTGCCTGGCCTGCTGAGTTCCTCCAGCGTTTTGTGTTTTTTGGAGTCTGTTATTAATGATAAGGTTTTGAGGTACTTGGAGACTAGTGACAAAAAGAAAGTTAAAGTCAGCATGGTTTCTGTAAAGAAAATCTTGCCTGACAAATCCATAAGACCATAAGATATAGGAGCAGAAGTAGGTCATTTGGCCCATTGAGTCTGCTGCACCATTCAGTCATGGCTGATCCAATTCTTCCAGTCATCCCAACTCCCCTGCCTTCTCCCCATACCTTTTCATGCCCTGGCTAATCAAGAACTTATCTATCTCTGCCTTAAATGCACCCAGTGACGTAGCCTCCACAGCCACTCGTGGCAACAGATTCCACAGATTTACCACCCTCTGACTAAAGTAATTTCTCCGCATCTCTGTTCTAACTGGACGTCCTTCAATCCTGAAGTTGTGCCCTCTTGTCTAGACTCCCCTACCATGGGAAATAACTTTGCCATCTGTTCAGGCCTTTTAATATTCGGAATGTTTCCAGCAGATCCCCCCTCATTCTCCTGAACACCAGGGAATACAGCCCAAGAGCTGCCAGATGTTCCTAATACAGTAACCTTTTCATTCCTGTAATCATCCCAGTGAATCTTCTCTGAACCCTCTCCAATGTCAGTATATCCTTTCTAAAATAAGGAGCCCAAAACTGCACACAATATTCCAAGTGAGGTCTCACGAGTGACAGACAGACAGACATACTTTATTGATCCCGAGGGAAACTGGGTTTCATTATAGTCGCACCAACCAAGAATAGTGTAGAAATATAACAATATAAAACAATAAATATTTAAATAATAATAAGTAAATTATTCCAAGTGGAAATAAGTCCAGGACCAGCCTATTGGCTCAGGGTGTCTGACACTCTGAGGGAGGAGTTGTTAAGTTTGATGGCCACAGGCATGAATGACTTCCCATGACGCTTAGTGTTGCATCTCAGTGGAATGAGTCTCTGGCTGAATGTAATCCTGTGCCTAACCAGTACATTACGGAGTGAATGGGAGACATTGTCCAAGATGGCATGCAACTTGGACAGCATCCTCTGTCCAAGTGTCTTATAGAGCTTCAACAGAACATCCCTGCTCTTATATTCTATACCTCTAGAACTGAGTGCCAACATTGCATTTGCCTTCTTCACCACCGACTCAACCTGGTGGTTAACCTTTGCTCCACCCATGCTAATAACTTCCCTGTAATTTCATGGGCTCTTATCTTGCTATCATGTGCGGCATCTTATCAAAGGCCTTCTGAAAATCCAAGTACACCACATCTACCACAACTCCTTTGTCTACCCTGCTTGTAATTTCCTCAAAAAATTGCAGTAGGTTTGTCTGGCAGGATCTTCCTTTCAGGAAACCATGCTGGCTTTGGCCTACCTTGTCATGTAGGTACGCTGTAATCTCATCTGTAACAATCGACTCCAACCACTGATGTCAGGCTAACAGGTCTATAGTTACCTTTCTGCTGCTTCCTACCCTTCTTAAATAGTGGAGTAACATTTGCAATTTTCCAGTCATCCGGTACAATGACAGAATCTATTGATTCTTGAAAGATCATCATTAACGCCTTCACCATATCTCCAGCTACTTCCTTTAGAACCTGAGGGTGCATTCCATTAGGTCCAGGAGATTTATCCACCCTCAGACCATTAAGCTTCCTGATCACCTTCTCAGTCGTAATTTTCTCTGCACATACTTCACTTCCCTGACACTCTTGAATGTCTGGTATACTACAGATGTCTTCCACTGTGAATACTGATGCAAAATGCGCATTCAGTTCCTCTGCCATCTCTGCATCGTTCATTACAATATCTCCAGCGTCATTCTGTATCGGTCCTATATCTACCCTGGACAGTCTATGACCCTTTATATACTTATAAAGGGGCTGCTTAACAATATAAGATCTATGGTGTTACAGGAAAGATGTGGCACGTATAGTGGGATGGCTGACAGGCAGGAGGCAAGGAGTGGGAATAAAAGGGGCCTTTTCTGGTTGGCTGCCAGTGACTAGTGATGTTCCTCAGAGATTAGTATTGGGACTGCCTCTTTTCACATTGTTTGTCAATGATTTAGGTAATGGAATTGATGGCTTTGTGGCAAAGTTTGCGGATGCTCAGAAGATCGATGGAGGGGTAGGTAGTCCTGAGGAAGCAATGTGTTAGCAGCAGGACCTAGACAAATTTGGAAGAATGGACAAAAAAGTGATAGATGGAATAGTGTTGGGGAATGTATGATAATGCAGTTTGGTAAAAGTAACAGTAGTATTAACTATTATCTAAAAGGGGAGAAGGATCTAGCATCACAGGTGCAGAGGGACTTAGGAGTCCTCATGCAAGACTCCCAGAAGATTGAGTCTTTGGTAAAGAAGGCAAATGTAATGTTGGGATTTATTTCAAGGAGAATAGAATATAAAAGCAAGGAGATGAGCCTTTATAAGACACTAGTCAGGCTGCACTTAGTGTATTGTCTACCGTTTTGGGCCCCATATCTCAGAAAGTATGTGGTGTCATTGGAGAGAATCCAGCAGAGGTTCACAAGGATGAAGTAGTTAACAAGAGGAGCATTTGGCAGCTTTAGGCCTGTACTCGCTGGAATTTAGAAGGATGCGGCGGGGGGGGGGGGGGGGGGTTCTCATTGAAACCTACTGAAAGTTGAAAGAACTAGAAGGGGCAGCCTTAAAAATTGAGGGGTGAGGTAAGGGGGAAGTTTTTTAACCAGAGAGTAGTAAATCTGTGGAATGCTCCGCCACAGGCTGCAGTGAAGACCAAGTCCATACATATATTTAAGGCAGAAGTTGATCTTTTACTGGTTGGTAAGGTCATCAAAGGATATGGCAAGAAGGCAGGTGTGGGATCTGGGATCAGCCATGATGAAATGGCAGAGCAGATTCGATAAATGAAAGGCCTCATTCTGCCCCTATGTTTTATTGTCTTATAACTTCTGAGGTCCTGACTAATCAATAACCTATCAATCTCTTCTTTGAATATACCAAATGACTTGGCCTGCACAGCCATTTGTGGAAATGAATTCCAGATTCACCAACCTTTCACTAAAGGAATTCCTTCTCATCTCTGTTCTGAATGGGTGACCCTCTATTGTGAGACTCTGCCCTTTGGTTTTAGTCTCCCTCACTATAGGAAGCATCCTCACCACATCCACTCTTATCAGGCCTTTCAATATTCAGTCGGTATCAATGAGATATCCT
Organism: Hemitrygon akajei; assembly: GCF_048418815.1. NCBI lineage: Eukaryota > Metazoa > Chordata > Chondrichthyes > Myliobatiformes > Dasyatidae > Hemitrygon > Hemitrygon akajei. The sequence continues at coordinate 7,081,561 of NC_133129.1, forward strand.
ATGTTCCCCAAACGAGTTGCATGTAGACTAGTCAGGATGGCAGGTTTCCTAATCTGAATGTCAGGGGTGGACCAGATAAACTTTTACAACAATATGTTAGTTTTATTTTTACCTCTACTGTAAGCAATTTTAATTGCACATTTATTTAATTGTTTAAATTTAACTTTCCCAGCTGCCATGGTGGGATATGAAATTGGGTCTCTAGATTACTGGTTCTGGGCAGAGGATACAGATTCAGCAACTTGACTGCTATGTTGTGTATCTTTATGAGGATTCCAGTAGAAGCATTCTGGTTGGTGATAAATATAGGGACAGATGTGGCCTTTGCTGGGGCTTTCTGCTCCATTTCCAACTCTCCCGAACTAGACTTGCATGTGAACTACAGAAGAAGTCTTTTGGCTTATTCTAGTTCTACAGTTGTCTTAGTTACTCATATTTCCTAATGACATAAAATAAAGTACTTGAGCCAGCCTTCCCTTTTCTATCCCAATAACATTTCTCTGAACTTCTGCGTAATGACTGGTTGGTATGGACCAGATGGGCCAAAGGGCATATTTCTGTGCTGTAGTGTTGTATGCCTAATATGCAGTGGCATGCAAAGGCTTGGGCATCCCTGGTCAAAATTTTTGTTACTGTGAATAGTTAAGTGAGTAGAAGATTAACTTTTTTTACCGATCGGGGAAAAGAGGCTAGACTGCGCAGGTGGTTTAAAAAGAAGAGGAATTTGTTACGGGTCTTTTTAAATCAAAGCAAGAGGCTGAGAGTGAAGGACTGAAGACACCTCGGAGAGAAGCCTTTTTTTTTACTGATCGGGGAAAAAAGTCTAGACTGCGCAGGTCCATGACGTAGCACGCCAAAGGTTTGAAAAAAGACTGCCATATACGGCGGCCATCGTCGAAGTTGGAATGAGTCAGAGTGGGATGACTTTGGCTCAACAGGCAGAGGCGAGGGTAGGTTCTGGTAAGTTTTGTTTTTGTTCGTTTAGAGTAGAGAGAATGCCAGGCAGGATGTTGGAATGCTCCTCTTACAGGATGTGGGAAGTCAGGGAGACCTCTGGTGTCCCTGACAACAACAGCTGCAAGAAGCTGCATCCAGCTGCAGGTCCTAACAAACCACATTAGGGAACTGGAGCAGAGCTGAATGGCCTCTGGCCATTCGGGAGAATGAGAAGTTTATAGATAGTAGTTTCAGGGAGGTAGTTACGCCAAAGGAGCAAGGCACAGGTAATTGGGTTACCGTCAGGTGTAAGAAGGGGAAAGGGCAGGCAGAGCTCCCCTGTGGCCATTCCCCTCAACAACAAGTATACCGATTTGGATACTGTTGGGGGCGATGACTTACCTGGGGCAAGCTGTGGCAGCCGGATCTCTGGCACTGAGTCTGGTTCTGCAGTGCAGAAGGGAGGGAAAAGAAGAAGAGAGCGGTTGTGATAGGAGACTCGATAGAGGTACAGACAGGAGGTTCTGTGGTCATGACAGAGACCCCCGGATGGTTTGTTGCCTCCCAGTTGTCAGGGTCAGGGATGTCTTTGATCGCGTGCACAGCATTCTGAAATGGGAGGGTGAGCAGCCAGATGTCATGGTACACATTGGTGCCAATGACGTAGGAAGAAAGAGTGAGGAGGTCCTGAAGAGTGAGTATAGAGAGCTTGGTAGGAAGTTAAAAAGCAGGACCTTGAGAGTGGTAATCTCAGGATTGCTACCTGTGCCACGTGCCAGTGAAGGTAAAAATAGGATGCTCTGGAGGATGAACACATGGCTGAGGAACTAGTGTAGAGGGCAGGGTTTCAGATTTCAGGATCATTGGGACCTCTTCGGGGGCAGGTGGGACCTCTACAAGAGAGACAGGTTACACCTGAACTACAGAGGGACCAATATCCTTGTGGGGACGTTTGTTAGTGCTATTGGGGTGGGGGGGGGGTTAAATTAGATTTGCAGGGGAATGGGAACCAGAGTGCCAGAGTAGATAGTGGAGCGGGGGTGAAAATAAATGATGTTAAAGGTTCATGCAAAGTCACAAATAGAAGGGTTGTGTGTGGTGGTGGTAATAATCTTCTGAGGTGTGTCTATTTCAATGCGAGGAGTATTGTGGGAAAGGCTGACGAGCTGAGGGCGTGGATTGACATGTGGAATTATGACATTGTAGCCATTAGTGAAACTTGGCTAAAGGAGGGACAGGACTGGCAGCTTAATGTTCCAGGGTTCCGATGTTTCAGACATGATAGCGGCAGAGGGATGAAGTGTTGGGGGTGGCATTGCTAGTCGGAAAATGTTACAGCAGTGCTCAGGCAGGACAGACTAGAGGGCTTGTCTACTGAGGCCATATGGGTGGAGCAGAGAAACAGGAAAGGTATGACCACATTAATGGGGCTGTATTATAGACCACCCAATACTCAGCGAGAACTGAAGGAGCAAATCTGCAGCGAGAGCAGACAACTGCAGGAAACAAAGTTGTGATAGTAAGGGATTTTAATTTTCCGCATATTGATTGGCACTCCCATACTGTTAAAGGTCTGGAAGGAGAAATTTTGAGCGTGCAGAGTTTGTATGTTCTGGTCAGGATTAAAGACAAAGTGAATAAGAATAAGGAATCTTGGTTCTCTAGGGATATTGGAACTCTGATAAAGAAGACGAGAAAGATGTATGACATGTATAGGAAACAGAGCAAATTAGGTACTTGAATATAAAAAGTGCAAAAAAAAAACTTAAGAAAGAAATCAGGAGGGCTAAAAGAAGATGTGAGGCAGCTTTGGCAGTCAAGGTGAAGGATAATCGAAAGAGCTTCTTACAGGTATATTAAGAGCAAAAGGATAGTAAGGGATAAAATTGGTCCTCTTGAAGATCAGAGTGGTTGGTTATGTATGGAACCAAAAGAAGTGGGGCAGATCTTAAATGGGTTTTTTGCATCTGTATTTACTAAGGAAACTGGCATGAAGTCAATGGAAATAAGGCAAACAAGTAATGAGGTCATGGAACCTATACAGATTGAAGAGGAGGAGGTACTTGCTATCTTGAGGCAAATGAGAGTAGATAAATCCCCAGGACCTGACAGGGTATTCCCTCAGACCTTGAAGGAGACTAGTGTTGAAATTGCAGGGGCCCTGGCAGATACTATTTAAAATGTCGGTATCTATGGGTGAAGTGCCGGAGGATTGGAGGATAGCTCATGTTGTTCCGTTGTTTAAAAAAGGCTCTAAAAGTAATCTGGGAAATTATAGGCCTGTAAGTTTGACGTCGGTAGTAAGTAAATTATTGGAAGGCGTACTAAGAGATAGGATCTACAAGTATTTAGATAGAGAGGAACTTATTAGGGAGAGTCAACACGGCAAAAGTTTGGGCATCCCAAGAGATTTCAGCTCTTGGATAACTTCTACCATGGTCTCAGACGTTAATTAGCTTGTTAGGGCTATGGCTTGTTCACAGTCATCATTAGGAAAGGCCAGGTGATGCGAATTTCAAAGCTTTATAAATTCCCTGACTTGTCAAACCTTGTCCCAACAATCATCAGCCGAGGGCTCCTCTAAGCAGCTGCCTAGCACTCTGAAAATTAAAATAAATGATGCCCACAAAGCAGGAGAAGGTTATAAGAAGATAGCAAAGCGTTTACAGGTAGCCATTTCCTCAGTTCATAATGTAATTAAGAAATGGCAGTTAACAGGAATGGTGTAGGTCAAGTTGAGGTCTGGAGGACCAAGAAAACTTTCCGAGAGAACGGCTCGTAGGATTGCTAGAAAGGCAAATCAACCCCCCCCCATTTGACTGCTAAAGACCTTCAGGAAGATTTGGCAGACTCTGGAATGGTGGTGTACTGTTCTACTGTGCAGCGACACCTGCACAAATATGACCTTCATGGAAGAGTCATTAGAAGAAAACCTCTCCTGCATCCTCACCACAAAATTCAACATCAGAAGTTTGTAAAGGAACATCTAAACAAGCCTGATGCATTTTGTAAACAAGTCCAGTGGACTGATGAAGTTAAAATAAAACTTTTTGGCTGCAATGAGCAAAACTATGTTTGGAGAAAAAACGGTGCAGAATTTCATGAAAAGAACACCTCTCCAACTGTTAAGCACGGGGGTGGATTGATCATGCTTTGGGCTTGTGTTGCAGCCAGTGGCATGGGGAACATTTCACTGGTAGAGGGAAGAATGAATTCAATTCAGTTCCAGCAAATTCTGGAAGCAAACATCACACTGTCTGTAAAAAAGCTTAAGATGAAAGGAGGGTGGTTTCTACAACAGGATAATGATCCTAAATACACCTTAAAATCCACAATGGACTACCTCAAGAGGCACAAGTTGAAGGTTTTGCCATGGCCCTCAGAGTCCCCTGACCTAAACATCATCAAAAATCTGTGTATAGACCTCAAAAGAGCAGTGCATGGAAGACGGCCCAAGAAGCTCACAGAACTGGAAGCCTTGTGCAAGGAAGAATGTGCGAAAATCTCCCAAACAAGAATTGAAAGACTCTTAGCTGGCTACAGAAAACTACTTGCCAAAGGGGGTGTTACTAAGTACTGCAAACACGAGGAAATCTGCAAATGCTGGAAATTCAAACAACACACACAAAATGCTGGTGGAACACAGCAGGCCAGGCAGCATCTATAGGGAGAAGCACTGTCAACGTTTCGGGCCGAGACCCTTCGTCAGGACTAACTGAAGGAAGAGATACAAAGAGATTTGAAAGTAGTGGGGGGAGGGGGAAATGCGAAATGATAGGAGAAGACCAGAGGGGGTGGGATGAAGCTAAGAGCTGGAAAGGTGATTGGCAAAAGTGATACAGAGCTTTTGATGAAAAGGATCATGGGACGGGAGGCCTCGGGAGAAAGGGGGAGGGTGGAGCACCAGAGGGAGATGGAGAACAGGCAGGGTGATGGGCCGAGAGAGAGAAAAAAAAACCAAACAACTAAATATGTCAGGGATGGGGTAAGAAGGGGAGGAGGGGCATTAACAGAAGTTAGAGAAGTCAATGTTCATGCCATCAGGTTGAAGGCTACCCAGCCGGTATATAACGTGTTGTTCCTCTAACCTGAGTGTGGATTCATCTTGACAGTAGAGGAGGCCATGGATAGACATATCGGAATGGGATGTGGAATTAAAATGTGTGGCCACTGGGAGATCCTGCTTTCTCTGGCGGACCGAGCGTAGGTGTTCAGCGAAACAGTCTCCCAGTCTGCGTCGGGTCTCTCCAATATATAAAAGGCCACACCGGGAGTACCGGATGCAGTATACCACACCAGCTGACTCACAGGTGAAGTGTTACCTCACCTGGAAGGACTGTCTGGGGCCCTGAATGGTAGTGAGTTAATGCCCCTCCTCCCCTTCTTACCCCATCCCTGACATATTTAGTTGTTTGGGTTTTTTTCTGTCTCTCTGCCCATCACCCTGCCTGTTCTCCATCTCCCTCTGGTGCTTCCCCCCTCCCCCTTTCTTTCTCCCGAGGCCTCCCGTCCCATGATCCTTTCCCTTCTCCAGCATTGTATCGCTTTCGCCAATCACCTTTCCAGCTCTTAGCTTCATCCCACCCCCTCCGGTCTTCTCCTATCATTTCGCATTTCCCCCTCCCCCCACTACTTTCAAATCTCTTAGTATCTCTCCTTTCAGTTAGTCCTGACAAAGGGTCTCGGCCCAAAACGTCGACAGTGCTTCTCCTTATAGATGCTGCCTGGCCTGCTGTGTTCCACCAGCATTTTGTGTGTGTTGTTACTAAGTATTGACCATGCAGGGTGCCCAAACTTTTGCTTCAGGCCCTTTTCCTTTTTTGTTACTTTGAAACTGTAAAAGATAGAAATAAAAAAGTAATCTTGCTTAAAATATTAAAGAAATGTGTCATTTTTAACTTTGTCTTTTGGAAATCAGGTCATCTTTTACTCACTTCGCTATTCACAGTAACAGAAATTTTGACCGGGGTGCCCAAACTTTTGCATACCATTGTATATGGAATTTAGTAAGGAATTTGACAAGGTCCCTTATGGGAAGCACGTGGATGCATGTGATCCTCGCTGACTTGACAATTTGTATTCAGAATTGGACTTACCCATAGAAGACAGAAGTGGTCAATGGGGCTTATTCTGGCTGGAGGTCTGTAACTAGCAGTGTTCATACAGATCCATACTGGGACCTATGCGATTTGTGGCAAAACTGGTGTTGTGGATAGTGTAGGAAACTGGCAAAGGATATAGTGGGATGTGGGTTAGTTGTAGATCAGAGTGGAGAAATGACAGAGTTCAATATGGCCAAATGTGGGGTGTTGAACTTTCGAAGATCAAGTATAAATGGATAGTACACTCTTAAATGGCAAGACGAAGTCCAAGTCCTTATCTTCCTGAAAGTGACTGCTCAGTGACTGGATGCTGAAGAAGGCATATAGCATGCTTGCCTTTATTAGTCGAGGCACTGAGTTCGAGTCAGAAAGTTATATTCAACTTCGTAGAACTCTAATTAAGCCAAATCTGGAATATTGCATTCATTTATGGTTGTCCATTATAGGAGTGATGTGGAGGCTTTGCAGGGCCTGCATGAGGGGTTTTCCAGGATGCTGCCTAGTTTAGAGAGCATGTGCCGTGAGAAGATGAGTAAATTTGGATTGTTTGCTCTGGATGGCAGAATCTCAAGGGAGACCTGGGAAGGCTAAGATTACGAGGGGTATAGATAGAGCTATAGAGTATTCTGGCCTATCTAGTCCACGCTGAACTGTTACTCTGCCTAGTCCCATACCCCTTCATACTCCTCCCATCCATATACTTATCCAAACCTCTTAAAAGTTGCAATTGAATCTGCATGCAGCACTTCCACTGGAAGCTCATTCCACACTCACACCATCCTCTGAATGAAGAAGTTCCCACCCTCAGATTCCTTTTAAATATTTCATGATAATAATTCTGACCCAACCTCAATTCTTTATTCTAACTATACCCTCTCATAATTTTGTGTACCTTTTATCAAATCTCCCCTCATTCTCCTACACTCCATGGAATAAAGACCTAACCTATTATTCAGTCTTTCCCTATAACTTGGGTCCTCAAATCTTGGCAATATACGTATATATTTTCTCTGCAGTCTTTGAATCTTATTGATATCTTTCCTATTGGCAAGTGACCAAAAATGCGCACAATACTGCAAATGTGATGTTTTAAACAAGTGTGCAGGGAACGGAGAAATACGAGCATTGTGTACGCAGATGGGATTAGTTTAGTTAAGCATTGAATGAGTAGTTTAATCAGTTTGAACAACTTGGTGGTCCAAAAGGCCTTTTCCAGTGCTTTACTTCTGTATTCTATGTAATGGTTGCAATTAACTCAGCTTTAATTTCCAGATCTAAGTGTGGAATTGTCTTAAAAAAGTTCTTTCCCACCACTCAGATCTTTTGAGATTCTCTGAGGTACATCAACCTAGTTTTCCTTTTTGTAATTTGTGAGTGATCACACATAGAGTAAACCAGACAGTGGTGACCATATTTAAAGAAGGGTGTTAATGCAATGAAAGCTGAGTGTGCTTAAGATGGAGATCAATAGGCTTTTGGTTATTACTGAAATCAGAGGACATGGGTGTAGTTGCAGAAAGCCGTGCTGAGATAGGAGATAACCACAATCTTATTGAATGACAGCATAGGCACGATGGGCTGAAAGGTTTGCTGTTGTTTCATCTCTTATGTTCTTAAGAAAACCTCTGTGGAGTTAAGAACTCATGAGAATAAAGCTATGTAAAATATTTTGTGTGCCTTCTCTTGAGTATACTAGTTGGAATATATAGTATGGGAACCCCATTTGAAATCTGTCTCCCTCTGGAAACTGAGAGATGTCATCACATTTATCCTCACTTACCCTCATGAAAAGTGGCCTTTATGTGCATTTGGTGAAAGTTCTTGTGTATAGGTTGGAAGGACATTGTATCTGTTAGGAGATAAAAGCCATAAGAAAGCAGAATATTTGCATACTGTTATTCCACTGGGGAAAAATTTACTCTTTCTATTCAAGCAAGCCACATGGCGCCTGCAAAGGAAATCTCAAATTGTACCCTCCTTTGTGACTTTGTGATCTTAGTGGATTTATGCTAGAAACTGGTGAGGTTCTGTATACATTGTTATTACAGAAAATGTAATAAACTATTTTTTTTTACTAATGTGGCAGGTGCTCTAACTAAGTTGAAGGCACAACATCAGGAAGATTCCAACAGCACCACTCTGGTTGGCAATAAACCTGCTCTCCTTCGTTCCCTTTTTACTGTTGGTGCACTGTGCCGTCATTTTGACTTTGATCAGGAGGAGTTTAAAGGCAACACTAAGGTAATTGAATTGACTTTATTACTTACATCCCTCATATACATGAGTAAAAATCTTTACATCTCCATCTAAATGTGCAATGTGCAATTTATAGTAATTTGTAATTAATAGTATGTACAACAGGATAGTCAATATAAAATAGAAATACAGTTGTCAGCATGAGTTAAAACAGTCTGATGGCCTGGTGGAAGAAGGTGCCCCAGAGTCTGTTGGTCCTGGCTTTTGTCCTGCGGTATTGTGTGCAGTTTTGGTCACTGAATTACAGGAAGGATATTAGTAAGGTTGAAAGAGTGCAGAGAAGGTTTACAAGGATGTTGCCGGTACTTGAGAAACTGAGTTACAGACAAAGGTTGAATAGGTTAGGACTTTATTCCCTAGAGCGTAGAATGAGGGGAGACTTGATAGAGGTATATAAAATTATGATGGGTATAGATCAGTGGTTCCCAACCTTTTTTTGGCCATGCCCCACCTAATCACCTCTAAAATCCTGATGCCCCCTGTGGTGATATATAATTCTTATTATTCAAAAAGTGAACTATTCACCTGGAGGAAGCCTAAAAGACCATTAACTTGGTTTAAACAAGCTTCCAAAGAACATGGCATTCATGAAAGAGAAAAATAAAAGAACCAAAGGACTGTTAAAGTTCTGAGGAAGAAATTACTAAGAAATTGTAAAAAAAAGAACATTAAGTGATATTAAAATAATAATGATAATAATAAATAAATAAAACAATGCCGATTCGTTTCTACAGCATACAAAGACAGATACACCGTTTAAAAGAGATGACGCAATGTACACACCTTCACACCACCAAGAACCGAAAGCTACTGCAAAAAGCAGCATTGGCGCGACCTCGTACGAGTTTCTTACGCGTTTGGACTTGTTCATTCATTCCTTCCTACATCAGTCAATTCATTAATTTAATTATGAAAGCCATTTGATGGTTGTAATGATGGTGATACACTATATATACAGTACATACACAATTACACATGTACATACACACAAGTATTTTTATGTATGCATACTGTATATACACATATGTATTAACACACACACACTCATACTCACACAGACTTACTAGAAAAAATTCACTGTTAGTAACTCATTCTCGAATTGCCCCCCTTAAAAATCAAATTACGCCCCACGTTGGGAACCACTGGTATAGATAGAGTGAATGCAAGCAGGCTTTTTCCACTGAGGCTAGGAGGGGAAAAAACTAGAGGACATGGGTTAAGGGTGAAGGGGGGGGAAGTTTAAAGGGAACATTGGGAAGGGGGGGCTTCTTCACACTGAGAGTGGTGGGAGTGTGAAATGAGCTGCCAGATGAAGTGGTGAATGTGGGCTCACTTTTAACATTTAAGAAAAACTTGGACAGGTATATGGATGAGAGGGGTTTGGAGGGATATGGCCCAGGTGCAGGTCAGTGGGACTAGGCAGAAAAATGGTTTGGCACAGCCAAGAAGGGCCAAATGGCCTCTTTCTGTGCTGTAGTGTTCTATGGTTCTATTGTTTCCCAGATGGTAGCAGCTGGAACAGTTTGTGGTTGGGGGGGGCTCAACCCCATTCTGGGGATTATCTATAATTATAATAAGATTACACTTGTAACTGCTTGATGTTGATGGATAAAGGTTTGTTATGTGCTTGAAGCTGAGAAGCAGATTTCAGCTTCACGTGTTCAACAGTATTTTTCAGCAATACCTGACATTGATGCCTAAGCACCAGGATAGTGCTCTTCAAGATCCTGCATCTTGCAGAGAGCCACCACTACATTTGAATGACTTCCCAAGTGTCCCATGTAGTATTCATGTTACCTTTTTGGATGTACCTAAGCTTCAGTTCAGATACTTAGATAGTTTAATTTACTTTCGAAACAGATTAAATTTTAGTTTTATTCTTGTCACTACAGTATGTGACTCAGTCAAGACAATCAATGGTTATGGATTTCATTGGTAAATAAGTAATTGGTAAATAGTTTTTGGACTCCTTTTTCTCTTTAACGTTTCTTCACAGTATATGCAATCTGTTTTGCAATGGATTAACAACCACACTTTATTAACTCCCATCTCCCCATCCTATCAATCTGATACCTTGCTCCACCTTCCTTTCTTAATAGATTCCATTATCTGCAGCCCATTGTTGCCTTATCTATCAGCTTCTCTCACCTTCCAGGTGAGGTGACACTTCACCTGTGAGTCAACTGGATTTGGTATACTGCGTCTGGTGCTCCCAGTGTGGCCTTTTATATATTGGTGAGACCCGGCGCAGACTGGGAGACCATTTCACTGAACACCTATGCTCTGTCCGCCAGAGAAAGCAGGATCTCCCAGTGGCCACATGTTTTAATTCCACGCCCCATTCCCATTCTGATATGTCTATCCATGGCCTCTTCTACTGTCAAGATGAATCCACACTCAAGTTGGAGGAACAACATGTTATATACCAGCTGGGTAGCCTCCAACCTGATGGCATGAACATTGACTTCTCTAACTTCCATTAATGCCCCTCCTCCCCTTCTTACCCCATCCCTGATATATTTAGTTTTTTTCCCCCTCCTTTTTTTTACACTCTTTGTGCCCATCATTCTGCCTGTTCTCTATCTCCCTCTGGTGCTCCCCTCCCCCTTTCTTTCTCCCTAGGCCTCCCGTCTCATGATCCTTTACCTTCTCCAGCTCTGTATCCCTTTTGCCAATCATCTTTCCGGCTCTCAGATTCACCCTACCCCCTCCGGTCTTCTCCTATCATTTCTCATTTTCCCCTCCCCCTCCTACTTTCAAATCTCTTGCTATCTTTCCTTTCAGTTAGTCCTGATGAAGGGTTGCGGGCTAAAAGGCCCGAAACGTCGACAGTGCTTCTCCCTACAGATGCTGTCTGGCCTACTGTGTTCCACCAGCATTTTGTGTGTGTACCTTCTCTCTAGGATCTCTTCTCAAACCCCCACCCCCCCCCCCCCCCCATTCACTTGGATCCACCAATCACTTGCTAGCTTTTACTACAGCCCTTCCCCTCACCTCTTTGTATTAGCTATCTCTATCTTTCAGTCCAGATGCAGGGACTCAGCCTGAGACATTGACTGTATATTTCCCTCCATGGAGGCCTACCTGACTCGCTGAATTCTTCCAGCAGTTTGTTTTTTGCTAGTGTTATTGAAGTGTTTCAAAAACAAAGTATAGTTGTTCAGAAATGAAAAGTTTAATTGGGACTGCCTCTTGGGATCAGAATGAGGCTTATGGCTGCTGTAGTGTTAGATGCAAAGCTGAGTTAACCTTTGAACACTGGCATTTGGCATTCTGATGTACCATCCTGGTGAAAGAAAATTCTAAAGAGAGAGGTTACGTCTTGTTCAAAATATATTTTTAATGTGTTTAAATGTTGAAAGTGAGAGGATTTACACAGTGACACTTCTGTTCCCTTTACATTCAGGTGATTATAAAAGAGAAGGTGCTTGAACTTCTGCTCTACTTCACAAAACACGAAGATGAAGAAGTTCAGACCAAAGCAATCATAGGCTTGGGTAAGTGGTTGTATTGGGGTTGGACACGGTAAAGGAGGTGATTTGGAAAGTGTTCCCATCATGGAATTTGTTGCCAAATCTGTAATGAAATAAAAATTTTGCAAATAATGGAAACAAACAAAAACCAGTATTCAAAAGTACTCAAGAGTTGGGCACAGCCTGTGCGGAAAAAACAATTACCGTAGATTCCGGATTTTAAGCCGCTACTTTTTTCCCACATTTTGAACAGCTTTGAACTTTGCGGCCAATAATCCGATGCGGCTAATGCAAGGTTTTTTTCATGCCGCCTCGTAAACATTTTGCCTCGTAACAGTAGACCAATAAAATTGATGAGTAGTTCACAGAGGTCCAATGAAATTGTACGATAAATCAAGCGCACTTTCACAATTAAATTATTGTAAATCAGTCATTTGTACTCACCCTCATCAACATGGAAAACACTCGAAGCATTGTGCTACCTACCCTCTTAGTTTAAACTATATTTGTTTTCTGTACTACATCGCGGGATGCTATGACGACACACCCGGTTTCGCGGCGTCTTGTGGGAAAATGCCGTTTGCGATGAAACGGAAAGGAGGGGGGGGGAGCGGCATTACGCGAGCGGCTTTGGATCCGAGCGAACTCTGCTTTTAAGTTAAAGGTATCAATAACTTTTCCTGGTAGGCTGCAGTATATATATTTTTTACCAGTCGTTAGGAGATATTGGAATGTTGTTCAGTAAAGAAGTATACGCAACGTATATTTAAAAGTAGCCGCGTACGGGCACGGTTCGAAAAAAAGCATTTGCAATATGTATTTGTTTTTGTTACCATATGGATTTAATTAAAAGTTAAAAAAATCCTCACGTGTAATATCTTTCTGTGTAAATATCTCATATTACAACGTGGGACACCTGCGGCCGAAAATCCGGTGCGGCCTAAAATCCGGTGCGGCCTTTACATTTAAAAAAATGATTTTATTTCTAAAATTAGTGCCAGCGGCTAAAAATCAGGTGCGCTCTGTAGTCCGGAATCTACGGTAAATCTTTGGCCTTCAGTCAACATCAGCAAATTTGCTGATGATACTAAGCTGGGTGGCAGTGTGACATGTGATGAGGATGTTAGGAGAATTCAGGGTGACTTGGATAGGCTGGATGAGTGGGCAGATATTTGGCAGATGACGTTTAATGTGAATAAGTGTGAGATTATCCATTTTGGGAGTAAGAACAGGAAGTCAGATTATTATCTGAACGGTGTAGAGTTAGGTAAGGGAGAAATACAAAGAGATCTAGGAGTCCTTGTTCATCAGTCACTGAAGGTGAATGAGCAAGTGCAGCAGGCAGTGAAGAAGGCTAATGAAATGTTGGCCTTTATTACAAAGGGAATTGAGTACAAGAGCAAGGAAATCCTCTTGCATTTGTACAGAGCCCTGGTGAGACCACAACTGGAGTATTGTGTACAGTTTTGGTCTCCAGGGTTAAGGAAGGACATCCTGGCTGTAGAGGAAATGCAGCGTAGATTCACGAGGTTAATTCCTGGGATGTCTGGACTGTCTTATGCAGAGAGGTTAGAGAGACTGGGCTTGTACACGCTGGAATTAAGGAGATTGAGAGGGGATCTGATTGCAACATATAAGATTATTAAGGGATTGGACAAGATAGAGGCAGGAAATATGTTCCAGATGCTGGGAGAGTCCAGTACCAGAGGGCATGGTTTGAGAATAAGGGGTAGGTCATTTAGGACAGAGTTAAGGAAAAACTTCTTCTCTCAGAGAGTTGTGGGGGTGTGGAATGCACTGCCTCGGAAGGTAGTGGAGGCCAATTCTCTGGATGCTTTCAAGAAGGAGCTAGATAGTTATCTTATGGATAGGGGAATCAAGGGATATGGGGACAAGGCAGGAACCGGGTATTGATAGTAGATGATCAGCCATGATCTCAAAATGGCGGTGCAGGCTCGAAGGGCCGAATGGTCTACTTCTGCACCTATTGTCTAGTATTAACTCTGCTGGATTATTTGACTGGACAATTGGTGGTTAAGAATGATCAGTCATCCGGTCTTTGGAAGGAGAAATGTTTAACTGAAAACCTGAATTATAAACAGAATGCTTGGAACTATTGAGGCCAGCATAAACTGTGGAAGATCAGAGATGACATTGGAGCTCAAAGATCTTTCAACAGAAATAAAAACTGACAAAGGAGAAATATTGGAAAGAATGCTGACAAAGGAGAAATATTGGAAAGAATGAAGGGTACACCTGTGATTTGATCTTCATCTTAGTGCAAATGAAAGCAGATATCCATCTTTACTCAAACGGAGAATATTTTGTTTCTTGAATTGACAAATTGATATGCAGCTGGAATAAGAACAAATGCTGGAAATACTCTGGGTCAGGCAACATCAGTGGGAAAAGCAGCCAATGTTTCAGATTGGAGACCCTTCATCAGAACTGGGAAAGAGAGAAAAGAAACTTGTTAAACTGCAGGGTGAACATGCAAACTTTTAACAAAGTTATCTGGTTATTGATTGAATGGGAATACTTTGAGAGTGAGAGTGCAGACAAAAGAATATAGGAGAAAATGCAGAGCAGGAGGATGTGCTCAACAGGTAAGGCTGTTGGTAAGACATGAGAGAAATAAGAAGAAAAAAATAAACTGTTCAGCTGTTGTCACAGATGGACAACTGATACAGACCAAGAAATCATGTTACTTCAAGTTGTAGAGTTCCATGCTGTCCAGAAAGCTGCAATGTACCCTGATTTATCAGACTGTCACATATGATTTATTTATCACATTAACATCAAAGCATGTAATGAAATGCATTGTTTGCATTAACAACCACCACACCCAAGGATGTGCAAGTGTTGCCACCCATTCTGCCACCAATATAGCATGCCCACAGTGTTGCGTGGAACAAGCAGCAAAACAATCCCCTTTCCCACCCTTCCCATCACCTGCCCATTCACACGCCCAGGACGGGCCACTTCTGGTGACCTGAGCTCTCGTGACTCATTCAGTCTTCAACCTCCAGCTTTGCTCTCCAGACTTCACCAGTTTCAACCTTCTGGTTTGGACTTTGGACTTTGGTCTCATGTGGAGCTCTGACTCCAGTGACTCAGGTGCTTACCTGGGATTTGCCACCCATATGAACTTCCAACTTAGGACCAGTCTCCAACTTGGAAATCACTGTTACTGTGCTCTGCTCCTGCAAATGACTTCCAGGATTAATGATGAGATGCTGTTCCTCAAACTTGTGTTGGGTCTCATTGTAACACAGACCTATAGGAGTTAAAGTGATGGGCTGTCGGAAGCTCAGGATCATTGCTTCAGACTGAATGCAGGTGCTCCTCAGAGTAGTCATGCAATGTGCGCTGGATTCAGTACACTACACCGACTATAGTGCAGATTGGAGGCAGTGCAGGTAAATCACTGCTTTGCCAGGAGAGACTGTTCAGATCCTTAGGCCGGTGGCGAGAGAAGAAGCGACAGGCTCAAAGGAGGCCGGTTCTGTGTAAAGAGTCTGTTAAGGTTTCCTTTTTGTTATTTTCCACCCTCTCCTACTGTACCATCTAAATGGCTGTGGTGTGCTCTTCGTACCGGATGTTGGAGAGCTGGAAGATCATTCCCCAAAGTCTCCCGGAAACTACATCTTTGTGAAATGCATCCGGCTGCAGCTCCTTGAAGACTATGTTCGGGATCTGGAGCAGCAATTGGATGCCCTTCAGCTTGTACGGGAGAGTGAGGAGATAATTGATCTAAGTTACAGGGAAGTAGTCACCCCGAAGTTGCAGGAGATGAATAGCTGGGTGAATGTTAGGAGAAATGGAAATAGGCAGTTAGAGCAGAGCACCCCTTTAGCCATTCCCTCAAAACAAGTGTGCCACTTGGGATACCTTTGTGGAGGATGAACTCCCAAGAGAATGCCACTGCATCCGGATTACAAGCGTCGAACGTGAGTCCATGGTGCAGAAGGGAAAGAGAGACAAGAATGGAGCAGTAGTGATAGGGGACTTTAATGAGGGGAACAGTCAGGAGACTCTGGTCGTGAACGGGACACCTGGATGGTATGCCATCTTGGACAATGTCTCCCATCCACTCCATAATGTACTGGTTAGGCACAGGAGTACATTCAGCCAGAGACTCATTCCACCGAGATGCAACACTGAGCGTCGTAGGAAGTCATTCCTGCCTGTGGCCATCAAAATTTACAACTCCTCCCTTGGAGTGTCAGACACCTTGAGCCAATAGGCTGGTCCTGGACTTATTTCCACTTGGAATAATTTACTTATTATTATTTAATTATTTATGGTTTTATATTGCTATATTTCCTCATTATTCTTGGTTGGTGCGACTGTAACGAAACCCAGTTTCCCTCAGGATCAATAAAGTATGTCTGTCTGTCTGTTGCCTCCTAGGTGCCTGGATCAGGGACGTCTTAGATAGCGTCCACAGCATTTTGGAGAGAGAAAGGGGAGCAGCCACATGTCTTGGTACATATAGGTACTAATGACATAGGAAGGAAAAGTAATGCAGCCCTGAAAGGAGAATTTAGAGAGCTAGGTAGAAAGTTGAGAAGCAAGACCTCCCGGGTAGTAATTTCTGGATTGCTGCCTGTGCCACCCGCCAGTGAAGGTAGAAATAGGATGATCTGGCAGATAAATGCGTGACTGAGAAGCTGGTGCAGGGGGCAGGGCTTCAGGTTCATGGATAATTGGGATCTCTTCTGGGGGAGCTGAGTGACAGGTTGCACTTGAACCTGAGGATGACCAATATTCTTGCAGGCAGCTTTGTTAGATCTGTTGGGGAGGGTTTAAGCTAACTTGGCAGGGGGTGGGAACTGGAGTGAAGGGACCCAGGATAGGACGGATGGTAAAAAGGTAAAGATAGCGTGCAGAGCCTACTGGGGGATCAACTATACTGGATTGGGTGTTATGTAATGAACCGGAGGCGATTAGGGAGCTTAAGGTAAAAGGACCCTTGGTAACCAATGATCACAATATGATTGTGTTCAACTTGAAATTTGATAATGAGAAAGTAAAGTCTAATGTAGCAGTATTTCAGTGGAGTAAGGGAAATCACAGTGGTATGAGAGAGGAATTGGCCAAAGTAAATTGGAAGGAGCTGCTGGCAGGGATGACAGCAGAGTAACAATGGCGTGAGTTTCTGGGAAAAATGAGGAAGGTGCAGGACATGTGTATTCCAAAAGTGAAGAAATACTCAAATGGCAAAATAGTGCAACTGTGGCTGAGAAGGCAAGTCAAAGCAAAAGAAAGGGTATACAACAAAGCAAAAATTAGTGGGAAGATAGAGGATTGGGAAGTTTTTAAAACCTTACAGAGAGCAACTAAAAAAAATCCATTAGAAGTGAAAAGATGAAATATGAAAGCAAGGTAGGGAATAATATCAAAGTGGATAGTATAAGTATTTTTAAGTATGTTAAAAATAAAATAGAAATGAGTAGATATTGGACTGCTAGAAAATGAGGCAGGAGAAATAATAACGGGGGAGAAGGAGCTGGCTGATGAGCTAAATGAGTATTTTGCATCAATCTTCACTGTGGAAGGTACTAGCAGTATGCCTGATGTTATAGTGTGTGAAGGAAGAGAAGTGGGTGCTGTTACTGTTACAGGAGAGAAGGTGCTCAAAAAGCTGAAAGAATTAGAGGTACATAAGTCACCCACACCAGAGGAACTGCACTCTAGGGTTCTGAACGAGCTAGTATTAGAGATCGTGGTGGCATTAGAAATGAACTTTCAAAAATCATTGGGTTCTGGCATTGTGCCAGAGGAATGAAACATTGCAAATGTTGCTCCACTCTTTCAGAAAGTAGGAAGGCAGCAGAAAGAAAATTATAGACTAGTTAGCTTTAACCTCAGTGGTTGGGAAGATGTTGGGGTCAATTGTTAAGGATGAGGTGATGGAGTACTTGGTTGACACAGGACAAGATAGTATAAAGTCAGCACGATTTCCTTCAGGGAAAATCCTGCCTGACGAACCTGCTGGAATTCTTTGAGGACATTACAATTTGGATAGATAAAAGGGATGTAGATGATGTTGTATATTTGGACTTTCAGAAGGCCTTTGACAAGGTGCCACACATGAGGCTGCTTACCAAGTTAAGACCCCATGGTATTACAGGAATGGTACTAACATGTTTAGAGCATTGGCTGATGGGTAGGAGGTAGCGAGTGGGAATAAAAGGATCCTTTTCTGGTTGGCTGCCAGTGACTAGTGGTGTTCTGCAGGGATCCGTGTTGGAACCACTTCTTTTTATGCTGTATATAAATCAGAATCAGAATCATACTTTAATCGCCAAGTACCTATGCACATACAAGGAATTTACTTCCGGCAGATGTTGTCTCTCTGCTCATAACAATAATAATGATAAATATAAATGAAAATATAGATTATACATACAGGTAGTGCAATCCAAGTAATAGTTAGCCGGCAGTTAACTGTTCAGCAAAGTGACCGCAGTAGGGAAAAAACTTCTCCAGTGCCTATTAGTCTTAGTCTGGAGGGATCTGAAGCGCCTACCAGACAGAAGCAGATCAAACAGTCCGTGCGCAGGATGGGAGGAGTCCTTTATGATGTTCCCCGCCCTCTTCTTCGACTTAGATGATGGAATAGATTGCTTTGTTGCCAAGTTTGCAGATGATATGAAGATCGGTAGAGGGGCAGGTAGTGTTGAGGAAACAGGTAGGATGCAGAAGGACTTAGACAGATTGGGAGAATGGGCAAGAAACTGGCAAATGATATACAGTGTTGCAGAACACCCCGGAGGTTAACTTGCAGGTTGAGTCGGTGGTGAGGAAAGCAAATGCCATGTTAGCATTCAGTTCAAGAGGTCTAGAATACAAGAGCAAGGATGTGATGCTGAGGCTTTATAAGACACTGGTGAGGCTTCGAAAGGTTTCAATGAGTTCCCACCTCGTCCTTCTAAATTCCAGCAAGTACAGACCCAAACCATCAACGTTCCTCGTATGATAACCCTTTCATTCCTGGAATCATCCTTGTGAACTGCCTCTGGATCCTCTCCAATGCTAGCACATCCTTTCTAAGATGAGGGGCCCAAAACTCTTCACAATAGTCAAGGAGAGTCCTCGCCAGTACCTTATACAGCCTCAGCATCACATCCCTGCTCTTGTACTCTCGGCCTTTTGAATGCTAACATGACATTTGCCTTTTTCAAACATAAAGAAAGTTTCATTCTCTCATGAAACTACCTTTTTTCTGTGCAATAAGCAGAGACTGGAGTGCAGCATATTATCAATCTCTGCGTTTTTTGTTGATACCTCTACTTAAGTAAGAGATTTTCTGGTTTTACTTACAGTTGGGTATGCTTGATATAGTATCCTGCTCATGTTCTGACTCTTTTAAAATACTGTGGATTGTTCTGTGCAAGAGGAGATGATATTGCACTCCATTTGTAGCTTCATGATACTTTGAATTTAGTGAAGTTGCATGCCAGTTTTATTCAATATTTCACCATCTCCAGTTCACATTGTAAAGGCAAAAAGAATCCAATACCAAATCCCATGACTGGAAAAGCCTGTGATTGAATTTTGTGCAACTTTTCATTTTACAGGTTTTGTTTTTATTCAACATCCGGATCTCATGTTTGAGCAAGAAGTGAAGAACTTGTATAACAATATTCTTCGAGACAAAGAAGCCTCAATTGGCCTGAAAATCCAAATCCTGAAGAATCTTCAGACATACTTGCAGGAGGAAGATTGCCGCATGCAACAAGCAGATAAAGATTGTAAGTATTGTGTTTCTTCCTAGAGTGTTTTCTATTTTTGTTAATAAGAATATCTCTACCAAAATAGACTTCACGGAAAATCTAGATTTAACTTTTTATAAAGAAAACCTTACGCACTTGTCCCAAAGTTTACAAACTGACCAGCCATAATGAGTACTAGCCTACATAGTATCCAAGACATCTTCAAGCAGCAGTGCCTAGGGAAAGTGGCATCCATCATTAAAGGCCCCCACAACCCAGAACATGCCCTCGTCTCATTTTTATCGTCAGAAAGGAGGTATAAAAGCCTGAGCGCTCACGCTCAGCAATTCAGGAACAGGTTACCCCATGCCTTCCAATTTCGAAATGGACACTGGATCCACAAACACTACCTCACTACTTTTTAAAAAATTATTTCTGTTTTTGAACTACTTATTTTAACAGAACTATTCAATATACATATATAAAATCTATGTAATCCAGTTTTGTCTCTATATTTATCATGCATTGCATTATATTGCTGCTGTAAAGTTAACAAATTTCATGACAAATGCTGGTGGTATTAAACCTGATCCTGATGAGTTTATTTTGTAACCGGAGGTGATGGAATCAATGCAATCAATGATACGAGTCATATTCTGCATGGAGGTTGGTGACCAGTGGTGTGCCTCAGGGATCTGTTCTGGGACTCTTCGTGATTTTTATAAATGACGTGGATGAGGAAGTGGAGGGATGGGTTAGTAAGTTTGCTGATGACACAAAGGTTGGGAGTGTTGTGGATAGTGTGGAGGCTGTCAGAGGTTACATCGGAATAGCGGATAGGATGCAAAACTGGGTTGAGAAGTGGCAGATGGAGTTCAACCCAGATAAGTGCCAGGTTGTTCATTTTGGTAGGTCAAGTATAATGTAGACCCAAGCACAAGCTGCTCTAAAAAGCATCTCATATGCATTCAATAAATTCAGTCTCTTGCAATCCGACGCCAACCTGATTTTCCCTATCCCCTTGCATATTGAAGTCCCCTGTTGCAATTTTGTAATTGCCCTTATTACATGCCTTTTCCAACTCCCAATGCAATCTCAATTCTACATCTTAGCTATTTGGAGACCTAAATGTGATTCTGATAAAAAAAAATTTTAGCCTTGCAGTTTCTTAACTCCACCCACAGAAATTCAACATTCTCTGACTATACGTCATCTCTTTCTAAAGATGTAGTTCCATCACCTATGCCTTCCTGTCTTTCTTTTAGATACAAAGTATATCCTTTGATGTTAGGCTCCCAACTACAGCCGCCTTTCAGTCACGACTCAGTGATACCCACGGCGTCATACCAATTATGCCCCAAGTTTGTCACCTTATTTCAAATGCTATGTCCATTTAAATACAGTGCATTCAGTCCTACATTCTTCGCCCTGTTGAATTTTGTCTCTGTGGTACAATCTTAACTCTTTGCCTTGTCTGCATTTGTACGCCATCATTGGCTTGTCCTTCCTTACATTCATCTTACACCTGTCATTTGCTTGTAAACCTGCTAATTCATCCTCAGCTTTATCATCCTGGTTCCCATCCCCCTGTCATATTAGTTTAAGCCACTTCCAACGGCTCCAGTAAACTTGCTACAAGAATATTGGTCCCTCTCGGATTCAAGTGCAACCTGTCCTTTTTGTACAGGTCCCACCTGCACCAGAAGTTTTCCCAATTATCCAGAAATCTGAATCCCTGCCCTCGCTCCATTTCTTCAGCCACACATTTATCTACCATCCCATTCTATTCCTTTCCTCACTGTCGCATGGCACAGGCAGCAATCCCGAGGTTACAACCCTTGAGGTCCTGTCCTTCCTAACTCCCTGTATTCTTTTTTCAGGACCTTCTCCCTTTTTCTACTTACATCGTTGGACCAATATGTGCCTTGACTTCTGGCAGCTCACCCTTCCTTTTCAGGATATTATGGGGTGAGGAGGACGACCTACCTGGGGGAAGCAATAACGACCATGCCTCTGGCATTGAGTCTGGCCCTGTAGCTCAGAAGGGTAAACTGCCACCCGTGTTTCCTTTTCGCATCCTCAGAATTACCTATCTGTCCCCGTCTATGGAGTCCCCTATACTGCTGCCATCCTGTTCAGTTCCCTACCCTTCTTGAACTTTCTTGACCAACCTCCCTTGCAGGTCTGTGTCAAATACTTTACTAAAGTCCATGTAAACAATATCCACTCCTTGCCTTCATCCAATTTCCATGTAACTTCTTTGAAAAACTCTTTAAGATTGTTTAGACAAAGCCATGCTGACTATCCCTAATCAGTCTGTCTCTAACCAAATACTGATATATCCAGTCCCTTAGAATACCAGCAATAACTTTTCCACAATTGATGTCAGACTCACCCAGCCTATGTTTTCCTTGTTTTTGTTTAGAACCTTTCTTAAACCATGTAACAACATTGGCTACCCTCCAATCTTCTGGTACCTCTCCTGTCACTAAGGATGATTTAAACATCTCTGCCAGAGCCCTGGCAATTTCTGCAATTGCCTGCTGCATGGTCTAATGAGCACCTTGTCAGGCCCTGAGGATTTATCTACCCTGATTTGCCTCAGGACAGCAAACACCTCCTCTATAATCTGTCAAGAGTCCATGAATTTGATGCCGCCTCGCTTCATTTCTATAGACTGTGTATCCATCTCCTGAGTAAATAGAGATGCAAAAATTTATTTACGATCTCCCCCATCTCTTTTGGTGGCACACATGGATTACCATTCTGACCTTCCAGAGGTCCAGTTTTCTCTTTTGCAATCCTTTTGCTTGTAATCCCTTGGGATTCTCCTTCACTGCTAAGGCAACCTATTGCCTTTTTTTGGCTGTCCTGATTTCTCTCTTAAGTATTCTCTGGCATTTTTTATACTCTATAAGCACCTCATTTGTTCCTACCTGCCTTTACCGATAATGACCTTTTTTCTCTTACCAAGGCCTCAATATCACTTGAAAACCAAGGTTCCCTACATTTGTTATTTTACCTTTTATTCTGACAGGCACATACAAACTTTGTACTCTCAAACTTTGGAAGGCCTCGCCCTCACCAAGTACACCTTTGCCAGAAAACAACCTGTCCCAGTTGACACTTCACAGATCATTTCTAGTACAGTCGGCCCTCCTTATCCACAGGGGATTGGTTCCGAGACCCCCCGCAGATACCAAAAAATGCGGATGCTCAAGTCCCTTATTTAACCTGGCTCAGTGTGGTGGTCTTTAGGACCCAACAGAACCCCAGACTTTATTTAATGTGCTCAGTGGACCTGGCGGTGCAGCTCTGAATCCGCGGTGTTTCCGTTCACGAAAATAATCACAATCACGATTGAAAATAAGGTGGAAGTTAGAAAGCGATCAGAAAGAGGTGAAATGCCATCGGTCATTGGAAATGACCATTGGAAAAGCGTTAGGCTACAGTCAGTCAACGATTGGAACAATTTTAATCGAGCATGAGAAAGGCCCTGCCCCGTTGAAAGCTACAATTATTACTAAGCAACTCAGTGGTTTAATTATTGAAATACGTGTGTTTCTGAAGTGTTTTATATGCATAGAAAGATAAAATACGTACTATATACTAAGAAAAACGTTTGACTAACTGACGCTAAATAATACCATATATACCTTTTCCAACTTAAAATCCGACTTAAAGACGGACTCAGGAATGGAACTCATTCATAACCCGGGGACTGCCTGTACTTTTAAGTCATTTCTAGATTACTTATAATACCTAATACAATGTAAATAGTTGTTATACTGTATTGTTTAGGGAATAATTACAAGAAAAACTAGTCTGTACATGCTCAAACAACAAGTGCTGGAGAGAGAACTTCCGGGTTTTCCCGATCCGCGGTTGGTTGGATCCGCGCGTGTGGAATTCGCGGATAAGGAGGGCCGACTGTACCATCAAAGTTGGCCTTTCTCCAATTTAGAATCGCAACCTGCGGACCAGTCCTATCTTTTTGCATATTTACTTTGAAACTAATGGCATTGTGATCACTAGATGCGAAGCGTTCTCCTAGACATCCTTGAGTCACCTGCCCTGTCTCATTCCTTAATAGCAGATGAAGTATTGCACACTCTCTCATTGGGACTTATTAAAGAAACTTCCCTGAATACAT
The DNA here is from genome assembly GCF_048418815.1 of Hemitrygon akajei. NCBI lineage: Eukaryota > Metazoa > Chordata > Chondrichthyes > Myliobatiformes > Dasyatidae > Hemitrygon > Hemitrygon akajei. Next base: position 7,105,202 of record NC_133129.1, read on the forward strand.
TTGACAAACTCTTATCTCATCTAGTCCTTTTACAGTATGGGTGTCCCGGTCAATATGTGGAAAATTAAAATCACCTACTATAACAATCTTATGTTACTTGCAACAGCCTGCGATCTCTCTGCAAATGTGTTCCTCTAAATGTCTCAGACTGTTGGATGGTCTGTAATATAGCCATATTAGCATTCCACTACCCTGTCTGGTATCTCTACTGTTCTAACTGAGCATTAAATAGAAATAGAAGCATAGAACATAGAAAATCTGAAGCACAATACAGGCTCTTTGGCTCACAATGCTGTGCCGAACATGTACTTACTTTAGAAATTACCTAGGGTTACCCATAGCCCTCTATTTTTCTAAGCTCCATATTCCTATCCAGGAGTCTCTTAAAAGACCCTATCCTATCCGCCTCCACCACCGTCGCTAGCAGCCCATTCCATGCACACACCACTCTCTGGCTTTAAAAACTTACCTCTGGCATCTCCTCTGTACCTTCTTCCAAGCACCATAAAACTGAGCCCTCTCGTGTTAGCCATTTCAGCCCTGTGAAAGAGCCTCTGGCTATCCATATGATCAATGCCTCTCATCATCTTATATATGAGTTCAACCCAGGTAAGTGTGAAGTGGTTCATTTTGGTAGGTCAAATATGATGGCAGAATCTAGTATTAATGGTAAGACTCTTGGCAGTGTGGAGGATCAGAGGGATCTTGGGGTTCAAGTCCATCTGACACTCAAAGCTGCTGTGCAGGTTGACTCTGTGGTTAAGAAGGCGTACTGTGTATTGGCCTTCATCAATCGTGGAATTGAATTTAGGAGCTGAGAGGTAATGTTGCAGCTATATAGGACACTGGTCAGACCTCACTTGGAGTACTGTGCTCAGTTCTGATGGCCTCACTACAGGACGTGGAAGCCATAGAAAGGGCACAGAAGAGATTTACAAGGATGTTGCCTGGATTGGGAAGCATGCCTTATGAGAATAGGTTGAGTGAACTCGGCCTTTTCTCCTTGGAGTGACGGAGGATAAGAGGTGACCTGATAGAGGTGTATAAGATGATGAGAGGCATTGATCGTGTGGATAGTCAGAGGCTTTTTCACAGGGCTGAAATGGTTGCCACAAGAGGACACAGGTTTAAGGTGCTGGGGAACAGGTACAGAGGAGGTGTCAAGGGTACGTTTTTTACTCAGAGAGTGGTGAGTGCGTGGAATGGGCTGCCTGCAACGGTGGTGGAGGCAGATACGATAGGGTCTTCTAAGAGACTTTTAGATAGGTACGTGGCGCTTAGTAAATTAGAGGGCTATAGGTAAGCCTAGTCATTTCTAAGGTAGGGACATGTTTGGCACAACTTTGTGGGCCAAAGGGCCTGTATTGTGCTGTAGGTTTTCTGTGTTTCTATACCTCTCATCCTTCACCCCTCCGAGGAGAAAAGGCCGAGTTCACTTAACCTATTCCCATAAGCATGCTCCCCAGTCTAGGCAACATCCTTGTAAATCTCCTCTGCACTCTTTCTATAGTTTATATATCCTTCCTGTAGTGAAATGCCCAGAGCTGAGCCCAGTACTCCCAAGTGGGGTCTGACTAGGATCCTATATAGCTGTAACATTACCTCTCAGCTCTTAAACTCAATTTCACGGTTGATGAAGGCCAATGCACCGTATCAAGTCAAGTCAACTTTTATTGTCATTTCGACCATAACTGCTGGTACAGTGCATAGTAAAAATGAGACAACGTTTTTCAGGACCATGGTTTACATGACACAGTACAAAAAACTAGACTGAACTACATAATAGAAAAAAAACACAGAGAAAGCTATACTACAGACCTACACTGGACTGCATAAAGTGCACAAAAACAGTGCAGACATTACAGTAAATAATAAACAGGACAGTAGGGCAAGGTGTCAGTCCAGGCTTCGGGTATTGAGAAGTCTGATAGCTTGGGGGAAGAAACTGTTACATAGTCTGGTCGTAAGAGCCCGAATGCTTCGGAGCCTTTTCCCAGACGGCAGGAGGGAGAAGAGACTGTGTGAGGGGTGCATGGGGTCCTTCATAATGCTGTTTCCTTTGCGGATGCAGCGTGTAGTATAAATGTCCGTGATGGCAGGAAGAGAGACCCCGATGATCTTCTCAGCTGACCTCACTATCCACTGCAGGGTCTTGCGTTCCGAGTTGGTGCAATTTCCGAACCAGGCAGTGATGCAATTGCTCAGGACGCTCTCAATACAACCCCGGTAGAATGTGATGAGGATGGGGGGGTGGGAGATGGAATTTCCTCAGCCTTTGCAGAAAGTAGAGACGCTGCTGGGCTTTCTTTGCTATGGAGCTGGTGTTGAGGAAACAGGTGAGATTCTCCGTCAGGTGAACACCAAGAAATTTGGTGCTCTTTACGATCTCTACTGAGGAGCCGTCGATGTTCAGCGGGGAGTGGTCTCTCCGAGCCCTCCTGAAGTCAACAACCATCTCTTTTGGTTTGTTCACATTCAGAGACAGGTTGTTGGCTCTGCACCAGTCTGTTAGCCGCTGCACCTCCTCTCTGTAAGCTGACTCATCATTCTTGCTGATGAGACCCACCACGGTCGTGTCATTGGCGAACTTGACGATATTGTTTGAGCTGTGTGTTGCAGCACAGTCGTGGGTCAGCAGAGTGAACAGCAGTGGACTGAGTACGCAGCCCTGGGGAGCCCCCATGCTCAGTGTGATGGTGTTGGAGATGCTGCTCCCAATCCGGACTGACTGAGGTCTCCCAGTCAGGAAGTCTAGGATCCAGTTGCAGAGGGAGATGTTCAGGCCCAGTAGGCTCAGCTTTCCAATCAGTTTCTGAGGGATGATTGTGTTGAATACTGAACTGAAGTCTATAAACAGCATCCGAACGTACGTGTCTTTTTTGTCCAGGTGGGTTAGGGCCAGGTGGAGGGTGATGGTAATGGCGTCATCTGTTGAGCGGTTGGGACGGTACGCAAACTGCAGGGGGTCCAGTGAGGGGGGCAGCAGGGTCTTGATATGCCTCATGATGAGCCTCTCGAAACACTTCATGATGATGGATGTAAGTGCAACGGGACGGTAGTCATTTAAGCAGGACACTGAAGACTTCTTCGGCACGGGGATGATGGTGGCGGCCTTGAAGCACATTGGAATGGTGGCGCTGCTCAGGGAGATGTTGAAGATGTCAGTGAGAACATCTGCTAGCTGGTCTGCACATCCTCTGAGCACTCTACCAGGGATGTTGTCTGGGCCAGCAGCCTTCCGTGGGTTGACCCTGCACATGGTTCTTCACATGTCGGCCACGGAGAGACACAGTACCTGGTCATTCGCAGGAGGGGTGGACTTCCTCGCCAGCACGTCATTCTCCGCCTCAAACTGGGCATAGAAGTTATTCAGCGCATTTGGGAGGGAGGCATCACCTGCACAGTCAGGTGATGTCTTGTAATTGGTGATGTCCTGGATGCCCTTCCACATGCGCCACGTGTCACCGCTGTCCTGGAAGTAACTGTGGATTAGCTGGGCATGTGCACGCTTTGCCCCTCTGATGGCTCGAGACAGTTTGGCCCTCGCGGTTGTTAAAGCTGCCTTGTCGTCTGCTCTGAAGGCGGAGTCGCGGGACCTCAGCAGCGCACGCACCTCTGCGGTCATCTATGGCTTCTGTTTGGCATGTATAGTGATGGTCTTGGACAGAGTAACATCATCAGTGCACTTGCTGATGTATGCCTTCTTAACCACAGTCAATCTGCACAGCAGCTTTGAGTGTCAGATGGACTTGAACCCCAAGATCCCTCTGATCCTCCATACTGCCAAGAGTCTTACCATTAATACTAGATTCTGCCATCATATTTGACCTACCAACATGAACCACCTCACACTCATCTGGGTTGAACTCCATCTGCCACTTCTCAAGCCAGTTCTGCATCCTGTTGATGTCCTGTTGTACCTCCACACTATTCACAACGTCCCCAACCTTTGTGTCATCAGCAAGTTTACTAACCCATCCCTCCACTTCCTCATCCAGATCATTTATAAAAATCACGAAGAGAAGGGGTCCCAGAACATTGTTTGTGATTTTTATAAATGACCTGGATGAGGAAGTGGAGGTATGGGTTAGTAAATTTTCTGATGACACAAAGGTTGGAGGTGTTATGGATAGTGTGGAGGGCTGTCAGAGGTTACAGCGGGTCATTGATAGGATGCAAACTGAGCTGAGAAGTGGCTGATGCAGTTCAACCCAGAAAAGTGTGAGGTGGTTCATTTTGGTAGGTCAAATATGATGGCAGAATATGGTAAGACTCTTGGCAGTATGGAGGATCAGAGGGATCTTGAGATCCGAGTCCATAGGACACTCAAAGCTGCTACGCAGGTTGACTCTGGTTAAGAAGGCATACGGTGCACTGGCCTTCATCAATTGTGGAATTGACTTTAAGAGCCAAGAGGTAATGTTGCAGCTATATAGGACCTTGGTCAGACCCCACTTGGAGTACTCTCAATTCTGGTCACCTCATTATAGGAAAGATGTGGAAACGATATAAATGGTACAGAGGAGATTTACGAGGATGTTGCCTGGATTGGGGAGCATGCCTTATGAGAATAGGTTGAGTGAACTTGGCCTTTTCTCCTTGGAGCAACGGAGGATGAGAGGTGACCTGATAGAGATGTACAAGATAATGAGAGGCATTGATCATGTGGATAGAGGCTTTTTCCCAAGGCTGAAGTGGCTAGCACAAGAGGGCATAGTTGTAAGGTGCTTGGAAGCAGGTACAGAGGAGATGTCAGGGGTAAGTTTGTTTTTACGCAGAGTGGTGAGTTTACAGAATGGGATGCTGGCGGTGGAGGCGGAAAAGGTCTCCTGGATGCGTACATGGAGCTTAGGAAAATAGAGGGCTATGGTAAGCCTAGCTAGTTCTAAGGTAAGGATGGGTTCGGCACAGCTTTTTGGGCCGAAAGTTCTGTATTGTACTGTAGGTTTTCTATGTTGCTAGATCTCTGAGGTACACCACTGGTCACCAACCTCCATGCAGAATATGACCCGTTTACAACCACTCTTTACCTTCTGTAGGCAAGCCAATAGTGGATCCACTAAGCAAAGTCCCCTTGGATCCCATGCCTCTTTACTTTCTCAATAGGCTTTGCATGGGGTACCTTATCAAATGCCTTGCTGAAATCCATATACCCTACATCTACTGCTCTACCTTCATCAATGTTTATAGTCACATCCTCAAAAAATTCAATCAGGCTCCTAAGTACCTCTACTATTTCCTCCAGTTCCATACAAACTTTCTCACCTTCACACTTGATATAGGTCCTATTCTTTCACGTCTTATCCTCTTGCTCTTCACATACTAGTAGAATACCTTGGGGTTTTCCTTAATCCTGCCTGCCAAGGCCTTCTCATGGCCCCTTCTGGCTCTCCTAATTTCCTTCTTAAGCTTTTCTTTTCTTCTTGACTAGCTTATTACAGCCTTTGTACACCACGGTTCCTGCACCCTACCATAACTTCCCTGTCTCATTGGAACGTACCTATGCAGAACTCCACACAAATATCCCCTGAACATTTGCCACATTTCTTCCATACTTTTCCCTGAGAACATCTGTTTCCAATTTAAGCTTCCAATTTCCTGCCTGATAGCCTCATAATTCCCCTTACTTCAATTAAACGTGTTTCTAACTTGTCTGTTCCTATCTCTCTCCAATGCTATTGTAAAGGAGATAGAATTATGATCACTAAATGACACCTGATCAGGTTCATTTCCCAATACCAAATCAGGTACATCCTCTCCTCTTTTAGGCTTATCTACGTATTGTGTGTAGAAACGTTCCTGAGCACACCTAAGAAACTCCACCCCATCTAAACCCCTTGCTCTAGGGAGATGCCAATCAATATTTGGGAAATTAAAATCTCCCATCATGACAACTCTTATTATTACACTTTTGCAGGATCTGTTTCCCTTTCTGCTCCTCGATATCACTGCTACTATTGGGTGGCCTGTAAAAAAACACCCAGTAAAGTTATTGACCCCTTCTTCTTCCTAACCTCCACCCACAGAGACTCCATAGACAATTCCTCCCTGGCATCCACCTTTTCTGCAGCTGTGACACTATCTCTGATCAACAGTGCCATGCCCCCACCTCCCACGTCTTTTGCCTCCCTCCCTGACCTTTCTGAAACATCTAAAACCCGGCACTTGAAGTAACCATTCCTGTCCCTGAGCCATCCAGGTCTCTGTAATGGCCAGCACATCATAGCTGCAAGCACTGATCCACACTCTAAGCTCATCCATTTTGTTCACAATACTCCTTGCGTTAAAATGGATGCATCTCAAACCTTTGCTCTGAGCGTGCCCTTTCTCTATCTCCCTCTACCTGCCTATCCTCCCTCTCGCACTGTCTACAAGCTTTCTCTATTTGTGAGCCAACCTCCTCTTCCCCGGTCTCTTCAGTTTGGTTCCCAACCCCAACAATTCTAGTTTAAACTCTCCCTTGCAGCCTTGGCAAACCTCCCCGCGAGGATATTGGTCCCCCTGGGATTCAAGTGCAACCCGTTCTTTTTGTACAGGTCACACCCGCCCTAAAAGAGGTCCCAATGATCCAGAAATCTGAATCCCTGCCCTCTGCTCCAATCCCTCAGCCACACATTTATCCTGCACCTCATTCACCTCATAAGGGAGAAGAGGTGTTGGAGTTGTTAAAATACAATAGTACAGATAAGTCCCCGGGGCCTGATGGCATATTTCCCAGTCTGCTCCACGAGGCAAGGGAAGAGATTGCTGAACCTCTGGCTAGGATCTTTATGTCCTCGTTGTCCACGGGAATCGTACCGGAGGATTGGAGGGAGGCGAATGTTGTCCCCTTGTTCAAAAAAAAGGTAGTAGGTATAGTCTGGGTAATTACAGACCAGTGAGCCTCACGTCTGTGGTGGGAAAGCTGTTGGAAAAGATTCTTAGTGATAGGATCTATGGGCATTTAGAGAATCATGATCTGATCAGGGACAGTCAGCATGGCTTTGTGAAGGGCAGATCGTGCCTAACAAGACTGATAGAGTTCTTTGAGGAGGTGACCAGGCATATAGATGAGGGTAGTGCAGTGGATGTGATCTACATGGATTTTAGTAAGGCATTTGACAAGGTTCCACATGGTAGGCTTATTCAGAAAGTCAGAAGGCATGGGATCCAGGGAAGTTTGGCTAGGTGGATTCAGATTGGAGGTTTGTGACTAGTGGTGTCCCACAAGGATCTGTTCTGGGACCTGTACTTTTTGTGATTTTTATTAACGACCTGGATGTGGGGGTAGAAGGGTGGGTTGGCAAGTTTGCAGACGACACAAAGTTTGGTGGTGTTGTAGATAGTGTAGAGGATTGTCAAAGATTGCAGACGAGACATTGATAGGATGCAGAAGTGGGCTGAGAAGTGGCAGATGCAATTCAACCCGGAGAAGTGTGAGGTGGTACACTTTGGAAGGACAAACTCCAAGGCAGAGTACAAAGTAAATGGCAGGATATTTGGTAGTGTGGAGAAGCAGAGGGATCTGGGGGTACATGTCCACAGATCTCTGAAAGTTGCCTCACAGGTAGATAGGGTAGTTAAGAAAGCTTATGGGGTGTTAGCTTTCATAAGTCGAGGGATAGAGTTTAAGAGTCGCGATGTAATGATGCAGCTGTATAAAACTCTAGTTAGGCCACAGTTGGAATACTGTGTCCAATTCTGGTTGCCTCAGTATAGGAAGGATGTGGAAGCATTGGAAAGGGTACAGAGGAGATTTACCAGGATGCTGCCTGGTTTAGAGAGTATGGATTATGATCAGAGATTAAGGGAGCTAGGGCTTTACTCTTTGGAGAGAAGGAGAATGAGAGGAGACATGATAGAGGTGTACAAGATATTAAGAGGAATAGACAGAGTGGACAGCCAGCGCATCTTCCCAAGGGCACCACTGCTCAGCACAAGAGGAAATGGCTTTAAGGTAAGGGGAGAGAAGTTCAAGGGGGATATTAGAGGAAGGTTTTTTACTCAGAGAGTGTTTGGTGCGTGGAATGCACTGCCTGAGTCAGTGGTGGAGGCAGATACACTAGTGAAGCTTAAGAGACTACTAGACAGGTATATGGAGGAATTTAAGGTGGGGGGTTATATGGGAGGCAGGGTTTGAGGGTCGGCACAACATTGTGGGCCGAAGGGCTTGTAATGTGCTGTACTGTTCTATGTTCCTCTAAGGGCAGTATACCTAAGAATAGCCAAAACCATAATTTAAAATTAAATATTGGTGGGCTCAATGGCATGGAAGGGGAGGAGAGCACAGGAGAGGTTATTAAAGACTCCAGAATATAAAACAGGACAGAGTTTTGAAAGAGTCTAGCTTAAGGCAACAGAGGGATGACTTTGAGAGGAGAGGCAGTGACTGCAACGCGGACGGTGTCGTATTTAAATACAGTAAATGTAACAAGTTTATTGTGTTTATAGCACCAATCAAAATTGGTGTATGCAATGTCATGGACACCACAAATTTTCTTTCTCATCCTGATTACTCCACCTTAACCCTCTTACTAATCAAGAACCTACAATTTTTCCCTTAAATACAACTAAAGACATGATCATTACTGTTTGAGCAGAAATAGACATTCCCCTAGTGATTCTGCTGTTGCTGTTGCTCTTAACTCTACCTGAAGTGATTCTACTTCATGGTTTTCAAACCCAAGATCCTTTCTCTCTACTGCTTTTATTATCAGGACTGTACCTTTTCCTTTTACATTTTATGCATCTCTTCTAACAGTTACGTGTTTTAGAAGTTCAGTAGTTTCAGTTCTGATAGGAGATTTAGTTTCCATATTTATTTAATTATTTGATTTTAAATTGCTTCACTGGGATTCATTATGGTGTCTCTGAGTCAGTAGTGAGATAATGTAATCATAGTGCTACAGTCCTGGCATGGAATTCAGCCACGATCTGTTTATGAATAGTGAGTGATGCTGACCTTTGAGTGGGAAAACAATTTAACAGCAATGTTTCAATGACAGGCTGTGGACAATTAACGGAAATCTCAATAAAAGGAGAAACATAATATTGATGTAAGATATCTACTGGACTTTGCATTTAGATTTACAGAGCCATAGACCAATACAGCACAGATTGAGTTATGTATTTTATTCCTGCAGGGAAGAAAGTGGCCAAACAGGAAGATCTGAAGGAAATGGGTGATATTTCCTCAGGAATGAGCAGTTCCATCATGCAGCTCTACCTCAAACAGGTTCTGGAAGCATTTTTCCACACACACTCTCCAGTTCGCCACTTTGCACTTAATGTCATCGCTTTGACGCTAAACCAGGGACTCGTCCATCCTGTTCAAGTAAGCTGTTTTTGTATATTGCATTGTAATTAAATGCTAGGTTCTGCATTTAAACATTAGCCACTGAGCCTATAATTGTGGTCATCTATTACACTAGTTTGTATTTAATCACTCAGCGGCTTTGGGCTATTGCATCCCTATTGGTATAAAGGGAATCTCTTTAAATATCTCTTATTTCCATGCTGTCATCTCTCATCCCTGTAGGTTGACTCTTCGAGTGATGTCTGGCTTCTTTTAAATATGAGGTCTGGGACTCAACAAGTTCAAAGTAAATCTATTATCAAAGTACATATATGACACCATATACAACACTTTTCTTGTGGGCATACTCAATACATCCATAATTGAATAATCAGTTAATGACCACACCAACTTGGTTGTTTAACCACCGTGCAAAAGACAGCAAATTGCAAATACAAAAGAGAAAAAGAGAAATAATAATAATAAATAAATAAGCAACATGATATGAAAGAGTCCTTGGAAGTGAGTTCATAGGTTATGTGACAATTTTAATGATGGGGCAAGTGAAGTTATCCTCTTTGGTTGAAGGGCTTGATGGTTAAAGGGTAATAACTGTTCCTGCACCTGATGGTGTGGGTCCTGAGGTTCCTGTACCACCTTCTTGATGGCAGCGGCAAAAAGAGAGCATGAACTGGGTGGTGGGGGTCCCTGATAATGTATGGTGCTTTCCTGCGACATCGCTTCATGTAGATGTGCTCAGTGCTGGGGAGGAGTTTACCAATGATGGACTAGGCCGTATCCACTATATCCACTTTTGGAGGATTTGTCATTCAAGAGTGTTGGTATCTCCATACCGGGCTGTGATGCAGCCAGTCAATATACTCTCCTCCACACATCTATAGAAGTTTGTCAAATTTTTGGTGTCATACAAATCTTCGTAAACTGCTAAGGAAATAGAGCTAATACCATGCTTTATTTGTAATTCTCCTTGTGTGCTGGCCTAGCACAGGTCTTCCAAAATGATAAATGAAAATGAGAGATTCTGGCAGTTTTGGCAGTTGGACTGTGCAATCAAGTCAATCAAGATTTGAATAGCTCAGCAGAAAGCTGTTGATTAGACAATCAAGATTTGAATAGCTCAGACTCAGTAGAAAGCAGCTGATTGGGCAATCAAGGTCAGGTGACCAAGCAGTTTGAAAAGCCCAAACAAATAAATAGAGGGTTACCTCAAGCGGAGCAGCCTGTGGAAAGCGGCCAGTGAGTAAGTGGGCCAGTGAAGGAGTGGAGATTTGAGGCTTTGACTCGAGAGGCTTTGAGGAGAAGAGGCGGAGGACGAGCTTGTTCCCAGTTAGTCTTTACAATGCCTGCTGAGACGGTGATGTGCCTCTCCTGTGAGATGTGGCAGTCTTGGGGGAACTCCTCTCTCCTGCAGAGTCACATTTGCCAGAAGTGCTTGCTGCTGGGCGATCTGGAAGACTGTGTGAGGAATCTGGAGCAGCAGCTGGATGACCTTTGACTCATAAGGGAGAATGAGGCAGTCATAGATGAGAGCTACAGGGAGGTAGTCACACCTAGGCTGCCGGAAAAAGGTTGTTGGGTGACAGTCTGAGGGGGGGAAAGCGAAGGAGAGTAGACAGGTAGTGCAGAGTACCCCTGTAGCCATTCCCCTGGATAATAAGTTTACCGTCCTGGATGCTGTTGGTGAGGATGACCGACCAGGGGTGAGCCACGGTGGCAGGGCCTCTGGCACTGAGTCTGACCCTGTGGTGCAGAAGGATGGGACGGAGAAGAGGAGAGCTGTCGTCATTGGAGACTATAGTCGGGAGCAGACAGGAGATTTTGTGGACGTGAGAAGGAAACCCGCATGGTTTGTTGCCTCCCGGGTGCCAGGGTCCGGGATGTCTCTGACCGGGTGCACGACATCCTGGTACGAGAGGGAAAGCAACCAGAAGTCATGCT